>NW_004524755.1:2037876-2042281 GCF_000260255.1 Octodon degus | reverse complement strand
AAAAAACTATACATTAATTATTTTAATATATTGTTTGAAAGAAATAAAATCTACATGCAAAGCAGAAAATAATCCTCCAGCCAGAGATGTCTCCTGCGGGAAAACACTGCTACCAATTCACGCAGCAAGTAGCGCAGGGCAGCAGAGCTGGCCCAAGCACTGGAGCCAGGGTGGGTCTCCGATCAGCTCCCAGCCCTGCCCCATTTCTAGAGTGAGCCTGGAGCCTTACAGGGCCTGGGTTCCTTATCTGTCAAATGGGAACAGTACAACCTGGTGTGCACAATGTTTGCTATGAGCATTAAATGACAACTAAGACAGCAGTCCACAAACTGTAAAATGTTACTTCTCGTGACAGTGGTGAAGCCAGAACTCAGAGATGTGCCCAGTGAAACGCTCTCAGATAACAAAGACTGAAGAGTTTTGTCTTCAGGTTCATCTTAGAAAAAGTCAGTTCTGGGTCAGAGAGTTTCATGGTCAAAGAACGAGAAGATCAGAGCCTTCCACTCTGCATGTCCTTTGCTGTGCGCTTGATTTTGTTGCCTTTTTCTTTTCCTCAAAGAGTGAAAGCTGATAGCTTACTCAGCAGGGGCCTGCAGCCTCGGATGCTGGAAGCTTCCAGTCTTCTGGCATCGTCACCTGCCACAGCTAGAGAGTGTGCGAACAGAGGAGAAGGGGCCCCGGGAGGGCAGAGGCCAGATGGAAGGCGAGGGAGATGTGACAGCCTGGGTCCCAGTATAATGGATTCCAAGGCACAGGATGGAAGCAGCACTGGTTAAATGAAAGGAGGCCCGGGACAGAATGTCAAGCTCAAATCTTCTCCACTGATATGGAAAGTCAACCCAGCTCCGGCTCATCAGGAAAGAGGAGAGGCGAGTCTGTCAGCAGCTGAGTCTTGCCAACAAGTTTCAGCCCTAGACAAAGCATCCTGTTCCAGATTGAAGGTGTCACATCAGAAAGATAAGCCGCTGGACTCCTGCACTTCACTGAGCCTGAAACAAGTGCGGAAGGTCAGATTCCCAAGTGTTCCAGCTGAGGGCAAGCTGGAAATGCCTCGTTGCCTCCTTCTCTTGCGGTGACTCCAGTCAGGAGTTTTGGAAAGTGTCACTAAGACAGAGTCCCACTCTGTTCTATCCCTTTAGCTCCCTGAGGAAGTTGATGGGCCACTTTGCAGAATGTTTTATACATGCACCAAAAAAAAAAAGAAAAAAAAATGCATGGTTACAAAGAAAACTAAGTATAATAGCATAATAGCATATGATCACCAAAGTGATTTACACGTATTAATGGTAATAATAGTACTTTTTATTATTGAGTTAATAACAAAGTCTAGCACCAAGTCTAAAGATGACCATATTTTGAAGTAATAATAGTAATGAGTATAATAACATTTATTTTTTAAAATCTTTTATTTATTTATTTATTTACTTACTTACTTACCTATGTGGTACAGATCCTCACTATACAGCTCAGACTCATAGTGATCCTCCTGTCTCAGCCTCCCCGGTGCTGGGATTACAAGCATGTGCCGCCACCCCCAGTTTCAGTAGGTGACTTGGCACAGGGCTGGCACAGCATGCAGTACAGGGGATGGAACCCGGGTCCTCGTACTTGCCAGGCAGGCGCGTAGACCATTTACCTATCTTCCCAGCCATCACATGTTTTAATATAAGTGAATAACCATACTGTGACATAGAAGGGACATGGTTCCCTTATAGTGTCATGAGCTTTTTATTGTTGAAGTCACGGCTTTTGCTGATACTCTTGTGGTCTGTTGCCTGTGCTTATTGTGGAGAGAAGTGCTAGATTTCAATGAGAAGCTAGCAAAGATACAATTTTGGTTGTCTTTCTTTCTTTTCCTTTTTTTTTTTCTTCCAGTGCAAAGATCTCTCAGGAGCTTGTGGACTTTTAATTTAAAACCTCTGTTATGAAGTGATAGAAACAGGTTGATGCTGTTTCCCTGCAGGCTCCTTGCCCTCAGCAGAGAGGCAATGGTATAGCTCTTCAAAGCATGTCCCTTCTATGTCACAGTATGGTTATTCACTTATATTAAAATATGTTATGGCTGGAAAGATAGGGAAATGGTCTAAGTACCTGCCTGGCAAGTGCAAGGACCTGAGTTTGATCCCCTGTACTGTGTGCCGAGCCAGCTACCGAAACTGGGGGTGGTGGCACATGTTTCTAATCCCAGCACCGGGAAGGCTGAGAACTTGTTGAGCATTGGTCAAAACACTTATAAACAGGGTAGATCTCATCTAAATATATAATGAATTTTTATGTAAACTAATTTGCTTTCAAATTCAAGATTTCAAACAACCTAGAGAGGAAGAAATTTCCTATCAGTTGTTCTTGATGTTCCCCCCAAGGGGCCCTGAGAATTTGTCACAGTTGTAATGAAAAGTGAAAATATGAACAAGGGGCAAGAAGGTGCTTCCAAAAAGGGACCAAAAATATCATGGAGAGGAAAAAGAAAAGAACAAGAACATACAAGAAAGCAAAAGAAGTTGATTTAATGTGACATAGGTAGTACAAGATTCTTAATCTCACACATGATAGACAAATACACATGAAAATGTCTCTAAGAGGTGTTTCTCTTCCACCAACATGAAATACAGGGGTTGGGTTTATCCTGCTACCTATAAAACACAAAAAGAAAGGAAGGAAGGGAGGGAGGGAAGGAGATGGGGGGCAGAAAACAGGCAGACAGACAGACAGGCAGACAGACAGACAGGCAGGCAGGCAGGCAGACAGACAGACAGACAGACAGACAGACCTAAAACCAAAAGTGGTAACACAGTGGTTTTCAGGGATTGATCAGACAGCTCAGGACAGTGATCCCTGAGGAGAAGGAAAGAACACAAAGCCTCTGTTTGCCCAAGCTCAGCTCACAGGTGAGACAAGAAGGTTTCAGTGTGGGGAGATGAACCAAGGTAGAACATGGCCATCTGCCTGTGTGAAAGAAAAGGAGCCAGGACTCCAACAGAATGGGAGCAACTAAGCCTCCCAGGGTGCTCTCCGCATGAGAACACCTCCAAGATGTTGTGCTTGGCGCCTTCTGCTGGGTGCTCCTCACGGCCTGCATTCAGGGAAATAGCCAGGCAAGGTGGGCAGCATGGGACCACCACCACAGGGACAGCTTGCACTCTGTCATCCCGAGTGGAAAATCAAGCAATCAAAGGAGCCTGAGGGGCCCTGAGGATGTGACTGCTGCCCGCATGGGGCCAAGTTAGCCTGAGACTGAGGACTACCTTCCATTTGCCCAACAAAGCTTAAAAGTTGACTTGAAAATAGCAAGTTTCTCCCAGTGAACATAACAGCAACCTATAAGAAAAGTTCAATAATATAGAAGCAGAGGAATGTTCAGCATCTAACAAGGTAAGATTCCAAGTTCTGGGCCGATCCAAAAATACTCTATAATGAACAAAATATTGATATGAATCAATATATGGCAGATACTGATTTCAGAATCAGGGGACAAAGACCATTGAATTTGTTCTAACTATATTCCATATGTTGAAGAAGATAAAAATTGAACATGTTAAATAAAAAGTCTGATTTTTTTAAAGAATCAAAATGGAACTTCTGGAAGTTAAAATTACAATAATTGAAAACTATTCACTAGATAGGATCAATAGACTATTAGTTACTATAGAAGAAAGCACTAGCAAATTTGAAGGTATAGTAATAAACACTGTATCTTATCAGAGAGAAAAAAACCTTCGAAAACTGAACAGTCAAAGATTTCTCAAGAAAATTCAGGCAGTCTAATACGTAAAAGGATTCCCTGGAAAATAACAGAAAAATTACTGGCCAAAATTTTCTCAACTGTAATGAAACATAAGCTAAATAGGTCCCCAATAAAGAAAATGGGGTTAATTCTGCAGAATATAGTCAATTTTTAAGAACCACTGATAAACAGCCAAAGAATAAAAACACTTTATGCAGAAAGGAAACAAAAAAGAAATAACAACAGAATTCAAATCAGAAAAACAGCAAGCTGGACTGAAGAGACAGCTCAGCGGTCGAAGCACCTGCCTGGCAAGCTCAAGGACACAAGTTTGATCTCTTGTACCACATGCCATTCTGGCCCTGAGACCAAGCATAGTGGCACAAGCCTGTAATCCAGTGCTGAGGAGGCTGAGACAGGAGGATCATTACAAGTCTGAACTGTGTAGTGAGACCCTGTATCCAATAAAAATAAACAAATAAATCAGCAAGCTAAGTTTATTGCAACATACAGAAGAAAGCTTTTACTATAAAAACACAAAGACTGGGGCTGGAGAGATGGCTCAGTGGTCTAAAGCACCTACTTAGAACAAGCTTGGCAAAGCATTGGGGACCGCGGTTCAATCCCCCAGCACCACATGCCAGCCAGCCCCGCCCCCTGGTGGGCTGAGCTGGCCACACA
>NW_004524755.1:2036463-2037531 GCF_000260255.1 Octodon degus | reverse complement strand
CTCTAAATCATCATTTTCATCAAAACTGTGAGGAAAAAGTAGACAGAAAGTCAGCAAGGATATGAACAATTTTAACAGGCCTATTAATCAACTTGACCTAAATTGATATTTATAGAACCCTATCAACAGCTGATTGCATGTTCTTTACAAATGTGTACAAAGTGTTTATTAAAATACAGCATATTCTGGGGCACAAGACGAGACCCAAAAAGTTTTAAATAATTAAAAATCAATGAAGCATATTCTCTGATTACAATAGAATTAAATTAGAAGTCAACAAACAGTTGTGCTGAAAACCCCAAAATCTAAATAGCCAGTTTCTAAATCACCCAGAGATCAACAAAGAAGTCAAAAGGGACATTATAAATTATTTCAAATTGATGGAAATAAAAAGAAAGCTATTAAAATGTGTAAGATTCAGCTGAGATGTACATAAAAAGAAATTCATGCATTGAAGAACAAAGGTCTAATCAACGATGCATCCTTTAAGCCACTATAAATGGAAGAGCCAGTGAAACCAGTGGTAAGTCTAGGAAAGAAATTTCAAAGACAAGAACAGAAAGAGAGGCCAGGGAGATAGTGCAGTGGAATAAGTGCTTATGTGGCAAGTGCAAGGTCCTAAGTTTGATCCCTGGTGCCACCAAAACGCGCACACACGCACACACACACACACACACACACACACACAGTATCCATTAAGAACAGAAGGAAATTACACAAGTGAGAAAAAATCATGGACAAAAATATTAATAAAAAAGAAATGGCATGCCAATAGGCCTGTAAAATGTAAGACAAGGGTCTCAACAAAAGTTAAGCAAAGTAATCTACCAATATTTTTAAAAGTTTAGTATATAATTGCCAAGGAATAATTTCCCAAAGTTTTAGTATTTAAAAACATAAATATCTCAACAGATATACAAAGGACTTTACTTTGAAAATCCTAAATCTACTCCTGAAAAAATTCCCAGGCAAAATTCCCTGAACCAAATAAGAGGCATCTATCAAAATCTACAACTGTGCCTAAAGGCAAAATGACTACCTGTGGAAGAAATCCTAGGATAGACATTC
>NW_004524755.1:2034076-2036363 GCF_000260255.1 Octodon degus | reverse complement strand
CTAACCTCATCAAAAAAAGAGAAAGAAATAAAAAACTCAAAATCAAGCAATAAGAAATGAAAAGTGTGAAATTACTACAGACCCTGTGGAAATTGAGAAGATCATCAGTAGCTATTTTGAGAATCTTTACTCTCACAGAATGTAAGGCACAGAAGAAATGGACAGATTCCCAGAAAGATACAAATTACAAAAAAATGAATCAAGAAGATATAAGAATTCACAAAAACCCAATAACAGCCAATGAAATTCAAAACATAATAAAAAACGTACCTACAAAGAGAAGTCCAGGTCCTGATGGATTCGCAGCTGAATTCTACAAGAAATTTGCAGAAGATATAATACCAATACTTCTCAAACTCTTCAGTGAAATTGAAAACAAAACAATTCTCCCAAAATCATTCCTGGAGGCAAGTATTATACGGATACCAAAACCAGAGAAAGATGCAACTAAAAAAGAGAACTACAGGCCAATCTCACTCATGAACATAAATGCAAAAATACTCAATAAAATCCTAGCAAACAGAACACAGCAAATCATAAAGAAAATCATACACCATGATCAGGAAAGATTCATCCCAGGGATGCAAGGATGTCTCAACATACACAAATCTACAAATGTAATACACTATATCAATAGAGCCAAATCCAAAAAACACACAATCATCTCAATCAACTCAGAAAAGGCTTTTGACAAAGTCCAACACTCATTCATGTTCAAAGTCCTGCAGAAAATTGGAATAGATGGCCTCTACCTCAATGAGATAAAAGCCATCTCTGACAATCCAATGGCTAACATAATTCTAAATGGGAAAAGACTGAAATTTTTTATTCTCAGATCAAGTACAAGACAAGGATGTCCTCTATTACCACTCCTATTCAATATAGTTCTGGAATCATTCACTAGAGCCATTAGACAAGAGAGAGAGAAATAGAAGGAATAAGAATAAGTAAAGAAGAAGTCAAACTATCATTATTTGTAGATAACATGATTCCTTCCTTCTCTACTTGGAAGGCCCAAAAACTCCACCAAGAGGCTACTAGATTTAATACACAAATTCAGTAGCATAGCAGAATACAAAGTCAAAACCCAAAAGTCAATAGCATTCCTCTACACAGATATTAAACACACTGAGAGAAATTAGAGAAACAATACATTTTACAATAGCACCACGGAAAATGAAACATGTGGGAATTAATCTAAGTGGATGCAACTTGAAGATATACTCAAAAGTGAAATAAATCAGAACCATATTGTAAATATCATAGTCTCCCTAGTACATAAACTCAAAAGAAGAATTAAAAATTGAAAGATATAGCACAATTAAATGGAAAGTGAGAACTTAAGGATTAAACAATGAAGAGAAAGGTGGAAATTTGACAGAGGCAAAATCATACATTTATTTTTAAAAGATGATTAAGGCAATGGTCCTGATAATCTCCATCAGGTTTTTGAAAATAGCAGTTAATGGGTAGAATTCTCACCCTGATTAAATCTATGTGCTGATATCTGTGAACTAAGCAACTACACTGAGAATAGCGATGTGTAATACTAAAACCATGCTTGAAATACTTGTCATTTTGGTCTTCTAAATATGCACTGCTTCTAATGTCATATCAATTATCGCTATACTCTCTTTAAAGTAAATGTTTGTAAAAAAAAAAAAAGATAATAAAAGACAAGAGACAAGAAAAAATGTCATAGGATTATCCTGCTACAATGTTGTATATGGTTTGATTTCTAAATTTTTATGTAAAAGTGTGTAATTGGTTTTTTTCACATTCTATAGGGATTTAAAGTTTGTCATATCCATGGTTGTTGGAAAGTAGTGGTGCCATGTTATGTCTAAAGTGTTTGATATTCAGACAGATAGTGATGTTAAGCCCAACTGCCTCTGTTACAGGCTAATAATATAATTAAGCTTCTCTTCTGGATGTTTAACAACTAAAGTTTGCAGACCAAAAACTAGAGAAATAGAGGCACTACAAAGAGAGCCAACATTTTGGCCCTAGCTCTTCAAGGTCAGTGAGGACTCAGGACATAAGAGAACTTGTGCTGTGACATTCTATAACTCAGTGATATCCAAAATTTTCTTTTTTTTTTTTTTTCAATCAGAATTGAAAATTTTATTTTACTATTCATATTAGAATAAATTGTTCTGAAGTAAAATTTTGACACATTTCTGATAGGTAGATTTGATAAACTATAGGAAAAGATAACTGACAATTATCTATGAATTATCCTTTTTGTACTTTTGGATTGCAATGTTTTTTTGTTTTTTTTTTCTCT
>NW_004524755.1:2011306-2015770 GCF_000260255.1 Octodon degus | reverse complement strand
TCCTCAACTCAGTAACTCTTTTCATTTGAATAAGTTCATTTCCTTTTCCCAGTATCTATTGTACCCTTCAGATTCCATTTTTCTCTTTCATGTTCCCTCACTAAAGAGACAATATGATGTTTGCACATATGGGTCTGATTTATTTCATGTAAGAGTACATTCTCTATTTGCATCCATTTACTGACAAAAACCTCATATTTATCCCGCTTTATAACTGAATAATACCCCATTGTGTAAAAATACCACATCTTCATCCATTCTTCAGTTTATGGGCATCAGTATTTCTTATAAACTCATGGTTATCAATACAGTGTCACTTCTGGCCATCAGAACAGAAAAATCAAGAGAACGGAATAGTGAGTTCATAAGTAGAAGATATATACATAGTCAATTGATTTTGTTACCAAGGAGCTAGATCAATTCATGGGGTGGTAATCTTTCAAATAAATAATACTGTAATAGGCAACTGTTATTTGCAAAAAACCACAAAGCTTACCTCACATCATACATAAAAGTTAACTAATACTGGACTATTGTTCTAGATATAAGGTAAACTTTTTTTTTTTTTTTTTGCTGGGGGGTTCTTTTTGAGACAGGACTTTGCTATGCAGTCCAGGTTGGCTTGAACTCACTTTGCTGCCCAGGCTGACTTTGAACTCACAGAGATCCTACTGCTTCAGTCTCCCAAATGTTGGGATTACAGGTGTGTATCACCCACCCTGTAGTGAGCTAAAGCTTAAAAAAACAAGGAAAAAAATTAATGATCTTTGATTTGGGAAAGATTACTTAAATAGAAAAAGCATGACCTATAAAAAAATTCAACAAATTAAACCTTTCCCATAGAATTTTTTATTCTTCAAAAGTCATTGTTAACATGAAAAGGCAAACTGTAGATGAAAAGAAATAACGTTTATTTTTTCATAACAATAGACTTGTATGTAGAATATATAAAGAACACTTACATTGCAATAAGATAATACAATAAAAATGGACAAAAGATTGTAATAGACACATTGCCAGAGAAAAGATGGGGAGAGTAAACCATGTACTTGAAACACTGCTTATCACGCTTAGTCATCAGGGAAGTGAAAATGAAAACCACAAGAACATGCTGCAACATAGACCTCTTAAAACACTAACATTTTGATGACACATGCAATGTCATTTCAGTCAGACCTACATTTGATCATACCACAACGTCACTTCAGCAGTTCTGGTGCAGATGAGAAACAATGAGGAATTCTATTCACTGTTGGTGGAAATGCAAAATAAGACAGATACAGTTTGGAAAAATATTTAGCCATTTTGTCTAAAGTTAGAAGAAGTTTCGAGTTCATATTCTTCACTGGAAGCCATACCTTAACATTCTTCATGTGCATGTTGTAGATTTCCATGGAGTATTTCCAACTGCATGCATTTGTGAGTCAAATAAAAAGTATTTGGATGTTGTTGACTTAAAAAAAAAAAAGTTAAGCAGATGCTGTGTAAGTCTTTCTTTTCCCAGATGTTTACCCAAGAGAAACCAAATCACTGTTCCTATCTAAATCTATTGAAAAATAGCCACAGAAAATTACTGAACAATGGTCACAAACTAAAAAAAAAAATTCTTCAATATCCACACAACAATGACTGAACTGACCACTTGTAAATCGATACAAGTGAATACTAGTCAGCAATAATGCAGAGGAATTACTTACTGAGATCTATGACAATGGAGGTAATCCTCAAAATCATGATGTAAAATGAAAGAAGATTCAAAAGGAGTATGCACATCATGGTTCTATTTATATGGACTGTGACTGCTCCACAGTGCCAAAGAGTAGAGAAGTGGCTGCCTGCGAGCAGAAGCTAAGGAAGGGGAAGACCTGAAGGGCACTCAGGGAGCTTTTTCGTAGAATTGCTCTGAGTTGCTATTTAGGCAGTGGTTTCACAGGTGTGTACATCTGTCATGACTCATCAAAATGCATACTTTTATTAAATAGGCTTTATTTTATTTTTTAAAGTATTTAGTACAGGGTCTATAGGGTCTCACTATGTAGACCAGACTCATAGTGATCCTCCTGTTTTCAGCTTCCCAAGTGCTGGGATTATAGGCGTGTGCCACCACACCCAGTCTCACTCACCATCTCAGCGTGCCCTGGGAACAGGGCCAGCACAGCTCTGGGGAAGGAACCCCTGTCCCTGCTAAATAGGCTTTATTGCATTTCAATTTATTTCAATCAAATATTTTAAAAGAATAGGAATTTAGCAAACTGTTAGAATAAGAAGCAACCTTAAAATTAAAGGACACAAGGTGGGGTCAGGGAGAGAGCTTGGTGGTCTAAGCATCCCATACCACATGCAGTGCTGGCCCCCAGGCCATGCCAGCCACCAAAACCAGGTGTGGTGGTATTGCCTGCAATCCCAGTGCTGGGGGCACTGAGCCAGGAGGATCACCATGGTCCCACCTGTAATCCCGAGCTGCATAGTAAGACCCTGTACCAAATATATAAATAAATGAAAAGTTAAAGAACAGAAGTGAATATTCTATGTTGCTTTTATCAGAATACAAATTGCTAAGAGCAAATGCCAAAATGACAAAATATTGTTATATGAGTTAAGTCTGACGCTATAATTTTGGAGGCATGGGGATGAATTCTTCAAGGTGTTTTTTTCCTTCTTTCTTTCTTTTCTTTTTTCTTTCTTTCTTTCTTTCTTTCTTTCTTTTTTTTTTGAGACAGCATCAAGGCTGACCTTGAACTCACTCCAAAGCCCAGGCTAACCTTGAATTCACAACAATCATCCTGCCTCAGCCTCCTGACTGTTGGAACTACAGGCATATACCACAGTGCCTGACAAGGTACTTAAATATTCAAAAGTTTGGTACATACAAGAAAAAAAGCCATGCTTTTAACAAATGCACATTATATTTTTCTACACATAAAAGTACATCATGGTGTTTTGAACATGTATATATTACAGAAATGGCTAAAGCAAGCTATTCATAAGCATTATTTATGGTATATTTGTGAGGAGAATATTTAAAATCCATTGTCACTTTGCAAGAATACACTATGTATTATTAACTACAGTCACTGTGTGTATAACAGATCTCTTCAGATTACTCCTTCCGTCTAGCTGAAATTTCATGTCCTTTGACCAATGTCCTTTAGTGCCCGGGTCTCTAGTAAACACTATTCTATGCTTTGCTGCCTAAACTCTACCCCTTTCGATTCCATGTGGCAATGTGCAGAGCCACGTTTGGATTAATCTCTCCTACAAAGGGTGTGTCTCTCCCGCCAGGCCTAGGCTTCCGCAAGGGAGTGCACGCCCACCTAAGTCAATCGCGCGCAGATCTGCTGCAGAGCCGGATGGGAGAATCTGCGCACCGAGCCTCATCTATGGCACTCTGAGTTCAGCAGCTTAATAATCAAGAGTCCAACTCCACTTCGATGCTTGGCGGAAGACAGTTTTCAAGCCCTGCCACTTTTCTTTCATCTTCTGCTCATGTCTGGAAAAGCACATAAGCAGGTGAGACTGAGCAAGCTGGCTGGTGGCCGAGGGGCCAAGTGCTCACAGTGTGTAGTCCTGGCTTCAATCCCCAGCACACGCACTCACAGAGCAAGCCCACATCTGCCTCCATGGGGCCCAGCAGACAGTTCAAACCCCACAAGCCCTGTTCCATGCTCAGAATCCTGCCTCCCAGGCCTCGCCCTTGCTCTCCACAATTCTGAAAGAAATCTTCATCTCCTGCTGATGCACGCACGGCGGGATCATTAGCTTCCATATATGAACCAGACTGGAGTTTAGGAGAAAAGTGACTCCTTACCTGCACAGAAGGACTACAGCAAGCCGCATAAAGGAGGTGGTCTCTAGGATGGTCCTCGCTCTGATTCCCTGATATTCATGCCTTTCTTCTGCGTAAGCAGAACAGAGCCGAGTGACTTCCTTCTCATGAAGGGAATGCTACACATGTGGCAGGCTGTCACACCTGAGGGCAGTTCCCAGCGATGTTCTGCCTTCACTTGGCTTTGCTTCTCCTGTTCACTCTAAGGGAAGCCAGCCCCATGGCGAGGGATAGCTCAGAAGGGACCTTCTTCCAGCAGAGCCCTCAGATGGATGGCACTCAAGCCACCGCCCTCTTGGCAGCCTGGAGAGAAATTAAGTCAGAGGCACCAGCTAGGCTCTTCCCAAGCTCTGAGGGAATCCCCGTCTCCTGTGAAGCCACTGTGTTTTGTTACTCTGCAATCATGAATGAACAGAAGGGCTAACTTCCTGAGTGGGGTTCCCGAAGAATCAAAATAATTTCCATTAAGAGAAGAAAGAGTGGGGGCCTGCCCTTTAGCTCAGTTCTTTAAGTGGCTGCTTCAACAAAGCAGTCAGGCTCAGATTGCTGTGGTTCCAACCCCATAACTCAAGCCTCCCAAACCTGCCCTGAAGGCATTGGGAACAACGACAAAGAAGAAGGAGGAGGAAGAGGAGGAG
>NW_004524755.1:1997468-2011071 GCF_000260255.1 Octodon degus | reverse complement strand
GAAGAAGAAGAAGAAGAAGAAGAAGAAGAAGAAGAAGAAGAAGAAGAAGAAGAAGAAGAAGAAGAAGAAAAGGAAGAAAGAAGAAGAAGAAAGAGTAAAGATTGGCTCCTTGGAGAATATTGGAACAAAAAAGCACAAGCGAAATTTAGGAAAGAACTAGGAGCAGCCTCCTCATGTGAGGGAAGTTAGTGTAGCCAGGAACTCAAGGAAAGCAGATGACAGCTGTGAGGACCCAAGAGTCTACAGGTCCCCTCCAGTCTGAGGAAGCCAGAGCCCAAGCCTCTCTGCCAAGGAGACTGTCCCTTTTCTCTACTCACACAAATCTTTGATCCCATGAGAATATCACGACACAAACTGTTGCTTTAATCCCATGAAAGTGGAGTCAAGGAAAGCAGGGCGAGCCAATGCTCCTCCCTCATCCACAGTCTCCTTCCCTAATAGCTTTATAGGAAGCAACTTCATGCTAATTACTGCCGGATCCTGATTTCCTGTCATCATTATTGATCGCCTACAAGAAGCGTATCTTACACGAGGTGACGCTCAGTCCCCAGTTCCTGTCTTGGGGTGGCAAACTGTCATTTGCTCTGACCTCCTCTCCTAAAAAACAGAGCCTCCTTCAGCATCCTCTGCAGATGGCTTCCCCCTGCTGTGACACTCAGAAGACCAAGAGCACCCAGTAGGACCTCGGTTTCTCTTTTCTCTCTCCACATAGCTAGCAATCATCAACCCCCTGTGCCCTGATCCTAAAGCACCAGCAGCCCCCCGTTTTGCAAGCCCCTTTGCTAGAGCCCTTAGCACAGCCCCTCCCTCTGTTGCTGAGCACCAGACCCTCCACTCAGCTGTTCTTTTCTGATGCTGCTTCCTCTTCCGCAAGCAAACCTCACATGGGCAGAGGTTTCCTACCACTGATGCTCCTTCTGGCTAGCACCTTGTGTCTTCCCTTCCCTCCCCTGAACCACTTGGGGGATCCTCCGTCACTCTGATCCAGAGCAAGTTGTTCCACATGGCTACCATTCTATCTACCACATGGACTTCAGGGTCCTCACTGCAAACAGGAGTAGGGTAAGGGGGATCTGGAGGAGCTGAGAGTGCTGAGGAGCTTTCAGGTACATCCCAGGTCCCCTCTCTCCCATACAGCTGTTTCCTACTTATGATGAGCCAAGAAGCACCTTTATTCATCAGTCTATAGATGAGCCAGGAAGTATAACTACACCAGAGAAGGAGCAGCGATCAAAAAAGACAGAATACCTGTCCTCTTGAAGCTGATGTGCCAGTGTGAGGAGCCAGCCCAACAGGAAAAGATGAAACTGAAAGGACTTCAGCTGTGAGAAATGCCCTCGCAAACCACAGTGAGGGGTGGAGTCAGACAGCCAGCAGAAGCCGGAATGAGACACAGCTTGACAGAGGCTGTATCTCCAGGGCTCAGGGCTCAGGGCGCGGCCCTGCAGCCTGGGTCTAGGCTCTCCCTCCGCCTCTGAGCCTTTTGTAACTGCATGCCCTTAGGCAAGTCATCTTACACCTCGGTTTCTTCAGAGCCTCATCTATAAACTGGAAAGAATCTTAGAACTATCACATAGACCATTCATAATAATTAAATGTGTTTAACATTTGTAAAGTATTTAGAATAGTTGCTGGGTTCACAGCATGCACTTAGCAAATGTTAGCTACACCGCTGCACAAGCCTGCACTTCAATCAAGAAATACTGATTCACTGGGTGACCTTGGACAGATGGTTCCCCCCCCCTTCAGTTTTCCCACGGGCAAGAGAAGAACAATGGATTTTTAGCTGCCTGAGCTTTGCGCAAGGGTGAAATGAAAGATGTATGCTAAGCACTTTGTAAATCATTTGGCCGGTGATAAACACCCAGATGGCACGTAAAGAAAGAAGCGGGTGGCTGCTTTCGCTAATTTCATTTCATGTGTATTGAGGTTTTAGTGTATAGAGTTCACACCATCTTTGTTATATTTATTACAAAAATTTTGTGATTTCTTGCCATTATAAGTGCAATTTTTTTAAAAATTGTGTTCTAATTTGTGCAGTTAATATAAAGATCGATAGGGCGTTGTGTGAACAAGGCAAGCAGCTCACCTCTCGGATCCACCAGGGAGCCCGCTCTTGGGCATTTCCCATGATGCCTGGACGTCGTGTGCAAAAGTGAGAGATGGCAGCCACACCTGTGTCCGCGAGAACGCATTTCTTCCTAAGCCAGTCCTTTCCGGAACTTTCCATTTAATTGTAATCTCTCTAAGGCCCCCAAAATGTATGTAAATAATAGATCCAAGATTTTCTTTTCCCTTTTTTTTCTTTTCTCTCTCTCTCTCTCTCTCTCTCTCTCTCTCTCTCTCTCTCTCTCTGTTTCTCTCTCTCTGTCTCTCTTTCTGTCTCTCTCTCTCTCTCTGTCTTTCTGTCTCTCTGTCTCTCTGTCTCTGTCTCTGTCTCTGTCTGTCTCTGTGTCTCTCTCTCTCTCTCTCTCTCTCTCTCTCTCTCTCTCTCTCTCTCTCTCTCTCTGTGTGGTTTTTAAGCTCTATAATTAGGCCATGGCAACCAAGGATATCAAAACAGCTACTAGTTCTTCACACAACATCTGCTGTGAAGTTTTGTGTAAATTGGCTTCCGCAGATCAGCTCAATAGGGGGCGCTCTCAATATAAAGCATATGGAGAATGAATGGTGCAGAAAAACAATGGGTTGTTACCAGATTGACTCTAGTTGTCTTTTCTCTGCTTTGAACATACAGATTTTCAATTCTCCAGAAGACGAGAGCAGCCCCTGGCCTGGGCAAAAGCCAGATTGCTTTCTCCAGCACAAGACAGACTGAGGACAGTGTTAGAGGAGAGGTGTGTATGTTCCCAGCAGCAGATTCAAAAGGGAAAATTCAACTTCCTCAGCCTGGGAAAAGCTGTTGGTGGAAGACTTTTTGTGTAAGCACGAGTGTACGTGTGTGTGTGTGTGTGTGTGTGTGTGTGTTCAATCTTTGTTTTTATGATTGTACATGTTTGTGACACATCGTGGTCACATTCGTTATTTGGGAGAATGCATAGAGACACCTGTCACACCTCCATCGTTTTCACTTCCCCAGAACCCTCTCTTCGCTTTCCCCAGAGCCCCTTCCCATCTGCACAGACAGGGGCTACTTCCCTGTTGCGTATCACCTCTCTTTCATTTTGCTCTTTAAATATTTATATTTTATGTTGCTCATATAAGAGGAAGTGTGTGCCGCTTATCCTTCGCTGTCTGCTTGTTTCACTCAGCATTAGAGTCCCAAGACCCGCCCATGTTCCTAATGGCTGTGGAAGAGGGTTTGGCCTTGGTTTCTGTTTGTTTCCTTGGTTGGTTTGTTAGTTAGTTGGTTTTTGTTGTTGTTTGGCTAAAATGTGCCCCAAGAAGTAGATTATAAACCATGACCAGGGATGGTGAAAGTTCTTGGACTCCAGGGCCCACCTATGTCGTCACCTATGACACCCTGAGTGTCCCAGCTTGCAACTCCGAAGGACCGTGGGGTTAGCAGCAATTCACGCTGTACCCACTGTCTCTGGTCTTCATGCCCCAGAGAAAGCTAAGTGGAAAACGGCAGTGTGCTCAGGGACCTGGATGCCAGGCAAAATGAAAGACAAGGCCTGATGCCCATCCAGTTCCAGCAAGACAGGAAGGTGACAAAGTGGCAGTGAGCCGCCTGAGGACACAGAGGATGTGTGTTTAAAGTCTATTCTCTTCCAAGTGACTTGTATGATTCAGCTAAACCCAGCAGGGGCAATTGCCATTTAAAGTTATCTTTTCATCTCACCTTGTTACAATGTTTGCAATCTGTTAAATGGGGTCTTTTGTTTCAAGGATTCTATAAGCAGCTTTAAATTCCTGAAAGAGGAAAGACAGGCACTTGCTTGAGGCAGGCTGGATGGCTGGGAGAGAGAGAAACAGAGCAGCACACTGTCCTTTCAATGATGAAACCCATCTTCAAGGTCGCCTTCCCCGGCGTGGTGCTGGGCTGACTCAGAGAACCCTGGAGCCCTTGATGTTGGAGGACTGAGGTGCTTCCTGCCCTCGGCCTGCTGGAAATGCTGGCTGCCCTGCTCCCTCGCCACAGCTGGGGCTGTGACTATGGGCATCAGCAAGCAGTCTGCTTTTGGATTCTGCTCCTTTTTGTTTGCAAATCACTTGATTATGTGGGACAGGTTGCTTAATGTCACCAATCACTGCGTCTTTGCCTGTACCTCTGGGATCATGGTACCGCAGGTATCCTTCATAACTCTTGTGACAACCAACTTAGGTAATCCGTGCACAGCCAGGACATAGTCCAGCACTGAGCCAGGGCTGAGTGTCAGCAACAGGCAGACACACCACTCAGGTAGCATTCGGGACTCTTGAAGGATGTGTTTCCTCAGCAACATGGCAACCAGAGATAATAAGAGATAACAGAGAGCACTTACCAGACACCAAGCAGGCTGCAAACAAATGGCTTACTGTACGGCAACTGCTTTAATTCTCACAACTTCCCTATGAGGCAGGTGCTGCTATTATGATAGTTTTAGAGAGACAGACACTCCGGAAGGAAGAACTGTAGTTACGTCACTCACTCTAGCTCACTCTGCAAGTGAGGAATGGAGCCAAAGCTTGTGCCTAGGCTCTGGAGAACATGTGCACAGCCTGGACTCTGTACACAGCATGCAAAGGGGGTGGGGTGTGTCCACAAACACATGGTGACCACTGGGCTGAATGCAGTCAGTGTCAGCTGAATACACAAACACATCCACACACATGCACATTTTCATGCCCACACTACTCCTGGCCCAAAGGGACTTGCACCAGCCCACAAGCTGTCCTTCTGCACCATGGTCTCTGATGCCTTCCTTCCATGGCACCCTGAAATTAACAAAGGGACACCCAGGATAACTTCCTAAGGCCACAATCACATCAGCATGCACCAGCCACTTCAACCACCTACTCCAGGAACTCAGCTGTGTCCGAATTCCACCCCCTTCTAATATTTCATAGCTAACTCCCCAGTTCATAGTCTACAGATCCACAGCTTCGAGCTCTGAGGTTTCTCACAAGTCATTCCTTCACCCACCACACCAACACCCGTTTTCAGTTCAAGCATTTATTTTCCTTTTAGGTAGCTGCATAGGGTTCCTAACCATTCTCCATGGCAGTATACCCACCCACTCCTATTGTCAGAAAATCCATTCTCCTCATCCACATTTTTTAAAATTTGGTTTCATTTTATTTTAAAGAGTAAAATCAAAAATGAAAGCAAAAACAAATAACAAGAAACAAAGACAGAAACAGTAACAACAAGGCATAGATTTTCAAAACTAGAATAGCAAATTAACAATGATTGTTATATTATGTATTTTTATCATCAGATCTGTTGTTCAGATTAACAAATATAGGTATGCAAGATTGGACAAACGCTTGAACATTAGCGCTTTCAATAACCCTTAAATTTTTATTTTCCTTTTAATTTTTTAAAAATGTATTTTAAAGAGTATAATCATAATTGATAAAACATTAGAAACAGTGCACCTTTATAAGCACAAGATAAAAGGTATTCAACCATGGTTTTTGTACTGCCCATTGCTGTCTTCAGTGTAGGTGCTCAGTTTATACATAATAGTATATAGAATTAATCAAAGTGAAAATTTGAAACATTAACTGCTATTTTCAAAGCACTGATGGAATTAGTTGGACAATCATCTCAGCTATCCTGTATATAAAGACATCTTAAAGCACAAAGTATGGGGGAAAAAAAAAGCCTTTTAACAATTTCTGACATTGCCAGTCAAGCGGAAGACCCAATACTATTATGGACTACTGGACTCTTTTAGAATATTTTGCTTGAGTTTACACACCTATAATATTCAAATAAAGGAACTTAACAAAAAAAGGGGTACAGATGAATGTCCATTTTGTATCTGTGTATTCAAAGTGGTTAGGATAGATATATAGTTACATTCTCTTAATGAATAGAGGGATTTGTTCTAATGGTGTTTGCAAATAGGATATCAAGTCCGCATCTTGTACAGCAGTTAACCACTAGAAAGAATGTATGCAATGTGTTAATTATTGAAACTGTCCTACTAATTTGGTTTGAAACTGTCTCATTGCTATTTGTTTCTCAATAAAATTATGGAAAAAAAAATGAAAATAAAACATAAAAAAATTAAAGATTAAAAAAAAAAAAAAGCCTTTTAAGGGGCCAGCCAAAAAGCTCAGTGGATTAAAACACTTATAAGCAAGTGCAGGTTCTAGGGGTTCGATCCGCGGGCCTGCTGTGCTGGCTCTGCCCCCGGGGCACACTGAGATGGCAACTGAGACTGGGTGTGGTGGTGCACGCCTATAATTCCAGCTCTTGGGAGGCTGTAAACAGGCGGATCACTGTGAGTCTGATCTAGTAGCAAGACCCTGAACACCTTGTAGACCCTTCCCTAAAATACAAAAAATAAATAAAAATAAAAATAAAGCACAAAGTGCAACCCTTGTGCTTCTGGGCCTAACAGCCAAATTCGTACTCTTCCCCAACACTAGTGTAAAAGTTCCGGGTGTCAAGTATTCTGCAAAAAAAATTATATCCTCAGCCCTGAGCCACCTCCGGTGCACAGAAAAGCTCCATATACATTGAACGTATCTTGATAGCACTGTTGTTTTGCAAAATCAGTGTCAGTTGATGGCGCTGCCAACTGCACAGAAAGCTGAGCGTCAGAGGCGGTGCCTTTTGCCTCTGCCTTAGTGGGGCTCATGGTGCCAGGAGTGAAGAGAATATTCAGCTTGTTGAACGAGTTAATGTGCAGATGAATAAGTGAATGAGCCACTGGGGCCTCTAGGATTTCCTTTCCTGTCAGCATAACCTAAACCTGCTGCTTCAGTAGTGTTTACACTAGGAGCTCTTATCAGAAGCAAATCAAGTACAGCTGAAAGAGGCCGTCATGAAACAGACCAGATTCTAAGAGAACAAAAGGTGCACTGGTTGTGCTAGTCATGAACATAAATAAAAATGCTTCTCTGTAAAACGCCAGCAAGAGCTTTTGCAGAATACCTATTTAGGCATTTTTCTTCATCAGAGGGGATTTGACAAGGCTATGATCTCCTGGGTGGTCTAGAGGGGCACAAATTCCACTCCACTGAGGATTTATGGAGTGCTCATTTTCACAGCATCTTCTACCTGTGGTGGTAAGATCTCCGCTACTGTGGATGAGGAAGTGAAGGCACAAAGAGCTACAAGCCCTAAGACAGACTCTGTGGTCCTGCGTAGGTCAGGTGTCTGTGGACCAAGTATGTCACCTAACCTCCAGAGTGACAGGCTATTCTGTGGAGAAGGTCCCAAGATGGGATCTCAACTCCCGAAAGAGGCCTTAGCACATCCGCCAAACAGACTGCTACTTGCCCCAGCATCTGGCCTGGCCATGAGGACAGCAGAGTCACTGGATCCCAGTCACATCACTAAGCAGCGCTGTGTTCACTGAGCCACTCCTGTGCCCAGCTCATCACGTGGCAGCAACAAACCAGAGTGGCCTAGAGACACCCAGATGAGGCACAAAAGCCCAGGAGAGCTTGGGCAACAGCTTGCTGGCCTGGCAAAGACAGTGTTTGAAATGAGCTTCTTATGGATAAGAAACATTTTCAGAATCAAAACCCAGGACATTTATGTCTGTTTCATCTCGTTGAAATGCTAAGTATTGAATCCAGTGCTTTGCATATGCAAAGCAAGGGTTTCATCACTGAACTATATCCTGAACTATGATAGGATTCACTTAAATGAAAGTCTGCCACCAAAACTGATCAAAATATGGTCATACCCATGCACACCACACATATATGCATAAGCATAGACACACACACTACAAAGATTGCAATAGGGCACACAAAAATAGCATCAGTGTTTCTCTGTACCATGAGAACATGTTGTGATTATGTCCAGTGTCTTTCACAGGATATTACAGATATTACATGTACATAGAAATTTGACAAGTTCTAAAAATAAGTGTTTGGTTTTAAAAAGAAAAGGCCATAAAGCCTAAAACGTTCTGAGAAAAGCAAAAGCTCACACACATGCATTTCATGTTGGTAACTTATGTTCTCTCTTGATTCTTCTGCTAGCACAAGAACCATCCACTCCTTCCAGGAAAAATCAGCCAGGTTTCACGGTTGACTTAGAAAACGCTCTTTGCAGAGCTGCCACTTCACCAGTGGGATGTGTTCCATCCCAGCCGCTGCCTGCGGCCAACGGCCTGGGCTCCACGTCTCGCCGGGAGTGCAGCACACAGCAAGAGCTCCGTTCTTGGGATCTGGTTTCTCAGCAGCGCGGTGCTGGCTGCTGGACCAGAAGGCAGCTGGCCAAGTTGCTTGTACGTGGATACCAGAAATCCATCGTGGAGTCAGAGCCCCTCGCCAGATGGTTTTACTCTTTATGTCTTCTTAATTGGGAGTAAAAGACTCCAAGTCTCAGCTTGCTCCCTTCGGACATTATATGAAGGAAACGCGGTCTTGCAGCCTCTGGAGTGGAGCTGTAGAAAGGGTCGGGTAGGAAATGTGATAATGCCGACTCTCCCGCCCTCCGACGGCCACAGCACTGCTCCAGGCACCAAGATCATTCATTTATCCATTCGGCAATATCTGCAGAGCCCCTGCCAAAGCCCATCCCTGCGCTGGGTGTGGGAGACCCAAAGGCATCTAAAACACATGTGTGTTGTGAAGGATCACAGCCTGCGAGCGAAGCACGCTTGGAACCCGATCAAGCGCAATGCTTGCTGTGAGGCATGGCGCAGTGAAAGAGCGAGCCAGCGGGATGAGAAGGGGACAAAAGGGAGAGGGCGGCTTCCTCGGGCAGCAGGCTTGAGAGAGCAGGGCCATCTGTGCCCTTGGGAAGCCCCCAATGAAGACTGAACGACACGCTGTTCGAGCTCAGGGTTCACACCATCCCAGAACCAGCCAGGAGTTAGAAGACTGCCTTGAGAATACTCGCCAGAAAATTTCATTTTGTTTCTGATGAATATAGTACCTATAGTGACTCAAACCGAGTCCAGAAGTGTCTTCCAGCAGAGACTCTACATATTTGATGGGCTTAGGAGTTCTAAGAATGGTGATGTTATATAATATTAACTATGTAAGTTGCCTTCTTTGCTTATCCCATTGGTGTCGTAGGCTTAGCAGTGGTTCTCAACTCCATGGGTATATTTGACTAACTTTGCCATGGTTAAGTGACTCTGTCAACATGAGAAGTTTAGAAGCTTAACCAAATGAGCTGGGCAATTCCACACCCAAGGGGCATAGTGGATCTGTGCTAGGCCAACAGCGCTAGGTGTTGATGAATGGTGTGAAAGGGAAATGATGAAGGACTGACTTGCTTCTGTTCTGAGGAGCTCATCTTTGCCTTCAGCTTGGATGGAATCATCTAGCTTCTTGCATAGGCTCTTTGGCTTCCGTCTAGGATCCTTCAGCTTTCTAATGTAGAGCTTTCAGCCTTCTATGGTAAACCCATTGGCCGCCCCATATGGACTCACCCAAGAAACTGCAGTGAGCTGTAGGCCTTGGACTGGATTGATCTCTGGCATGAAGACACCCTCTGGACACTTCCACATCCAACTCTGTGGCTGACCATTGTCAGTCAATCTTGTAATTTCTTACCGATATGAACCTCAAGCTGTGTTAGGGAAAATGGTGACAACACACTCTGTGCAGATCATTTGAGTCAAAAAGGCATTGATCTTTTCAAAGTTCTTCAAATTATTCTAATCTGCAGATAAGATTTCGAGGACTAATGTAATTCTCAATAACCGATGTACAGCAATGTTTTTTAAAAAAAATGTGTAGATGGTTGATTAGTTTTTATCAATGAAGTATGATCCAGGATCATTGTTATGAGTTAGAACTAAAGGGTCCACTGAGAGCTCAGGCGCTCAGAGATGGAGCTAAGGAGGTGGTTGATGGGAGCGGGTGCTCTAGTCAATTGTGGACTCATTCACTCCTATAGTGAGTTCAGGGGTGGAATATACAACAGGATGTGGGCAGAGAAGTGGGTTCCTGGGGCTGTCCCTTGGAGAGGCTCCGCCCATCTCACTCTCTCTGTGCTTCCTGCTCATGATAACATGAGTGGCCCTCCTCCCCCCAGCCCCTCCCACCAGGCCATTTCTGCTTTGGAGCCAGCTGACCCTGACCGTGGACTGTAGCAGAGACTCCAAATAGACCCCTCCTCCATTAAGGTGTGGGCATTGTGTGTGTGTTCTGGTGATAAGAAAAATGACTAAGATTATCACATAAATTGCTTGACAATTAGCCAAGGTGTCTTAGCAGCTTGCTCTTACTCCACATTAACTCAGCACTGACACTGAAAAGTTCAATGTCTCTAGTTTACTATGTGATGAGAGCTATCATACGAGTTTGCATATGTCACAGAATCCCAAAGTGAAAACTGCAGCAAATGTTAAAGTTGGTTTGCTAAGGAGGAAGAAAGGTGAGAGTTCATGTTTGTTTGTTTGTGGAACCGGGGATTGAACTCGGGCCCTTGCACTTGCCAGGGAAGCACTTATCCTACTGAGCCACCTCCCCAGCCCCAGGAGTTCATGTTGATTGATCACTTTTTATGAGCTGGTCACTTTACACATGTCACCTGTTCCTTTTTTTTAACAGGAAGATTAAAAACCACAGTATTTTTGAAACAATGAGTTATGAAATCATGTTAGTGACTTATATTTCTTAAATGAAATATAAGGGGAAGAGAACAAATATATGATAGTGCATCATATTCAGTAATGGGAAATATGTGAAAGCTTTATTTTATTACTTTATTTTAATTACTCCTGTGTGGGTATATAACTGTCTAATATATTAAACTGAGATATTAAATTATATTTCTTATTCTAGGTTGTCGCAAATTTTGAAAACCACATCTGTATAGACAGCTCTTGTTTCTGTTAATGGGTCCTCAGCCCATGGCTTCACATGGAGATACATCTCCAGACCTTTTAATTTTCATTTTTTTAAATTTTGAGTTAGGGTCTCCCTAAGTCACCAAGTTTCCAGGCTCAAACTTGTGAGCCTCCTGCCTCAGCTCACACAGTCCTGGCATTACAGACATGTGCCACCACACCCAGCTAGCAGATATTAATAAATCCAATTCATAAATGAATAAGCTGAGGCTTAAAGAATTTTTTATTAATTTTACTGAGAAAGAAATAGCGATGAGACAGTTTCGAAACAGGTTAGTAGGGCAGTTACAATAATTAACACATTGCATATTACTATCTTCGTAACAGTAACTCTGAGTACAAGATGCAGACATGATATCTTGTCTAAACACTATTAGCATAAATCTTTCTTCTGAAGTAGCCCACCCAAGTTCTCTTGGCTAACAGCGGCAGAACCCACTTTATGTATCGCTGCACCACACTCTCGGAGCATGCCAGCCTGCCTATAAATAAGTCTGTGACGGGGAGACACACATGTGTAAGTGATTACTAGTTTTCAAATAATACTAGTTTAACGATAGTGTCGCAACTTCCTTATTTCATTGTTGAGACAACGCTTTCCAGACTCACTGATTTATTAACTGGCATAATCCTAACCACAGTTTGAACCCTAGCAAAGTTTTCTTTTCACTTTCATCACTTCTAAGCTTGGTTGGGACTCCTGTGCTGTGGGTCCTTTGGTTGCCGTCTCTCCCCATCCTTTCATGATGTGCCAGACTCCTTCCTAGCTCACCCAGCTTAGGGGAGGCACGGCCCACCCGAGGCTGAACATGTGTGCCTTGCACACTCGTGGAGGCCCCCACAGGCCTTTAGCAGTGTGGCTAGAGTGGACACATTTACACATGAGCCTTGCACCTGGACAAACAGGGCTCGCACTTGCTGGCTCCAAGGGCAATATTGCTCTGTCGGATCATTTCACTAGTTCTGTCCTTGGCTGGCCAACAGAGAAATTCCTTCCCTGTGCAGTCTGCAAAACCCCAAGAATGCCTTTCCTAAGTGAGACAGACTTCAGGGTGGTTTTGGCAATTTGGAAATACTACTAAAGGGATAGTTTAGAGATTTTCTGTGTTTTTCTTCTTGAGCTGCTTCTGTTTCTTCAAGACCAACAAATTAATATTTTTACTATTGCTGGGCAGAGCCCTGGGCTCATCTACCAAAGCCATCCAACTAATGAGAAATGATGAAACCCAAGTATCCAAACCCACAAGATTGGAGGGAAACCCTCTCCACACCACTCCCAGCCATGTGTTCGCAGAGCCAGTGAGGTTTCCACCTGCAGTTAAAAGCTGTTTGGGTGAGATCCAGGGAATGTCTTCAAAGATTGAGGGATCATAAAGAGGCTGAGCTGTGGGAGGACGGCTTGGAGAACAGACGCTCTCGCGTTGGGGAGAGGGCGTTGCTCCAGGATAGAGTGCTCGACAAACATGCATGGGCAGAGGATGCAGCTCCGTGGTAGATGTTGCCTAATGTGCATAAGGCTCTGAGTTCCACTCCCCATGGCCACACACACACTCATATTAACACACACATGAGCACATCCTCTTGAGAACTCATGCCTCCCACTGGTGGACTGGGAGAAATTCTAGCCTACATGCTAGGAAAGAAGCAGTGATACTGGTGGTCTAATCTAGAGAAAGACTGACCTTGATTAAAGGGAAAGAGCTATAATTTGTGGAGGAATGCAAAATATATGCAAATGCATACATATATATGCATATATATACACATGTGTATTAAGCTTCTGGTTGAAAAACTTAATAAGAGTGTCTATCAAGGTGACAGCAATAGAGCTGGCCAAATAGCTCAGTGGATTATAGCACCTGCAAGCAGGTGCAGGGGCCAGGGTTCAATCCCCAGGCCTGCCATGCCAGCCAGCCCTCAGGGTGTACTGAGATGGCAATTGAGACTGGGTGTGGTGGTACATGCCTGTAATCACAGCTCTTGGGAGGCTGTAAACAGGTGGATCACTACGAGTCTATCTAGTAGTGAGACCCTGAACATCCTGTAGACCCTTCCCTAAAATTAAAAAAAAAAAAAGGTGACAGCAACAGCAACAGACCATTAAGCTGAGCACTGGCCTCTGAGACATGCTCACGCTGCATCCCCATGAAGCCCACTGTGAGGAGGGCTGCCTTGTAGGACCCCCACTGGCCAGTCACTGAGAAACAGAGTCATGCCTGTTCCTCACCCATTCCCGGAACCATGAGTGCATATTTGACATGGACATGCTGGTTACCATGTTCTGAAATGGTGACACAGATTTATACCAGGCACTTGGAAAATTATTTTACATTTGTTCTGATTTAAGCCTAACAGAAATCTCTAAAAGTAAGAACTGCTCACATTTCTATTTTATAGATTTTTTTAAAAACACACACAACAACTGAGATTTAGAAAGGAAATGTTATCTGCCCAAGATGATTTGCTAGAAAGTGGCTATAAACCCAGTGTGGGGAAGGGGACAGACAGGCGAGGGCCTTATCACAAGAGAACATTAAGGGGTATTAAAAAAAAAAGCTCACTTATCAGTAAAAGTGTTACTTTAATCCAAGGTGTTATTTTAACTTTGTGTATTGAAGGTAACTGAAGATTCAACTTGTACTTGTAAGAAACAATATTCTAGCTATCTTTTTTTTTTTTTT
>NW_004524755.1:1994230-1997343 GCF_000260255.1 Octodon degus | reverse complement strand
TTATAGGTGTGTACCTCCACACCTGGCTTGAGCTATCTTTTATTCAGTTTCTTATAATAATAACATTTTGAAAAAGTATAGCCCAACAGCACAGCTAGGTCATCGATATTAAGCAAAATCAGAACATTTCCATGTCCAAAGCAAAACTTCCTGTGTCCTTTTATCAACATATCCAAATCCCCTCCTGCAAACCACCTTGTCTCCCCTCCAACAGGAGTCCAAATTCTCCCAAGCTCCACATCCCCCTTGGAGAGTTAGAAGGAAAATATGGTGGGACCCACTCCCTGAAATACCTCTCTGTATCCCTGATGACATTCCTACTTCTGGTCATATTTATATTTGTTTGACAAAAACAGCCTTTGGAGAACATGTTCAGCAACATGGAGTGTATTGTTGGGGTGCCTTGTCCTCCCAAAACCCACCCTTCAGAACACTGTCACTGCCTGCTCAGCTCCCAGGCTCTGAGCCTCAGAGCAGATAGCCCTGTTGCCCACCCAACACTCAACTGTGGATCCTGTTTACACTTCTCTAGAAGAATCCTGACTTCTGTTCTTTTCTCTGGGCCTCCTATTACTCCATCTTCGAGTCCTGAGATTACATGACGTGTGTAGGCCAATCATGCAAAACTTACCTTTGCTGCCTGTGTGGGGATAGACAGATGATGAAACTTGGGCCAAGGAAATGTGAGAACCAATGCACGGAAGACCTATGGCTAGAAGACCTCACTGGCACTCTATAGAGGGGGAGAGCACAAGGGAAAGAGTGTGACAGAGTTGGACTTGGAGCCCAGAGATCCAGTAGCTATGGTGGCCACAACAGAATTAGTTCAATCAGTGCAATTATTCAGCCTGACACGACTGCAGACTTTGCTTCTTGCAGCCAGAATCATGTTTTCTGATTGATCCACCTTCGACCTAAGATGTGGTATTAGGCACAGAGAAATCTATGCCCCTTTTATGTTACAAAAGTACATGGTTATCTTATACTGAAGCCCTATTGCCTCTCTATTCATTCATTATGTGTGTTCATTATATCTGTAGGTCACTTAAAAATTATCCTCTTGCTCTTCAAATTCTCTTAGACTTCTCCTTCAAGGTATTGCTTGATGTCAGATGTTTCCCCAGCAGCAAAGCCAGCAGCACCAGATGCTCCATAATGGGATGGACACTCCAGCAGGCCCAGGCATAGGTCCCATGAGTGATTTAGCGGACAAAGGCCTCACGTGTAATCAACAAAATGACATCACATTAAGCTGGCTGCACCCCTGTCTGCCCATTGTGTTACCATAATTACTAACATATGGGAGGACAAATTAGCTGACTGTATGGGGTGAGCCAGACAGGGACAGAGCCCAGTGTATATCAGGCTTACGTGACAAGGCCATATTTTCTCCTGATGCTTTCATCTATGCATGGTGGCACAGTGGCACGTCTTGGCTGCTCTGCTTGGACTCCCCCATGGCACAGGGACCTTCCGTGTAGTGATGACGGTGGTTGCTGGGCAGACTGTGGCTTTCTTCCTATCTGTGCAGCTGCTGGTTTGCACCATCTTCCTCTACTGTTCTCATCCATTCCCACCTACAGCCACAAATCTTTCCTGTTGTTCTTTCAACACAAGAGTTTGTCAACATCTAGAAAAAGCAAAGGCAGTTATGGAATAGCACTTCTCAAATGTGCTCAGGCACACAACCACCCTGCTGTTGCTACAGTGAAGAGGACCCACTGGGTATCTAACAAGCTCCTGAGCATGGCTGATGCCATCAGCCAGTGAACCACACTCTGAATACCCACCTTGGTCAGTGGGACCTATGACTGAATTCTGTAAGGCCAAATGCAGGCAGTTGTGAGACTGGGCTCTGATTCTTGTTAAGGGGCTTGAACTGATCTGGTTAAGCAGAGAGTTTGTGGTCTTCCAGTCTGAATGAAGAGAGAGCTCCAGTGAATGAAGTCATGACATGTAAGCGGGGCTCAGAGGAGAACATGAAAGAAAATGGAGATGCTATGACCTGGGACCTGGAGTCTTTGGCTTCAGTGAAGCCCTGTGGAATCCTGTAGAAACTTTCTTAGCACGTTATCAAATTCCCAGACCAATAACCCTCTGTTTACCTGGCTAGAGTTGAGTTTCTATTACCTAAAACCAAGATTCTCAACACATGCAAATTATGATGAAAGAGCTCAACAAATTATGAGATGGTACTAGAGAAGAATAACACCACTTTAGAAAAGCAATTCAAAACTATATTGGGATGGACACAAAAGGCTAAATGAAAATGCATAATATTAATGTGTATAAATGGAGAAATATAAGCTAGGTCCACTTTTGAAGAGTATTATGTCAGTACATATTATGATTTGTGTTTAGTTTTTATCCTAAAGCCTCATGCAGTCATGGAGTGGACTTGTAGCGTTTGTGATGAATTCACGATCCAATGCTGGGATCCAATGCTGGGCTACACTCATGGATAGCCTGAATATAATATAATATAAGGAAGGGAGAGAGGCTCTGCCTCTTTTACTGCTGCCCCTGCTCCTCCCTGTTTGCTCCTGATGATTTGCTGTTTTCTGCTGCCATGAACAGCTGCCCTCTGCCATGTGCCACTCTGCCTTGGAGCCAACTGATTACGGACTGAAACCTCCAAAAACAATGTGCTAAAAAACCTTTTCTTCCTTAATTTTGGGTTTTGGGTATTTTGTCTCAGAAATGAGAGAAAAGTAACCAAGACAATACTCAAAATTAAAATAATGGCTACGGTGAACTGAATGATGCATCTCCAAATATTTCCATGTCTTAGTCCCCCAAACTTGTGAATGCTACTGTGTACAGCAAAAAGGACTTGGAAACGTGATCAAATTAAGGAGTCTAAAATACAAATATTATCCCTGAATTACCTAGGTTGGTCCAATATAATCATAAGGGGACACAGGAGAAGTGAGAGGAAAAAGGTGACATGATGCCAGAAGCAAAATGGTCACAATATGCTTTTTTAAAAGTTGTTTTATTGAGAAACAAATACCAATGAGATAGTTTCAAAACTGATTAGTAGGACAGTTTCAATAATACATTGCATAGTGTTGTCTTCTTAGTGCTTATTCATAGTATAAGATGTAGACATG
>NW_004524755.1:1990863-1992794 GCF_000260255.1 Octodon degus | reverse complement strand
CCTCAGGAACCCACTTCCTCCAACCAGGTCTCACCTCCAGAAAGCACAGTCAGCTAGAGTCCTTAACTGACAAACCACTAACGCATGTAGTGTCTCTGTGAGCCAATGGCCTGCCAAAGCCCCACCTCTGAAAGTGAGACTTTAGGGGACATAAATCATAACACTTTTTTCTAGGACTGTACAACACAATCGTAATGTAACTTAATTTCAACACATTTTTTCAAGAAAAGGCAACACATATGAGTAGAATTCTGACCACATCATTCTCCTGGGAAAACTCTTAGTTTTTGCTTTTGATAAATAACAGGTGACTGAACAAAGTGTATTTACAAGATCAATTACTAATGAAACCCATAAGTCATAGGGACGTACTTAAATCATAGAGTATACTAGAGGCACAGAAGAGTTATGACTTCATTGGAATTCCTGACTTTTCCTCAGTATGTTCCCAGCATTGAGCCTCTGGAATTGCATTTGGGATTACCCAGATCAGAAAAAAGTGACATGCTTGCTACCTGCTTGGGGCAATGTAGAGTAACATTAAAAGGCTTGGAGCTCTGAATACATCTCTTTAAAAAGCCAAAGAAATCTGCAGTGTCCCGGTCTGATATTTCCAACAGCAGGCTGGGGCCAATGGCCCCTCCTCTAATGCACATAATTGTCTGTATAGATATTTCTGTCATATTTACTCAGTACTATTACAACTGTTTGTTTATGCCTCCATCCCTCCACATCCCCTGATTTCCTCCAGGGTAAGAATTATTCCTCTTTGATTTCCTCCCATAAAATAGCACCTAGCATAGATGGGCATTTAACAAATGCCTGTTGAATTAGATTAAATGGAATCCTGTCCTTAGCAACAGAACCTTAAAACTCTTACTGAAGAAAACAAAAATTCAACTTTCTTGATTTTGTCTTTAAAGAATTTGCTAAAGTGAAACAACGTGACATATTGACCAAACTTCCCCTAGGGTGGGAGCAAAAATGAGATTGTTTTCTAGTGAAATATGTCAATCTCTGTTTAATCCTGAGTGAAGACTCCAAAGGGCAAAATTTAGACAGAACCCTGAGCTTCCAAGTGAATTCATGATGAGTGGGAGCTCTGCTCAGGTCATCTGGGTCTTCTGCTCCTCGATTGCTTCCTGGTTGACAATGGCTCTTCTTCTCTCTCCTTAAGATGTTTTGTTTGTCACAGGTGGAAGTACAAAATTACTTTTTGGATTCCTGATTCTTAAGATCTGCTCAAAAGGTTACTGAAGTGCATCACTATGGTTCCTGAATCACATTATAAGATAAATTTTGGATTTGGAATTCTGACCTAGCTTTAAATCCCATCTATATTCTCAGTAGTTCTGAGACATGGTGTGTTATTTTATCCCTTTGAACTTTGGTTTCTTGATGCAGAAGGTGAAAATAAAATACCTCCATACTGACGTTGTTGTATACGTATATGAGTTGTACAACATAGTACATTTTGCGAACATATTAACTGCATGAGAAACAGTAGTTGTTGTTGTCACAAATAATAACAATTATCCCACAGATACGGCTCCAGAGATGATAAAACCTGGTGCTATGCATGCCCAGAGGACCTAGATCTGGAAGTCACATCTTCTGTGTACTGAATCACATTCCGAATGTCTAAAAAGCTAAGAGAAAAGAAACTTTAGGGCTGGCCAAATAGCTCAGTGGATTAAAGTGCCTGCAAGCAGGCACAGGGGCCGGGGGTTCCATCCCCGGGCCTGCCATGCTGGCCCCCTCCCAGGGTGCACTGAGACAGCAATCGAGACTGGGAGGGGTGGGACGCACCTATAATCACAGCTCTTGGGAGACTGTAAACTCCCAAGAGGGATCACTATGAATCTGATGTAGTAGTGAGACCCTGAACACCCTGTAGACCCTTCCCTAAAATACAAATAAATAAATAAATA
>NW_004524755.1:1988828-1990428 GCF_000260255.1 Octodon degus | reverse complement strand
CCCCCCCATGAAGTGCATCTTAATTTCCCCTTATGAGGACACCAGTCGTATTGGATTAGCTTTCTCCCCTCTAGAAACATCATTTTCACTTAATTTCCTCTTTAAAAGCCTTCTCTCCAACTACAATGAGATACAAAAAGAACAAGTTGGTTGATGATGGGGAGAAAGTAGACACTACCCCGAAGGAAGTCATTGCTGTGAAGAGGAAGAATCTGAGCAGGCAGGAATGGAAAGGCATGAGCATGTCAATGGCATCTATGTCAAGTAGATTTTAAAAGCACTGAGTTCATATAAAATACTCAGCATTTTGGTACTGGCCAGGGCTTTTGGGGTTTGACCCCAAGAATACAGGCAACAAACACCAAAATAGGCAAATGGGATGGAACCAAACTAAAAATCTGTCCAACAAAGGAAGTAATTCAACTCACAGAATGTGGAGTAATATTTGCAAAACATAATCTGATAGAGGAACAAAATATGTAAGCAACTCAAATGCAATAACAAGAAAGCAAGTAACCCAATTAAGCAGCAAAGGATCCAAAGAGAAATTATCAAAAGAAATCATGCAATAGCCAACAGGTACATGAAAAAAGACTCAACACCACTAATCATCAGGGAAATGCAAACAAAACCACAATAAGACATCATCTCACTCTCGGCAAAGCAGCTTTTATCAAGAAGATGAAAGGTTTCAAGTGTTGGCAAGCATGCTAAGAAAAGGGAGCTCGCAGATGTTGCTGGTGGGAATGTAAATTAATATGGCCACGATAGAGAAGAGCTTGAAGGGTCTTTTAAAAACTACAAATAGAAGCTCCTTATGGTCCAGTAACCCTCAGCTCTAGGTGCACAGCCATCAGAAGGGAAAACAATGTGTTGTGAAATAACGTGTTGTGAGACATCTCCATGTTCACTGCAGAGTTAGTCACAATACCTGTGGCATGCAGTCATCATAAGTGTCTATCAGTAGACACTTGATGAATGGATAAAGATAGATAGATAGATATATCCTATCTGTGAAATGCTACTTAGTTTGAGAAGGGAGAAAGCCTGTCATCTATAACAACACAGATAGATCTGCAGGACATTATGCTAATTAAAATAAACCAGGCACTGAGAGACAAACACCCCATGATCTTGCATGTGGAATCTGAAAACCTGACCTCACTGACATAGAGGTCAGGTGACTCCCAGAAGAGATGAAGAGGGAAAGAATGCAAAGATGTTGCTCAAGGCAGACAAAGGTTCAGATGCATAAGAAGAATAGATTTTTTGGGACTACTGCACAGCACAGTATTGTCAATAATAATACACTGTGTATTTCAAAATAAATTTCAAATGTTTCACCATAAGAAATGATAGGGAAGCAAAGTGATAAAGTATATGTTAATTAGCTTGATTTAATAATTCTGGATGTGTACTTACAGCAAAATATCACATTGTACCCTCATAAATGCATGTAATTGTAATTTGACAATAAAACACAGCGCTACTACAAAATTTTAATTGGGAATTAAAATTAGTTGATTTAAAATACTTTGCCCAATTTGTAATAGTAGGTTCATGCTTGGAGTGCCTGTCATTCTGGTCTTCTGAATACGTG
>NW_004524755.1:1975359-1987890 GCF_000260255.1 Octodon degus | reverse complement strand
TTTTGGAAGACTTTGCTGAGTTCACACACCTATAATATTTAAATTGATGGAACTAAACAAGAAAGGGGGGTATAGATGAATGACCATTTTGTATCTGTGTATTCAAAATGTTTAGGATAGGTATATAGCTATATTCTCTTAATTCAAGGAATAGAGGGATTTGTTCTAATTGTGTTTGTAAATAGGATATCATGTCTGCATCTTATACAACAAAAAACCACTAGGAAGGCAGTATGCAATGTGTTAGTTATTGGAACTGTCTTACCAATTTGATTTGAAACTGTCTCATTGCTATTTATTTCTCAATAAAATTATGCAAAAAAATAAGATAAATAAAATACTTTGCCCAATGCTCAAAATACATTGGCTCTTGTTTTTTGCTGTTTCATGCAGAAGGAAAGAGAACCCAAATTCTTTGCCCACAGTTAAACAGATAATGGCAGAGGTGGGGTTTGGACTCAAGTTTGGAAGGTGAAGTGGTTTGGAGCACAGGCAGGCAGAGTGAAGGGCAGAGTGAAATCACTGTGGAAAGACAGGACTGAAATATTTACTGGTCATCTACTATGAGATTTAGGCCTCGCCTCTGATGATTCATGGCCCTCTCTGGAGCCACTGGACTTTTAGAAATAGCCTCAAGACATTTATAATCAATTTTACAGAATGAAGTGTTTGGGGGGAAAGTGGAAAGGCAATATATATTAATATCCCTTGTCCTCTCGTGTGCTTTTGAAACTTGTTCTGAAGATAATTTCAAATTTGAGAAGAATTTTATATAGCATCAGCAATATAGAAAGATGTGCTCTTTCCCAAGGTACCTCTTTGGAGGATAACATTCACTTGGGGTTCTCTCGTAGGTGTGTTATCTGTATTAATTTTCTGAATACCTACACATGTTGGGATTCAGTGATGAATAAGATATAGTCTTCCCTCATGAAGTTTGTGATCCACTTGGGAAGGAAAACGGGTAAAGAGTACATTTCATTACATCGAGACTAATGTTATCATAAAACTCCTTATAGCCATAAAGCCCTTAAAGTCACAGAATAGCACATCAATTTTGTTCTTACTTTTCTGGCAGAAGGCAAGATAAACTATAAATGAGCAAATAAATGCATTTCTTTATAAATCATTTTTAAAAATCCATTCTATCTGGGAGCTTTGACTAAAGCTTGCCAAGAAGGGATGCTCGGGACCTAGACAGTCTAATGAAGACGTGAGGGAGAGACAAGGGTGCTCAGTAAATGCCTCCTAAGTGAGCCACAGACACAGGAAGAGACTGTCTTTCCAGAAGCCCAACTCCATAGTGTCCCATCTTCCTACAAGCTGCCTGTCCTATTAAAATTATGCCTAGTCATAGGGAAAAACAATGCATTATGTAGTAGGCTAACAGGAGGAATAAATTAATATAAAATAAGCCACCAAGTAGAGGCCAAAGAAAGTCATGTTTCCCCACACGAAGTTGTTCACAGGTAAGCCTCAAGCCCACAGCCTTTGTTCATGCCTGGACTGTCACATTCAGCTGTCCCCAAGGACTTGGCAGCATTGGGCCACAGTTGCTAGGGCTTAACACTTTCCCAGGCTACATACTCTGTATTTGCTCAGGATTAACTGCCTTCCCATGTGACTTGTTCAAGTAATTTTAGGCCTTCCTCATGGAATCACTAAGTCAGGAAGAAAGGGGAGCCAGAGGTGGTGCGTTCTCGTTCTCACAGTTAGGCTGAGACATCTCAAAGCAGGCAGAACCACCGCTCGTGGTTTCAGCCAGCATTTTCCAAAGTGATCCATGAAGACTGCCTCCGCAGAGCACCTCCTGCTTACTGAGCAGGCCCTGCGGCCCCGCTCATCTTTCTGTTTCTGTGTGTGATTGGAGACACCATCTCACCTAGTCCATGCTAACCCTGAACTCGTTATGCAGCCAGGTTGGCCTCAGACCTACAACTCTCCTGCCACAGCCTTCCAAATCCTGGGTTGCAGATTTGCACCACCATGTCCAGTTCATTATACTCTTTTCTAGGGAGACCCAGAGCACTGATGGTAAAATTTTTATTCATTCATTCATTCATTTATTTATTTAGGCAAACCTTTTAGAGACTGAGTGTCCGTACACTGCAACCCCAAGCCCACTGATCTATCGCAAGGCACCAACACTGAGATTAAATCTGAATCCTGAGGTTTTACTTTAGAAAACACAACTCATATACTATCATTTTTTGCTTAAACACACACACACACACACACACACACACACACACACACACTGACACACATGCCTTATGTTCGCCATCACTGACCTAGAATGTACATTTTAAATAAGGCCTTGGTGACTATGACTTTCATGTAGCTTGGAATTTGGCATCTGTTAAGAAACAGGAGATGAGATCCTTCCTCCCTCCTTCTGTGGTTCCCACTTATGCTGGGCGAGGGTGCGCAGCCTGGCAGCCTCTACCCTGGGGTTGCGCTTCCTTTCGGGGCTCTCCTCATAGCCCTTCTCCACAATGTGATTGTCATTATCCCTGTCCAACAGGAAAGGCTGATGGGTTACAAGACCAGGTGCTCTTAAAATTTACCTGTAGCTCAAGTCCTTTAGAACTGGAAGGTCTCAGCTGAGAAGTGGCAAGTGATCGCTCACTGTGACTTACCTGCAGGAGAGCAGGCCAGGGAGGGTTTTGTGGATGATGCATCCATTGGGTCAACTTGAGAAGTTCAGAACGTTAGCCAAGTGACTCAGCACGGGGCCAGGGTCCTCACATGGTAACATCCTGAGCCTGTGCAAGAGAGGGCACAGAGACAGTGTGGACATAAAGGACCCCCCACCCTGGGCAGGTAGGCTCATACAATAAAAGTTAACTGAGGAAGGACAGATTGTTGGTTCTTCAGAGGAGCTTGTCTTCTCCTTCAGCTTGGTCACTGTCTCCTGGCTTCTGATGCAGGCTGTTCAGCTTCCTCCTGGGACTCTTCAGCTTTCCTGCACAGACAGTTAGATAGATTCTTCAGAGTTCCATCTCTGACCCACTGGCCCCCTGATACGGGCTTGCACGGACACCATGGTGAGCTCCAGCCCTTGGACAGGACCCTTCAGCCCCAGTGTGCAGACACCCTCTGCATGCTTCCTTGTGCAATTGCAGAGTTGGAGTCCATCTTATAAACCTATCTTACAATTTCTTATACATTTGTGTATCTTGTGTTATATCTATTTTCTAGTAAACCCTGACTGATACAGAGGGTGTGGCCAAAAGCCCCAGGTGCAAGAAGACAGGGTCACTTCAGATGCCTGAGCAAGACAAGGCTCGCAGCCCTTGAGAGAGTGCTTTTGTTCTTAACCTTCCCCTGTCTCTGTCTTTTTGTCTCTGTCTGTGTCTGTCTGTGTCTGTCTGTCTGTCTGTCTGTCTGTCTGTCTGTCTGTCTGTCTCTCCCTCTCTCTCTTTGACCTAACAGCAGTACACATTTATAGAAAATATAGAAACATAAAATGTGACTTGGAAAATAAGTTAATATTTTAAATGTCCTCAAGAGGGGGAAATAAAAGACGGCATGTCTGTCTTCTATGGCATTCTAGGCAACCATGTGCAACAAAGATACACAGCCTGCATGGCTCCTGAAAGGACTTCAATAATGAAGTAAAAACTTGAGAATCAGGTGCCAGGGAGATGGCACAGTAGAATAAGCACTTCCTTGGCAAGTGCAAGGGCCTGAGTTCAATCCTTGGTTCTACAAAAAAAGAAAAAGAAAAAAAAAAGTAGTCTCATGCACATTTAAAACAGCAAGTTGTATGTGCATATAAAGCATGCAAAACACAGTGTAAAAGGGACAGTTATTCCTGAATCTGTTGAGCAAGGCCCTGGGTTTGATTTCTAACACTGTATACAAAATAAACTGAAACCAAACTGAACTATGGTGGAAACACTGTGACAGGTGCCAGGATTAAGGCAGGAATCTGTACCAGGGACTTGGATTTGAGAAATCTAGGAATATTTCTGGAACTGACAGATTGGAAGCCCTGAGGGACATGTGAGCATTGGGAAAGAGAACACAAAGCAGAGTTCTGCTGCAGGGACAGGAGCTTGGTGGTTGGGAAGACAGCTGGTGGATTTCTCTTGTCTAATAGAAAATACTCAATATTTTGAGTATTCAATATATTGGGCTTCTCTGGTACAAGGGACCAGTCACTTGGCCCCTGAGGGTGACAGGGCAGAAACCAGGAGCAGCCAGCTGGTGGGGGTTCCTGATTGATCTTGGTCTTTTTTGGTCCCAAAACAGAACCCCAAAAGTGGTGGCTCAGGACACATTTGCAGCCTGTCTCTTTAATTCTAAATGACACTCAAAACATGCTGACTTGATTAGTGACATTTACATTTTGTGGAATTTTACATACAAATATGAATCTCTAGCTTTTTTGGAAATAACCTCATGATTTTGCCACAGTAGCTCCCATGAAAGGTCAAGAGCTCTCTAGTTTGCTCCTTTCATATATGCCTCTTTCATGTCTGTCTCTTGTCTGATCCCTGGATAGAGGTGAACACAGAGGGAATGCAAATAAGCAATCTGATGCTGAACCTCAGGCTTCTGGAAGAAGAACAGCAAGTCAAGCCTACAGTTCATATGAAGGAGGAAATTATAAAGGTCAGAGCAGAACTTAACATAATGAAAACTAAGAAAATAATACAGCCTGCTGAGACCACGATTAAGACTGGGCGTGGTGGTGCCCGCCTGTAATCCCAGCTCTTGGGAGGCTGTAAACAGGTAGATCACTATGAGTCTGATCTAGTAGTGAGACCCTGAACACCCTGTCAATCTTCCCTAAAAAAATATAAAGGAAAAAAAAAGAAGAGAAAAATAAAATAATATAAAGAATCATTGAATTAAAGAGTTGGTTCTTTGAAAGATTAAATAAAATTGACAAACCCTTAGCCAACTTTATCAAAAAAGAGTTGAAAGACTCAAATCCATGTAATTAGGAATGAAAATGGATATAATCACAACAGACCCTGCAGAAATCTAAGAAATCATCAATACGAACTTGGAGACTCGGTACTGAAATAAGATGGAAAACACAGTGTGTTATGCTTTGCGTCTAGTTGCTACCCAAAGCCTCATGCAGTCACGGGATGGCTTCTAGACTTTGTGATTAATTCATGATCCATTGCTGGGATTTTGGGTATGAGCGCTACACCTATGGATAGCCTGATTGCAATATAGGGGAGGGAGAGAGGCTTGCTGTCTCTGACGCTGCCGCTGATACTCCTACTTTTTTTCTCTTGCTGTTTTGCTGTTTTCCTCCACCATGAACAGCTACCTATTCATATGCTGCTCTGCCTTGGAGCCAGCTAAGTATGGACTGAAAACTCCACTAACTGTGAGCTATATAAATCTTTCCTTCCTTAATGTTGGGTGCTGGGTAATTTGTTCCAGCAATGAGAGAAAAATAACTTAGACACAAAGGAAATGGGCAGCTTCCCAGACACATCTGAGTTTGGAAATCTTCTGCAGTGTTTATGTCTTTCTCTCCACTCCTTTTGGAAGTTCTGAGGAAAGCCAGGCGAGATGGCAAATCTGTAATCCCAGCCTTATGGAGGCTGAGGCAGGGGGATTCCAAATTACAGCCTAGGTTGGGAAACTTAGCAACCTTTGTGTCAAAATAAAAAATAAAAAAGGACAAGGATATTGCTAAATGTGACAGCTTTGGGTTCCATCAGAGAGGGGCAATGATTATCTGATCAGTAGGAATGGTGTGTAGCAATCCTACTCTTCAAAAAGCAGGCATAGGTGGCCTGGGAAGGAGACAAGGGCACTCCTGTGTGATGTCATTCCTTTCTTTGATGTGCAGAAAAGATTGGACATTAGTTTAGATCATCACATGACAATCCAAAGTTCTGAACAGCCCTACAAAATTGCTTCTTAATGCCATGCTTTTGAGAAAGAATGGCTCGAATATGCATATGGAATTGGTGCTACCCTGGTGAATAAAGAATGCGTGATAGACTATGATGACGTGTAGAGTCTTTACTTCGGCAGAAAATGATGAAACACATGAATGCCATCAAGAAGCAGTAGGATAAGCTAATAAAGGAAGGATGTACACCCTGCCACCTCACCACTTGGGCAAGGAGGAGCTCAGGTCCTGAGCAGGGTCCCTGCCAGTGGCTAGAGGTTGGCCTTCATGCTGTTTTCCATGCAGTGATTGTTTATTGAAAAACCTCTGTCAAATGTGTAAAAATAAAGGAATATTATCTCCTTAAAAAAGAAAAGCAGGCATAGAACTGTCACTGAGACTCCAGTGGCACTTTTCAGTGATGCACATTACCCTACAATTTTCTCAGCATCATTTGATGAAAAGACCATGCTTCCTGTAAAAACAAACAAACAAAAAAAAAAAAATCAATGGAAATTCAACATGGTAATCAGCTTCTGGGCTACTTGTTCTGTTCCATCAACCCTAACAATATCATGCTTTCTGGAGATCTGGAGATACAAGTCCTTAGCTTTGTTCTTTTTCAAAGTGTTTTTTTTTCCCTTGGCAGAACCAGGGATTGAACTCAGGCTCTTGCACTTGCAGGGAAGCGCTTATTCCACTGAGCCATCTCCCTGGCCCTTCAAAGTGCTTTAACCATTCCAAGTCCTTTGCTTTCCATGTGAATTACAGAATCTACTCATCAGTTTCTGCCAGAAAAAAAAGGACTGCTGAGATTTTCATGGGAATTGTGTATTGCAATTATAGATGAATGGAGAGATTTAATATCTTAACACTATTGGGCTGGTAGTATAGCTCAGCAGCATAAGCACCTGCCTAGAAAGTGCAAGGTTCCGAGTTCAATCTCCAGTACCACATATAAAAAGGCAATTGAAATAGCTTAACAATATTTAATCACCTGACCTGTAAACACCATCTATTTGCATTTATTCTTCATTTGGTATTTTTAAACTTCTCTTAGCAGTGTTTTTTGTTTCTACCATACAGGGTGTTCTTTGTCTTATTAGATTTAGACCCTAAAACATTTCATATTTTGATGCTGTTGGAAATAGTATTTTTAGTAATTTCAATTTAACTTTTATTTGTTCATTGCTAGTGCAGATAAATGCAATTATGTATACTGATTTGCATCCTGGAACTGTATTAGACTCTCATATTAGTTCTAGTAGCCTTTTTCAATTTCATGGGATTTTTTGCAAAGATGATCATGTTGTCTGTAATTAAGACAGTTTCCTTTGCAATTCATTCTGCTTCAATATTTCATTTTTTGCCTTGTTGTCATGGCTAGAACCTTCCATATGGTTCTGAAGTGATAAGAATTGGCTTCACCTTTTCCCTTTTCTTAGGGGAAAACCATTCTGTCTTTTGTTATTAATCATGTCAGACCTCAGTGTTTTAATTTTTATTTTTTATAGATGACCTGTATTAACTTGAGAAACATTCCTTTCTATTTCTCAGTTGTTGAGAGAATTTTCCTTCCACCAAGAAGTGATGTTAGGCCCTACTGGCTGTTGTTCTGGCCCACATTAAGCCACCTTACCTCATAGCCTTGCTCAACAACACACCCTTGAGAAGTGGGCGTGGTGCGCACCTCACTTTCCGGGCCCCCTCTTTCCCTCTCAGACAGCAGCTTTTCTTCTCTTAATAATTCGTAAAAGAAATTATGCTAAATTTTGTCAGATTCTTGTCCTACACCTGCTGGAATAACAGTAAGGTTTCTTTTGTAGTAGGCCTGGAGAGCCCCCCTTTCATCATGATGTTGCCCTTCTTACATATTGTTGGATTTGCTGAATCTTATATGTTGTATATATTTGCCGAAATTCTGTTAAAATTCTTTTTATTTCTGCATTTGCATTGTTTCTTCTTTGTGATTGAATTGCCTTTTTTTTTTTTTTTTGTATTTTAGGGAAGATCTACTACCCTTCAGGATCTCACTAGACCAGACTCGTAGTGATCTGCCTGTTTACAGCTTCCCAAGAGCTGGGATTATAGAGGTACACCACCATGCTGAGTCTCAATTGTCCTCTCAGTGTGCCCCAGGGGTGGGGCCAGCATGACATGCCCAGGGATAGAATCCCCAGCCCCCGCACCTACTTGCAGGAGCTTCAATCCGCTGAGCTATTTGGCCCACCCTGTGATCAAATTGTCCGATTTTAGTACTAGTGAAACACTAGAATTATAAAATAACTTAGGAAATTTGTGAAGAAGTTCTTATTAACTTCTGGAGAGGATTTCATGGAATTCGCCAGAGAAACTATCTGTGCCTGGATTTTTCTTTGTGGGAAGATTTTTAGCTACACAATTAATTTCTTTAAAAAGCAACTATTGAGATTCAGATCTGTTTTCTCTTGTGTGAGCATTGGTAGTTTGCCTCACTCAGGAAATTTACCCATTTTGTCTAAGTTGCCTTTATTGACATGAAGTAATTCATGATATTATTTATTACTCCAATAATGTTGGTACAGCCTGTGCTGATCCATCAGTGTCATGCCTGGTAACATTCATCTGTGTGTTCTTTCTTTGATCCTCCTCATTGGTCTAGAGAGCATTTATCACCCTTTTGGATATTCTCAAATGCTAGTTTTGTTGTCCTTGATTTTCTCTATTATTTTTTACATTATTTAATTCATCAAATTGTCTCTGACTTTCTTTTGCTTTCTTTCTTCCTGTCTTTCTTTTTTATATTTAGTTACAGGGTCTTTAGGGTCTACAGGATCTCACTATGTAGATCAGACTTGTAGTGATCCTTCTGTTTACAGCCTCCCAAGAGCTGGGATTACAGGTGCGTGCCATCATGCCCAATCTCAATCGCCCACTCAGCACACCCTGGGGGTGGGGCCGGCAAGGCAGGCCCGGAGATTGAATCCCAGTTGCTGCACTCTTTCTAAGCAGGTGCTTTAATCCTCTGAGCTATTTGTCTGGCCCTTATTTTCTTTCTTGTATTTACATAAATTTGTTGGTCTTATTTTTCTGGTATTTTAGTGGGTTTTTTCTTTTTATGGCACTGGGGATTGAATTCAGGACCTTGTGCTTGCCAAGTAGGTGCTTGTGTTGCTGAGCTATCTCCCAGGCTCTTGTTTTTCAGATTGGAGGTTTAGAAAATATTATTTTAAATACAGGTTTGATGCTGTATATTTCCTTGAAGTTCTATCTTAGTTGCAGCCCTTGAATTTTGATGTGTTGTCTTTTAATTTTCCTTGAGTTTATCTCATTTCAAAATTGAATTTAAAATATTTGAAAATTTTCAAGATAGAATATTGTTATTGACTTCCATTCCATTGTCATTAGAGAAATCAATTGTATAAACTTGTTTTTATTGGTTTTTATTAGTGCCTACTGATTTCACAAAACGCTGTTTCAATGTGCATGTTATTAACACATCCTCCCCACCCTGTTACACCCCGACCCTCTCTTCCTCTTTCCTGACTCCCTTCGCTGTCTCATAATAGTCTGTCTCCTTCCTCTTGCCCTGTTTTGAGGTTCTGTATATGAGGGAGAACATGGGGCACAGTCTGAGTTTCTCATTGTGCTTAACATAAGGATCTCTAGTCCCATCATTTTCCCAGAGATGCCACAATTTCATTATTATTTATGGCTGAATAATACCCCATTGTGCATATAAAGCATATCACATATTTTTTATCCATTTACCTGTTAATGGGCAAAGATCTGGTATTGTGTCTTGTTTGGGAACTGTTCTGCAGTAAACATGAGTGTAGGTTATCACAAAAGTAGCCTGACTTTAATTCCCTTGGATGTATATCAAATTGGGTCATACTGCAGTTCTAGCTTTCGTTTCAGGTTTACAGAGGGACTGTACCAATGTGTTGCTACGGCTTGTATCTAGATGTCCCTCCAAAGCCTCATACACCCACAAGTAGGTCTTTAAAAGCTGGCTGAATCTAGAGGGGCGTGTGGTGCTGGGATTCAGGACGTGTGCTCCTGTACTAGTCCACTGTTGGAACTGGCATGTTCTGGGTGTGGCTGAATGGATTTGCTGAAGACAGATGCCTGCCCTGGGGCTTAGGGGCATCACCCAAGACACATCTAGCCTAGAGAGGATCAAAGGCAAAGGCCAGTTCACTGCTGCTGCTTGGCTGCTGCGGCTTCCTGCCTGCATTGCCCTGAACTGTTTCTCCCCTGTAATTCTATCAGCTATTCCTGCTGCCTTGAGCCAGCCAGTTATAGACTGAGACCTCTACAAACTGTGAGCTAAATAAACCTTTCCTCCTTTAATTTTGGGTGCTTTAATTTGGGATTGCCGCAAATTCAAGACCAGTCTGAGCTACATAGTTCAAGGGCAGCCTGAACTATACAGTAAGACCCTGTCTCAAAAAACAAAAACAAAAACAAAAACAAAAAATCCCAACAAACAAAACAAACAAACAAAAAAAATTCCTGGTCAAGCTGATAGAGCCCTGGAGCAACTTCAATCACTAGAAGACGGAAGGCTTGGCGAGTCTACTGAGGCTGGAGCTGGGTTTAGGTCTTCTTCCTAACACTAACGCAGAGCTGGTAAAACAGGCCAGGTGCACCTTTCAACAGTAGTCATCTCCTGTCGCTTGTCTGCTGCTATGCTGCAATCCCCTAGAAGCCTGCTAGCGCCTAGTGTCATTCAAAGAACATAGCTTAATTCCATTTAACATAGATGACAAAACCCCACAAGGAGGTCTCCTAGGAGAGCCAGTCCCAAACGGGCAGTAAAGCCTGCCTGATCCGCGTGGTCAGAAGGCAGATCCACACACCAAAATATGTCTCTTGGATGTGTTTTTTGTCCTTAGTAGATTCTTCTCAATCCTCTATGGACATGGAATAAGAGGAGCGCGCTGCTGAGACTCACGGAGGAGGCTGGAGCTCCCCCTAGGGGCTAAAATGAATTGGCCGCTAAAATAGAACAGGAGCTTGAAGGATATTTGCAAGACTCTGGTTCCAGCCTCAGCAACGCATTGTAAGAAAAGGAGTCCTGACTCTGAAAGCCAAGTTACAGGTTTGTTTGTTTGCTTGCTTGTTTTGCGGTACAGAGGATCGGACTCAAAACCTTGCACTTGCCAGGCAGGTGCTTATGCCACTGAGCTCTATCCCCGGCCCCTAAGTTATGTTCTAAGAATTTCTTTTCTTTTTTTCTTCTTTTTTTTTAATATTAGAGTTTATTATTCTTTTTTCCCCATAATTTTATTGATAAACAAATAGCAATGAGACAGTTTCAAATCAAATTGGTAGGACAGTTTCAATAATTAACACATTGCATGCCTTCTTCCTAGTGGTTAGTTGCTGTACAAGATGCGGACATGATATCCTAACACCATTAGAACAAATCACTCTATTCATTAAGAAAATGTAACTATATATCTATCCTAACCACTTTGAATACACAGATACAAAATGGACATTCATTTGTATACCCTTTTTGGTTAAGATCCATTATTTGAATATTATAGGTGTGTAAATTCAGCAAAATATTCTAAAAGAGTCCAGTAGCCCATAATAGTATTGGGTCTTCTGCTTCACTGGAAATGTCAGAAATTGTTGACCTGAGTACCCCACAGCTCAACATAACAGCATTGCTTAGCTTCTTATATTTTGTTTTTATACTTTTCTGCTGGATGGTTAAGACTAAGGTAAAGCAGGACCTATGCAACAAGAGTTGTAACTTTTGGGTCTGATAAGGTCAGTGAAATCCCCTCAGGATTTATCCTGAGATCCTGTACCTCAGATTGTAGAACCTTTGTCAGTGTCAGCCATGTGGATGAGTCACGGCCATTGCTTGGCCAATGTGCTCTCTCTGAAAGCTTGAGAGAATGTTTTCTCTCCATGTGACTCTCCTTAGGCACATTCTACATCATCGATCACTTTCATCTTTGGCCCCATAATCTCCTTGATCAGAAAATTTGGGACACTACTGAGTTACATGACTTTGCAGTACAAGTTTTCATTGCAGTACAAATTTCATTTCCTGAGTCTTAATTGACCTTAGAAGGCTAGGGCCAAAATGTTGGCTTTCCTTGCAGCCCACCTTTTTCTCTAATTTTGGTCTGCAAACTTAGGTTGTTAAACCTCCAGAAGACAAGCTTATTGTTATTACCATACAACTTAGGCTGTTAAGCTTAACCTCACTATCTGTCTGCATATCAAATATCTTAGGCATAATATGGAACAGGTATTTTTCATCAAGTATTGATATGTTGAACTTTAATTCCCTACAGAATGTAATAAAAAACATTTAAAAATTAGAATATACTTTAAAAATAGGCATAAAGAATTATATACTTCTTACATTTACACATATGTCCAAAAATCTCACCATATACAACCTTGAAGCAGGACAGTCCCACAATATTCCTTTTCCTGTCTCTTGCTTTTATTCACTACCCCCTTCTTCTTGAACAGCCATCTACTCGAGAGACATCATAGCAGCAACTGGCATGTCATGACAAGCAGCCCATATTCAAAAGGTCAGAATGACAGTCTCTCCAAACGTGAAACCACTATTACAAATTACCATCTGCAGTGCAGTAGCTTAGTTCACAGGTATCAGTATATATAGTTAGTCAGGGTGAGAATCT
>NW_004524755.1:1957107-1974769 GCF_000260255.1 Octodon degus | reverse complement strand
GATTTCCATAACGGTTGCACCAGTCTACACTCCCACCAGCAGTGGAGAAGGGTTCCTTTTTCCCCACAGCCTCTCCAACATTTGTTGTTGGGTGATTTCGTTATGATAGCCATTCTTTCTGGGGTAAGATGTTATCTCAATTAAGAATTTCTTTTCACAAATACTTTACAATGTAGTAACATCATTGGGACAACTTTACAGAATGATAGATTTAACATTCCTTTGATCAAAGCAGTGATTCAGTAAATACCAATTGTCTACAATATCAGCCACTTGGACATTTCAATATTTAAGTTAAAGTTGCTTTCAAAAAAGAACATCTTATACACTGTAATTTTCATCATTTTCTGTATATTGTGCACTGTGTTTTTCTGAGATGTTAGAATTTAGCTGAAACAGATCCAGGGGTGTAACTCAGCAGCACATCCCGTGCCTGGCAAGTATAAAGTCCTGAGTCTGATTCCTGGTATTCTCCCGCTCTGTAAATAAAAGAGAATTAAATTGAACCTCAAGTTTTACCCCCAGGAAATTCCTAAATTATGTAAACATTTCTAATAATTAAGACATGGAAGAGATTTTCACTTTGAATTTTTTAACACATGCACGTTTAAAATTCTTCACAATTCACTTTCCAATGTAGCCTGAAGAGATACTGAATCGTCAACTGTGTTCTCTAGAATACAATCTCTAAGATAAAGCAATTTCATTTATCCTTCTCAGATTATACCCACTTCCTGTTCATTCTGCCAGGAGATCAAAACACAAGCAGGAAATAAGCAAAACAAGCAGCCCTGGCTGAAGACCGTGGTGCAGCCCTTCACTGGAATCTCGGGTAGTGTCTTAGTCCGACGGCCATAATAAATACTGTAAACTCGGTCGCTTATAAACAACCAGAGGCAACAGCCAAGGAGGCACCAGGTTTGATGTCCAGAGAGGGATCGCTTCTTGGCTCTAGGCTCATAGGATGGCACTTTCTAGCTATGTCCTCACATTCTGGAATAGGTGGTGGCCCTGGAGAGCCTTTTAAAAATCTCATTCATGACACAGTGACTTAATCTCTTCCCAGTGGCTTTACCTCCTAATGCTATCACATTTGTGGTCAGGTTTCAATGTAAGAATTTGGGGAAGGGGAACACAAACATTGCAGCCTTACAGATACTCCATTTATGTGCTAAAGAGAGTAAAGACCATTTGATTGCACCAAGAGCTGAGAGCACCGTAATCGGTGTGCACAGTCTCAGGGTTTGTTGGGGAAAGTCAGGAAAAGATGACTTCTTTTTTGCAGATCTTGACTCACAGCCTCTGGGAGTTCACCAGATGGAGACTATCTCCCCATGAGGAAAATCAAAATGAAGAAAAGCAGATCTGAGGGATGAACTTGGTTTGTGGTCTGAATGAAATAAAACACCTGGTTCCTGCTGCAACTAAATCTATCTCTGGGACTGGGATTATGTGAACTAATGCATTCTTTTTTAAAAGCCAGTTTTGTGACACGTATAGTCATGAGCCTCCTGATTGCTATAAGCACCACTTTTTGGGAGCTCTGTGGCTGGTTCAGTACTTTGGGAGGTTGCTCTTTAGTGTCCTGATTCAACATAAAGTCAAACTATGATAAAGATAATGGTATACTCCTAAATCACATAGCATTGTTTATAATGAGTTTAACAAAGATGTTAGTTTGCAAATTTAGCTTGCAAATTTAGCTTGCAAATTTAGTTTGCAAATTTAGCTTGCAAATTTACTTCACTTTTGCTAACTAGGAATTTTAGGGCAAAACAAAGGACAAGAGAAACTTGAATTGAAATTCAGTTTAATTTCTAAGAAGTGGTAGGTAAATCATGGAAAGATAAGTTTTTTGAAGATGGTTACCATGGATGTGGAGGGGCGGGAACAAGAGAAAAAGAGAATTTGCAAATGGACTGTGTGACCCCGAATGCCCCCAAGTAACTGCAGGGAATATAGGATTATATGATGGTACTGCAAAGGTATTAGATTCCTCCCTGTTGACCCAAAACTAGCAATGGAAAAGATTCTCAAATTAGCTGAAAATAATTATTGCTAAATCACTAGTGTGTTCCCATCTCTTCCTCCTTCATGCTTACATGTGCATCCCCTTTGGGTGAAGAATAGCTCCTAGGCATTGAAGGTTTAGCAGTGACTAGAACCAAGAAAACACTTGACCTGAAAAAGTCATAATCCATGAATAAATTCAAGAGCATCACAGTGAGACAGCTCCTAACTTAAGGTAGGTATATCTAAGAGACATTATAGGACACAGGAAGAAATCATGGATTCTGCTTAAGAAATAAGAGCCTCATAGAAGTGTTTCTAAAAGTTGGACTTGAAGGATTTTAGCAGAAGTTCTTAGGAAAATCTCCTATAAGTGGCTTGACACCTCACAACCCCCACTCTAATGCATCCACATCCAGTTTTCCTTCTGTCAGAGAGCAGACTAGATTAACACTGCACAAATACATCACAGATACATCACAGTCTCTGGGAATCCCTACCCATCACAGTGCCTTCCAGACAAAAAATGAAGTGTTTAAGACCCAGGCTCTGGTTTCAAGTCCTGGTTTCACCAATTGATGGCAAAGTCAACTTCTGGAAGACATGGAACAAGGTACTCTACAGACTATAGTGTCCTTTCTGAAGAGACAAGTTGTAAGTCTTGAGGAAGAGAATGTGTAACCCTACCAACCCTCTACTTGAGACATCTTGCGTTAAAATTGTGTTTGTGTGTTCATTCAATAGATTTCTGTCATCTTGAATCCCAAAGAATGTTGATAAAAGTCACAAGCACACATCTCTGGCACTTTAATTTCCATCCCAGAAATGATGTCAAACATAATGAGAAGCCCTAATCAGCACCTCTGCCAGGAGTACCTTGGATGCTGTGCAACTTAAGGAATGCTCTGAAGACTTCTGGTTCAAATCCTGACATGCCACCTGCTAGCACGGGGACCTTGGACAAGTCACAACTTTTCTACTGAGCTTCCTCATCTGTAAATGGGGACCTCACGAGGGAGGATTAAATGAGAGAACATATGCAAATCTGTACCTAAGAAAGGCTGCTGTAAGGACCAGTCAAATAGCTCAGTGGATTAAAGCACCTCCAAGCAGGATCAGTGGCCGGAGGTTCAATCCCCGGGGCCTGCTGTGCGCTCGACTCCCCGGGCCTGCCGTACAGGCCCCTCCCCCAGGGTGCGCTGAGACAGCAATTGAGACTGGATGTGGTGGCGCGCGCCTGTAATCCCAGCTCCTGAGAGGATGTAAACAGGCGGATCACTACGAGTCCAATCCAGTAGTGAGATCCTGAACACCCCCTACAGACCCTTCCCTAAAATACAAAGAAGAAAAACAAAAACAAAAACAAAAGAAAAGCTGCTGTTGTAGTTATTATTGGATAGAACGAGCACGTGTCTGTCTGCACCGAGGGTGGGGTAGAGACTGGAGGACCACTCTCCATCGCTGGCACCACAGAGAGCTCAGCCCAACCTGGGGCAGCCCCAGCGCCTAGCTGAAGATCTCACTTTCTGGCAAAGAGATGGAAGCAGCGTGTTGCGGGACTCTGATCAGGCAGGAAGAAGGAGCGAATCTCATCAGTGCAGCTGTAATCACAAGACGTGGAATCCAGCTCAGCCCAAGGCAGCCCTGAGTGCGGTGGACCATCAAAGAGGATAGCCGCCAGAATGCTGGGCCGTCTAGGCGCCTGTCCACGTTCCCCGCGAGAAGCACCAGCGCCCTCAGTGAAGCATGCACATTCTGCCCTGCACCCTATATGTAGGCCACAGTGTGAGCGGGGGCCTCCTGCTCTGCAGGACCCATGTGAGAAGTCATGGTGGCGTGTGGCAGGCCTGTGGGAAACAGCTACTTCGTGAATGGAGGTGACACCATGAGACCAGGAGCCAGGTGAAACCTCTTCTCTTGTGAATTATCCCATCTGGGTCTTACTGATGGGAAAGCTGACTAGAGGACAGCTGATTTATGAAGCCCATCTCAGTCCGCTTACTAGGTTGCGGGGACAAGGCACTACCGACTGGGTGATAGGGACAGCAAGCGTTTATTGGCTCATGGTTCTGGAGCTGAGAGGTCCAAATCAAAGCCCTTTTCTTTCTTAAAAATTTTTTATTAATTTTAATGAGAAAGAAATAGCAATGAGACAGTTTCAAAACAGATTAGTAGGACACTGCATATTGTTGTCTTCGTAGTAGTTATTGAGAACACAAGATGCAGACATGATATCTTGTCTAGACACTATTAGTACAAATTGTTCTCACTGAACTAAGAGAAAGTAGCTGTGTACCTATCCTATTTTGTATAGACATATGTTTTTTTTTTTCACTACAAAATGGTCCATCATTTATATCCCCCTTTCTTGTTTTGTTTTGTCAGAGATGGGTGTTCCATTGCCATTCAAATATTACAGGTGCTTGTATTCAGCAAAATAACCCAACATAGTCCAATAGTCCATAATAGTAGATTTCTGATTTTCTGTGTAAAAAATGTGTAATTGTTTTTTCACATTCTATAGGCATTTAAAGCTTAGAATATCAACAAGTGTTGGAAAGTACCTGTTCCATGTTATGTCTAAGATGTGTGATATTCAGATAGATAGTGAGGTTAAGCTCAACTGCCTCTGTTATAGGGTAATAATGTCATTAAGCTTCTCTTCTGGAAGGTTAACAACTTAAGTTTACAGACAAAAAATCAGAGAAAAAGAAGGGTTACGAGGATAGCAAATATTTTGGCCCTCACCCTTCAAGGTCAGTGAGGACTCAGGACATAAGAGAACCTGTACTGTAACATCCTGTAACTCAGTGGTGTCCCAAATTTTCTGTTCAAGGAGATTATGTGGCCACAGAGGAAAGTGTTCAAAGAGCCCTTTTCTGGGCTTCCTTTTTGCTGTATTCTGACATGGTAGAATGAGAGAATGAGATGTCTATCTGTAGCAGCACTAATCCGATTATAACAGGACTCCACATGTAAGATCTCATTTAAAATTATTTCTGAATCCCAACTAAAGCCATCCTGAAGACAGAGGCATCAGTACATAAATTTGTTGGTGCTCATGTTCAACTGCACGCCTGACCTCCAAATTCATGTCATGGTGAGCCAAACACATTTAATTGACACCAAAAGCAGTAGGAATCTGAACTCTTAGTAGCATCTCCTCTAAAGTTAATAGCCAAAGTCTTGTCTAGTTATTGCCTAGGCGAGATTGGGGCAAACTCACTATGGTTCATCTGTAGGCCAAATTCCTCTCCAGCTGTAGAACTGAGACCCAGTGAGGTCTGTACTTCCCAAGTACAGAGGTGAGGGAGACACAAGAAAAATGTTCACATTCCAAAAATCAAAAATCAAAGAGAAAAAAGGAATGACAAGACCCAAGAAAATCCAAAATCCAACAAGGCAAATTCTACTAGCCCTCTCTCAAACAAAAGAATGGATATGACTGCTTCCCTCTGACAATTTTCAGGCCTGAATTCTACCAGATTTCCTCTTTTTAAAGCTAAATTCAGGCAGAGCATGGTGGTGCACACCTGTAAGCCCATCACTTGTGAGTCTTAGGCAGGAGGATCCTTGCAAGTTCAAGACCAGCCTGGGCTACAAAGTGACCTCAAGGCCAGGGTGAGCTGCACAGCGAGATTCTGTGTCAAAAAGATAAAAAAAAAAAGTGTTGAATTCAGATTCTGGAGAATAGTGGCTTAGGACCAGTCAGCTGTAGCTTTGCACAGTAACATTATTTTTTTTTTTAGCATGGATAATTTTTTTATTTTAATTTTATTGAGAAACAAATATGAATGAGACATTTTCAAAGCTGATTAATAGGACAGTTTCGATAATCAATACATTGTACATTGTTATCTTCTTAGTGGTTATCCATAGTACAAGAAGCAGACAGGATATCCTGTCCAAACACTATTAGTATACCTCTTTCTTCTCATTGAATTAAGTGAAAGTAGCTGTATGTCTATCCTAACTATTTTGTATATATAAATACAAAATGGTCTTTCCTTTGTATCCCCCCTTTTTTTTGTTTAGTCCTGTCAGAAGTGGATATTCTATTGGCATCTAAATACTAAAGGTGTTTGAATTCAGCAAAACAGTCCAACACTGTCTTGCAGTTTACAATATTAGTGGGTTATCCTCAGAAGTTATTGACTTGGGCCTTTTACAGCTCATCGTATTAATATGGCTTTACTTTACATACCTCGCTTTTATACTTTTCTGCTGGATGGTTAAGACCAAGATAAAGCAAGACCTATATAACAAGAAATGTAACTTTTGTATCTGATAAGGTCAGTCAAGTACCCTCAGGATTTATCCTGTAACCCTGTACCGCACTTTGTAGATCCTTTGTCAGTGTCAGCCATGAGGATTAGTCATGGCCATTGCTTGACCAATTTGCTTTCTGTGAAAGCCTGAGAGAATGTTTTTTCTCTCCATGTGACTCTCCCCAGGCACACAATACATCATAGATCACATTCCTCTGTGGCTCCATAATCTCCTTAATCAGAAAATTTGGAGCACAACTGAGTTACATGATGTTACAGTACAGTTCTCCTATGTTCTGAGTCTTCACTGACCTTGAAAGGCTAGGGCCAAAATGTTGGCTGACCTTGCAGTCCTTCCTTTTCTCCAATTTTGATCTGCTAACTTAGGTTGTTAACCTTACTAAACAGAAGCTTATTATTAACCTGCAATATATGCAGTTCACTTTATCCTATCTGTTTAAATATCAAACATCTTTGGCATATCATGGAACAAGTATTTTCCACCAAATATTGATATGTTGAACTTTAAGTCCTTACAGAATATGAAGGAAAAATAATTTTAAAAAACTAGAAATAAGCATTTACATATTTTTACAAAGAAATTTAGAAATCTAACCATATACAGAATTGTAACAGGATAGACCTGTGACATTTTTTCTTATTCTTGTGTCTTTTTTTCATTTATTACCCTTTTAATATATATATATATATATATATATATATATATATATATCACAAAAAACCCTTTACTTGAGAGACAGTATGGCAATAATTGGTATGTCATGACAAGAAGTACATATTTAGAAGACCAGGATGGCAGGCACTCCAAGCGTGACCCCTCTATTACACATCGCCATCCTCAGTGCAGACACCTGGCTCACGGGCACCAGCATATACAGTTAGTCAAGGTGAGAGTCCCACCAGCCAACTGCTAGTCTCAAAAACCTGCTGGTGTCCCCCAGGATCACTGCCCCACACATCTCGTGCGTACAAATGTATGGCTTTGCCCCTGTCATGTTTCCCAGCTATTCTCCTTGCCCACTCCTCATTGTCCAGTCCTCAAGTTCTCACTTTCCTTTTATTTGTGTTGTACCTTTCTATACATAATTCCTCTTTTTAGTTCTTATACTAGGGAGACAATATGATATTTACATATATGGGTTGGGTTTATTTCACTTATAAGTATATCTTCAAGTGGCATCCACTTAAATATGAAAGCTTCAAGTTTATCATTCTTTATAGCTGAGTAATCCTCCACTGTATAAAAATGCCACATCTTTTTCAACCATTCCTCATGTGACAGGCATCTTGGTTGTTTCCAAGATCTGGCTATTACAAATTGTGCCTATAAACATAGGTACACATATATCACTATGATATGACGCTTTCAGTTCCTCCGGGAAAATTCCCAGGAGTGGGATAGCAGGCTTGAATGGGATTTCTAGTCCTAGTTTTCTAAGGAGTCTCCACACTGATTTCCATAATGGTTGCACCAGTCTACACTCCCACCAGCAGTGGAGAAGGGTACCCTTTTTCCCACAGCCTCTCCAACATTTGTTGTTGGTTGATTTCTTTATGATAGCCATTCTTTCTGGGGTGAGATGGTATCTAAGTGTTGTTTTAATTTGCATTTCATGGATGGTTAGTGATGAGGAGCATCTTTTCATGTATTTATTCTCTTCTTTAATTTTGTCCTCTGAGAAGTGTGTGTTCATCTCGGATTCCCATTTCTGAATTGGGTCTTTAAATTTAGGGACCCTAATGTTCTTTAGTTCTTTATAAATTGTAGAGAGCAGACCTTTGTCTGAGTGCTTATTAGTTAAAAGTTTTTTCGAAATTTGTGGATTGTCTTTTCACTCTGTTGGTAGTTTCTCTTAACGTGCAAAAACTCCTCAGTAAGAGGTGGTCCCAGTTGTTAATTCTTTCAAGTATTTCCCTGCATGGTGACCTTAACATGCAGTTAAGGTCACCACGGGACAAGGAGGCAGTGGCCATCTGGAGGGTGCTGGGGGAATGGAGTGCAGTGACAGCACACACAGGCAGGAGCCCTTGGAGCCCACCAGCCCCTATCTCCATTTCCTAGTTCCCGGTCTTCAGCTTCTCTCCTCTCCTCAGGATCCGGGGACACATCCTGTGTGCTTTCTGCATAATCCTGGCTTTGTCTCCCCCACTCTGAACTGGCTGCAGTCTGTACAATCAAATCCTCCCTAAGACAGGGACTGCCAAGGTGTTCAAAGGAAGATGAAGCCATTGGGAAGTGACCCAAAGTTCTACACAGTTCTTAACTTTCAAGGGAAATATTCCCATGACTGGGGTGTCCACAACTAGCGGACAGCATGAGGTGTTTCCTTCCACTTCTCCCTGAAGAATCATTTCTGCCTCTCTGAAGCTTCAGAATAATTCTGTGCACTTTCAGAGCACTCCTCTTGGGTGCCTCATCTATCTACACACCAACACGAAGCTAGACAAAAATGCTTTGGGCAGACACGAAGGACTGTACTTAGAACTTCCTGTTTAAGTCACAAGGTAGAATAACATTTCAGAATCTATGTGATTTTTCTAAGAAGAGTAGTCGCTCCTGGGGTCCATTTGCAACAATCCACATAAATGTACAATGATTTGGTCCTCTTCCTTTTCCATTTTGGGACAATAGGCTGATTGTGTGGCTGTGGTGCTGATGGTGGGGGAGGATTTTTGAACTGGAGAAAAAACATTGCCAGTGAAGCAGAAGACCCAATCCTATTATGGACTACTGGACTCTTTTAGAATATTTTGCTGAGTTAAGACACCTATAATATTCAAATAACGGAACTTAACAAAAAAAGGGGATACAGATGAATGTCCATTTTGTATCTGTGTAGTCAAAATGGTAAAAAGAAAAGAAAAAATAAATAAATGGCATTACATTTCTTTTTTTCTTTTTTTTCTTTTTTTTTTTTTTTCCTGCAGAACCGGGGATTGAACTGAGGACCTTGTGCTTGCTAGGGATGTGCTTATTCCACTGAGCCATCTCTCTGGCCCCTCTAAATGGCATTACAAAAGTGAAGCAGTAATGAGATTCCGGCTAAAGAGGACACTACATGAGAATCATGTGTACCTAAAAGAATTCAAAATAAACAAACAAACGAAAAGATTGTTATGGAAAAGCTCTAGGTACACTGTAGGCACATAGGGTTTTTTACCCCTCTGTGTACCTTTAAACAATGGAAGTGTCGAAAAATAGGGTGAAGTTTGTTAGACTAAATTACATTATTTAAGGTGGTGCTGAATGGAACCTCTGTGGCATAATTATCACACAGAAAAATAGTTTGAGTTGTATGATGGCAACTTATCCTCAGAGTGCTTTTATTTTGGAGTAGCCTGTAAACAAGCAAACCAACACAACATGAACAATGGTAAAATGGTCTCTTGCATTAAACTGAAGACATCTGCTTAATAATTACAAAGAAAAGAAAATACAGAAACATACTGAGACCTGTTGCTTTGTAAGTATGCCCAGTCTAGAAAATTCAAGACATCTTAGTTCCATCAAGAACAACAATAAAATATTTTTTTTCATGCTGTTAAATCCAATATTATGGATTTATAGACTGGTGCAAAATGGTCAGAGGACCTAACAAGCCCTGCTGTCCTAGTGGACGTATCAGCAATTTACAGGTAACTGCTAGTCAACAGAGTTGAAAAGATTGTTCCTTTCTCCCTGTTCTTTGCCAAAGTTCCCAAAGAGTTCTGTTGCTCTAAAGATACATTGCTGAGCTTCCCAATTAGCCTCTCTTCCTCAAACCAAGGCCATTTTCCCTCTCCTTCTTTGTGTTGTGCTTCCAGACGCTCCTCATTTTGCCCATGGTGCTGCGGGAGCTCAGCCTCAGAGTCCTCTAGGTTCTGAACTCCCCCTTTGGCCTTAATCTCCAACACCTGCTCCATCTCCATCTTTATCTTGGCTTCGTGCCCCCTCCTTTCCACTGCCCTCTGTGCCAGGGGGTGCTTAGTGAGTTGCCCTTTGTTCTTATTGTCTACTCCGTTGGAAGTGGCAGCTGCCGATTTTCTGCTTCTGCCGTTCTCATAGGACACACTATCGGTGACATCTTTCAAGTCCTGCGTGTGTGTCCTTATCAACACATTTCTCAGAAATGTAAAAGCACAATGTTTGCTATTTTCAACTTTAACCACACCCCAAGGGGATGGCCTTCCTCTTGTTGTAGGCAGCCGAGTTAGATAAAAATATTATAGGCAGTCAGACAGGGCCAAGCACTCGAAGGAGATATCACAGAAGACAAGATATCTTGCAACTCTTGGGAGGGTTGGATGCTCCTGCCATGGACCAGACCTAAACACCAAAGATCAAACAAATGCTGACCTCCCTAAAGATTGGCATCCGAGATTGACCATCACCCTGAGGGAGCCAGAAAAATCATTAATCTGACTACTACTGGATGGCTACCTGATAAAGCCCTGCTCTACATTCATGCCCACTTGCTGCATGACTCACTTCCCCATTTGGTCCTGGACTTAATCAATTTTACCTGAGCAATACTGCTTGTAGTCCCATTGGGTGACCATAGCTTTGTCCCATCCCACATCCACCTAAGCGAGTTCCCATGTTCTCTCCCATCACCTTAGACCTGCCTCACTGCATGGTTTTATTCTATAAAAGTCCCTGGAAGAGACAGCTTTCCAGGGACTACCCACTCAGGGCCCCCCTCCTGTCCCTCTCTGGGACAGGAGCTTTCTTTCCCTCAGTAAATATATTCTGCTCATAACCTCCGTTTGTTCCTAAAATTCATTCTTCAGTTTTAGAGAACACGAACTTGTGCAGGCCATGTCGGGAGGTCATTTTTCCCTGTCATTTGGAGGCTCCCAGTATCATTTGGAGGTCATCCACCCGAGATCAGTTTTTTCCCCTGCATCACTTTGACCCTTTTGCCATTGACTTCAATGATAGTGCTGCTACCCACCACAGCAAGAGGTAAGCAGTCCTTTATCTTTTTCTTCTTTTTTATTATTATTTTATTTTAGTTTGAAGAGTAAAAACAAAAGCAAGAACAAAAATTAGAAACAAGGACAGAAACAGGGTAACATACAACAATACATATGCCACAGATTTTCAAAACAAGAATAGCTGATTAACAATGGTTGATATATTTTCTGTATTTATCATCAAATCTGTTGCTCAGGTTAACAGATATGGTTACATAAGATTGAACATATTGAATATTACTGCTTGTCTTTAAGCAATGTTAAATTTTTATACATGTCTCTTTTTTTCTTTTATTACCTTTCTTTAAAAATTTATTTTAAAGAGTACAGTAATAATTGATATGACATTAGAAATGGTACACATTTAGAAGACCAAGATGAGAAGTACTCAAGCATGGCTTTTGTATTACACAATCCTGTCCTCAGTGTAGTTACTGAGATTGCAGATAACAGTGTACAGAGTTAGTCGAGGTGAAAATTCTACACATTAGCTGCTATTTTCAAAAAAACTGATGGAAATTCTTAGTATAACCACCTCAGCCATCCTGTATATATACTTGCATGTTTTCCCCGCTACCTTCTTTCCTATCTTTTCTCTCCTCTTTCTTATTTAATCCTAAATTCTGTTTCTTTCCATTTTACTGTATCTGTTATACTGCTCAGATTTTATTTCTTCTTTTGAATTCTTGCACTAGGGATATAACATGATATTTACACATGTGGGTCTGGTTTATTTCACTTATGAGTATAGCCTCAAGTTGCATCCACTCATCAATAAAGACTTTGAGTCTGTCTTTCTTTATAGCTGAGTAATACACCATTGTATAAAAATACCACATCTTTTTCATCCATTCCTCAGGTGATGGACATTTTGGTTGTTTCCAAGATTTGGCTATCACAAATTGTGCTGCTATAAACATGGATACACATATATTACTATGGTATGAAGTTTTCAGTTCTTTTGCAAAAATACCCAGAAGAGGAATAGCTGGGTTGAATGGGATTTCCAGTCCTAGATTTTGAACTGTCTCCACATGGATTTCCATGGTGGTTGTAGTCTACATTCCCATTACCGGTGGAGAAGGGTTCCTTTTACCCTGCATCCTCTCCAGCATTCATTACTGGTTGATTTCTTTATGATAGCTATTCTTTCTGGGGTGAGATGGTATTTCAGTGTTGTTTTAATTTGCATTTCTCTAATGGCCAGTGCTGTGGAACATTTTTCATGTATTTATTTGCCACTTGTATATCCTTTTCTGAGAAGTGTGTATTCATCTAGATGCCCATTTTTGGATTGGGTCTTTAAATTTTGGGAGCCTAATTTTCTTTTAGTTCTTTGTATATTCTAGATAGAAGACCTTTGTCTGAATAATAATCTGTTAAGATTCTTTCCCAATTTCTGGGTTGTCTTTTTGCTCTGCTGCTGATTTCTTTTGACATGCAGAAACTTCTCAAATAAGAGGAGGTCCCAGTTGTTGATTCTTTGCAGTAGTTCCCTTGCTGTTTGGTTTTTGCTGATGAAATGTTTGCCTAACCCTATATCTTCAAGATTTCCACCTACTTTCTCTTCTAGGAGATTAAGTGTTTCTGTTTCAATGTTTAGATCTTTAATCCATTCTGACTTTAGTCTTAGTTTAGTGCATGGTGATAGACCTGGGTCTAGTTTTAGTTTTTGGCATGTGGAGAGCCAGTTTTTCCACTTGTTAAGGAGGCTATCTTTCCTCCAGTATGCATGTTTGGCCCCTTTGTCAAAGATAAGGTGGCTGCCTGTGTTTGTATTTGTATCTGCGTCTTCTAAACTGCTCCATTGATCCTTGGGTCTGTTTTTTTTGGGTTTTTTTTGCCACTACCATGCTGATTTTGTCCCAGTAGCTTTGTAGTATACTTTCAAGTCAGGGATTTCAATGCCCCTTAGCTTGCCTTTGGTGCCCAAGATTGCTTTTGCTATTCCAGGTCAGTGATGTTACCCACCACAGCAAGAGGTAAGTGGTCCTTTATGTTTTTAACCAGTTATTTTTTTTTTATTTTTCATCATCTGTTTCTGGAAGCTCATAGATTTTACTTTTATGTTCTTGGATTTCTTTCATTATCTGTTTTTTTAAACTGTTGGCATTCCTCGGGTGTGAGTGTATCAGCTTTGGCAAACGTGGGATGATATTCTTTCTCATGCGAACACTTCATAAACTCTGTATCGAGTGGTTTAAGTCCATGTCCTGAAGGAGCGGTGAAGTTCAAACAGCCCCGCACCCTGTTACCAGGCATCTGGCGTGTGTGCGCTGGAGACCGCACTTGGGTGACCCTCAACCTGCTAGCGGTGCAGCGGTTCACAGGCTGCCAGCAGCTACTGTTGTCCACCGCATCTGCAAATCCCGGGTATCCACTGCTGTGAGTAGCAGCCGAACACCATGTTCTTTGACTAAAATTCTGGGTTGTTCCACCTGTACAGCCTTTTTTATTCTATGGAAGCACTTGGATCTGGTGGAAAATGCAAATCTGTGAGGCATAATGAGTTGAATAACGTTGGCCTTCCAATCCAGACTCACCTGCGTGTTGCTGTGGTGTGTGCCTGCTCACATCCCTTGCCAAGCCATCTGCTTCTACTGTCATAAGCATGAACTCAATCCCTCACTGATTTTCTATATTCTTTTTTAATATATTTTTGTACCTTTTATTTATTTATTTGGTACAAGGTCTTACTACACATCTCAACTCCTACTGATCCTCCTGTCTCATCCTCCCCAGCGCTGGGATTACAGGCATGTGCCACCAAGCCCAGTCTCAGGGGCAGCTCAGCGGCTGGTGGCAGGGTAGGCACAGCACGTGGTGCTGGGGATCGCATTCTGGTCCCTGCGCTTGCCAAAGCAGCCACTTTTTCCACTGAGCTGTCTCGCCGGCCCTGATTTTCTATATTCTTGATTTGAGAGCCTGGCAGTTCCCACCTAGCCCTCAAGGCTCATTTGGCTGGGCTCCCTTGTGCTGCTGTGGCCACTTCTCTCCTCCACGATGGCAGATCTTTCCCTGCAGAACCGACCTGTAAACATTTATCAGCAGGACACTAGTACCTTCCACTACCATTGTGAAAAAATTGTCACAAACATACCCAAGTTTTAGCTCTGACGCCGAATGAGACATCAGAACTTGGTTCCCCTGGCTAAAAGGAAAAAAAAAAATCACCTAAGATAAATTCCACGCTCTGGATAGGGGTGGCGCGATGGTTGGTCTTTCTGATCGCTGCCAAGAGCCGAGGTTGAATCATTCCGTCTGTGCTGGGTCTGCCCAGAGGTGCTCAAGTCCCTTGCTGAAATTGGCAATCCGACTCCTCGCATCGGCTTGACGGCACAGGTGACAAGAAATGATGACGGGTGGGGAGAAAGGTATGGTCTTGGTCCCCCCGGTGCTCAGAGTGGAACCGGGGGGTGACAGAGACGCTGTCGTGTGCACCCACCGACCAAAAGACGCCCGGAGCGCCTGCCAGACACAGGAGCGCTCGCAGCTAGGGCGCCCATGCCTCCAGGGGCTCGGGCCGTCCCGGTAGGCACCGTTCACCCTGCAGTCTGTGTAGTCTAGCGTTTGCTCGGGAAAGCCAAGGTACCATGTGCGTACGAGGAATCGGTGCGCGGAGGAGACAGAGCAGGCGCCGGCCAGCAGGTGGCGCCAAACGCAAAAGTACCCCCGAGCCAAGCGGTTGCACGTTGCAGTAACCACCCTGGATGCGGGTCACACATCAGTCCAAGACTATCTATTGTGGGAATCTGGAACATGCAGGGTGCATTTTCACTGTTCTTCCTGCGTGATCCCTCTCACCCTTCTCTTACTAACCTTCCTACTTTCTGCGTACTGCTATACGCTGAACTATTTCTGCCTTTGTTTCTTCTATTTGTTTTTCCTTTTGTTTTTACTCTTCAAAATAAAATAGTAAAATAAAATAAAAACATTCACAACTCTGTAGTGTGACCTCAGGCTCAAACGCAGCGTCTCGCAAAGGCCTGGCCAACATCTCCGTCTCTAGGCCTTTCCTGTTAAGCCTAAGACTGTTCAGCCAGTTTTCTCTGGCTTTTCTAGAGATCCTGTCTGAAAAAGAAGCTTCCAGATGCCACAGGGCAGGATACAACGGTCTGCACACAGCACGAACCCGTGTGACTCGGGAAGTTTTATAAATTAGCAGAGCCAGCTGGTGACACAAAACCTAAGTCACTTTTTTTTTTTTTTAAACTATTTTTAATTTTATGAGTATACACTTGCGGTACATGGTGATCACTCTCGTCGCGGGGAGCTGGCCCACTGCCCCGCAAGGCTGCGTTCTTTGTACTTCCCTTGTCCCTCTCCCCTCCCTCCCTGTCTTGAAACGATCCATCTCCCTGCTCCTTACTCTCTTTTATTTTGTTCTGTATTTATACTTTGAGTTTCTTATCTGAGAGAAGTCACACAACATTTAAGCTCGAGTGTCTGATTTATTTCATTTCACACATTCTTTCTTTTCCTTTCCTTTTTGTTTTTGTTGTTTTGTTGTTGTTTTGTTTTTTGTTTGTTTGTTTTTTATGCATTTGGCACGGGGTCTCACTTCGCAGAGGATTCGTAGTGATCCTCCATCTCAGCCTCCCCAGCGCTGGGATTACAGGCCTGCGCCACCATGCCTAGTCTCTGTGGCTGGCACAGCACACTGGGGTTGGGGCGGGCACAGCCTGTGGTGCTGGGGATGGAACTGCGGTCCCAGCGCTAGCAGGTGCTTAGTTCACTTCACACATCTTACTCCCGGGGCGGGGCGTGGTGCTCACCATCAAGAAAGCAAATAAAAACTGGCCAGGCGTTCAGAGAAAAAACGTTTCTCCACTGTTGGTGGAAATGTAAACTAATACAACCACACTGGAAATCAGTGTGGAGGTTCCTCAGAAAACTACAGCTAGAAATCCTATTCAACCCAGCTAGTCCCCCTGTAGGTATCTTTGCTGGAAGAGGTAAGTCACTTTTTTAAAAGTAGTTGTGCAAATCTCTGTAATGCCTGGCTTTATGAAAGACTGTTCACCTGCTCTTCATCTGTGGCAAAATGTCCTTTGGAAATACAAGGACTTCTCCAAATTCGACATCTTCCTCAGAAACTTATCCTGAAGAAGGTGCGATACGGAATCCATCGCAAAGTTGCCTAGCGCTAACCGTGCGCCCTAGTTCAGGACGATGTCAGGTCTCACCTGGCCTTCTGTGCAATGTCCTAAAGGAATAAGCGCAGCACTCCCCGTGGGCCAGGTGAGTGTGCCCTCGCGCGGTCCGCAGTTACAGGGTGATGCATTCAGAACACGAGGAGCACCACTCTGCACCCTCAGGGCTCTGCACTGCGGACAGGACAGAGCATGGCCCATCCCAACTGCTCTGTCCTCGCCTTGCATCCCTGCCCCCAGCGCATCCTTGGAGCCCTCACTTGACCCGTGCCCCATGGTTCGAGTTTTTCACCACATTATTTTGGGCTTCCTGCGAGGAAAACTTTGCTTCTCAAGGAAATCTTTGGTTCCCAAATTTAGTTAGGCTGGATGGCAATAAAAGCAAAGTACTGCATCTTGAGTCTGAGAGAGCAATTATTAATCCTTTCTGTGACCAGAATGATTACTCTTACGGAGTTTTCTCACAGCACTTCCATGGTCCCAGGATACGCCATTTTCCATCAGGAAAGTGCCTTCTCATGGCCCTTTGGCAGCCAGAGGGCTGAGGCCTGCCCAAGGCTGTACCGTGGTGCTGGAGGACAGGCGCTTTCCCAAACAGGTTTGGCTGTTTCCCTCTGTGCAGCCACAGAGATTAGCCTAAAATGCAAAATGTGAAAATAATTCTTTAAGGCTGATTTCATTTTATACTGTGTCTAAGTCATTGATTGTGGAAATAATTGGCTTTATTATTTTTTTAAGGTTTCATTCATCAGGGGCTGGGGAGAGAGCTCAATTGAATAAGCACATGCCTGGCAAGTGCAAGGGCCTGGGTCCAATCTCCAGTTCGGGGGAAAAAAAAAATCATTCATGAGGGCCAGGGATTAGCTCAGTGGCACAGCACCTCTCTGGCAAGCATGAGGTTCTGAGTTCAATTCTTGATACTAAAAAAAGAAAGTCTCACTCATCAGTGTAAAGCCTAATTGCATTTTCCACCTGAGTTTTATCAGATATGCTTCACAGAAAACCTTTGATGCATGATTTATATACATAAATCCATCTAGTTTAGATAAACAGTTATGTGGAGTTTGGCAGCATATGCAGTTCCATAACCAGCCACACAATCAAGATGAAGACTGTCTCCATCCCCTCAAAGCATCCTTCCTGCCCTTCTGGAATCAAACCCCTCTCTTGTGTCCGGGTCTGTAGCAACCACTTGTCACTGTCCTCTTCCAGAATGTCATCAATGAAATTACGTCTTTTGCAGCTTTTGATTCT
>NW_004524755.1:1930360-1931913 GCF_000260255.1 Octodon degus | reverse complement strand
GGCAGCCACTTCATAGTCTCCTTCGGGAAAACACCCATGTTCCTCTCAGGAATATTAGGGAAAAATTATTATCTAAGTTAGCAACACATATTACACAGGAACAAAATAGATGCACTGTGGTTAGCCATGATTTTGAAACTTTAGTACAAGCAATCCTTTTTGTTTCCCATTTACACCAAACTAAGAATGCCTAAGGAAAGTTACAGTACAGTAAAATGACATTTTAAAAGTTCTAACTAGTCTACTGACACATGAAAAGCTAACTTGTCAAATCATAAACACCTTGCTTCTGGATGAAACACAGAGACAAAACCTCCAAATTCTTTACATAGATAAATCTTTTAACTTTGAAATTTTTCAGTTGCAAATTTAAACTGCAAGATTTCTAGTTTTAATTATTTATAGGAATGAGAAGTGACTATAAGATTGCAAAAATGTAGGGAATGCAGAATCCTGTCCAAACACAAGTGCCGAGCACTTACTTTGGAGTGTTAAGAGACAAGTCTACAGAAAACACTTTAGGTTGGAAAATTTTGATTCAAAAAGCCTACTCCACTTTTACCCCTACAAAGCTTGTACTACTCCCGGAAGCAGTGGTTCCAGAATTTTCCCACATGACAAGACGCTTATAATCTCGGCAGGCACATGGGTCCACTCCCCAAACCCTATGGAGAAAACATAATAGCTTTTGTGTTCATGACAGAAAGCAAGTACTTACTATAGTACTGTGGGTATTAGAATCTTTTGTTACAATTTAAAAGTAACTTATTAGAAGAATATATAATTAAAGCATTAAAATACTAAATAATGTATTTAACTATCTTAACTACTGCAAATGAGTTTATTCTAGTTCTCCAGTGCCAGCTCATAGATAATATTAACAGACAACCCAAAAACACCGAACAAAGTGTCAGAAAGACCCAAATGCATGCATTTTAGCATATTGGTATGAATACCATCTATATACTTTTTTTTATGAGCAGATATATTTATTGAGGGAAAGAAAGCTCCTGTCCAAGAGAGGGACAGGAAGGGGGCCTGAGCGGGTTGTTTCCCCGGGAAGTTGTCTCTTCCAGGGATTTTATAGAGTAAAACCATGTGGTGAGGCGGGTCTAAGGTCCCATCTGTATACTTTTGAATCTGGTTTGTCACCTTGCATACATTTGAAACAAAATTGCTAAGTTAATAAGCTAATAAGAAGGGTCCTCTGAATGTCTAAAAGGCACCATATTTTTTGTTGTTTTTTGGTGGTTTTGGCCACAAGCCTTTTAGAACTGTTTGATTTTTGCAACTGTTTGCACATGACCTTTGGGATGGGAGGAAGCAGAAGGAACAGAAGGAAACAATCATGTTCAAGTGAAGAACAACCTCCCAAAACCAGTGAAAGAAAGTGAGCACTATCACATCGAAACCCAACCATTCTTTTTATTTTACACAAAAGTATAAAGGTCAATATTCATTTACAAAAATAAGTTTAGTCATAAACTTCTGTCATAAATATGCTACAGTCTTAATCACAAATCCACTTCTCACGCCTGAATGCTGCTGGAAGT
>NW_004524755.1:1924282-1930260 GCF_000260255.1 Octodon degus | reverse complement strand
GAAGTCGGCAGAATTTTGCTTTTGTTTTTACTCTTCAAAATAAAATAAAATTTAAAGACTAAAATGAGTTCTTGTGGCTGCATACTATTCCGTTGTGTACTATTTAGTGAACATGGTAGCTGTCAGAAACTCTTATTTATAATCCATGTTGATTTTTGAGTCAGGCTCTTGTGATGCAGTTCAGGATGGCCTTGAACTCACTATGTAGTCCAGGCTGGTCTCAAACTCGCAGTGACCTTCCTGCCTCAGCCTCCTGAGTGTGATTATAGGTGTGTGCCTCCACACTTGGCCTCCAATCCCTTTAACTCTATTGTATTCATAAGGGAACCAAGAATGAAAGGAGCTTTAAAAGAACCCACACTTCTAAATTCAATATACCTCTAAATATCTTTCTTTTCTCCAAAATTTAAGATTCTTTTTGTAAAATGCCAATCATTTCCAAATGCAAAAGTGCTCCAGGAAAAAAAGTTGGGTCAATATATGTGCTTTGCAGACAGAAATCTTGGTGGCCTCTACATTGCTGCATGTGACAGAGTGAAAAGTTAAGTCTAGGAGCCAGGAAGGGGGATATTGGAGACCTTTGGTACAGGGGACAATAATGGGCTTCAGTTACTTTGATTAGGTTCATTATTTCACATGCTCACTAATGTTCTTCAGCACTTGATACCACAAATGACACAACTATGACCACAGAACAATGCTGCAATAGCTTGGCTCTGAGTGTCCCCCAAAACCCATGTTACACACTTGGCCGGCAGCCTGTGGTGCTCTGGAAGGTCTTGTACTATTAAGGAGGCTGAGCCTAGTAGAAGGAAGCTCAGTCCCTCAGGCCATGGACCTTGAAAGGGACACTGAGACTGCAGCTGCTTCCTCACCAGGGGGTGAAGGATTCCTGCCACCATACATTTCCTCCATGATGGACTGTAGGGCTGCAGGCGCACAGCCACAGGCGTGTGACCATGGACTGAAACTTCCAAAGCCAGGAGTCCAAAAGATCCACTTCCTCCTTTTAAGTTGCTTGTCTTGGTAGTTTTGTCACAACAGCAGAATTATGGCTGCTATGACACACAGTAAAATTAAATAGTACCTTTGAGCTTAAAACACAGACAATTCTAGTGACAGCCCTAAGTGTCTAAAGTACTGCTTTAGGGAATAATGATGGGGCTAAAATCTTAAGAGCTGCTGCAATCCGGGCTGCTGCCTATCAGCCCTGTAATCAAGGCTGCCCACCATGCCAGGGGGCCTGAAGGAGGAAACACATGCTAATAAAACATGGATCTTCTAAATCTCAACAGCATTACCGTTTGTGTCCTGCCTTCCTGGAACATGGAAAGTTGCACAAGTTCCAGGATGAATGGGATTACTTCACATAGCAAACTGCACTGTGGTCATGCTGTTTACCACATAAAAGATTCATATTTTCCAATTAAGTTTTGGAGATAAAACTGTTTCATCATATGGGGTTATCATTTTCATAACAAATTGATCAAAGCATCGTTGTGAAATTGATGTGCGAAAGGATGAGTGTTTGGCAGATTTATCTTTCCAGCAGGTAATCTGTGATGTTTTGGCAACTAAAGTGAACAGACGGAAGCTTTCTGAGTGAGTCAGTGTTGGACAGAGAACATTAGCAAGCTGGCAGAGACCCACTTGAGATTAATTCAGGGGAGCAAAAGGAAGCAAACATCGTCACCCAAATAGCTTATCAATACCTTTTGTTCCCCTGATAGAAGCCAGAAGCAATTGCATGTGTTTTCTTTTCTTTCACTACCACTGAGACATAAATTGAGAGATACAATTGGATCAGTCCTCTTGGTTACTTGCCTAATTCACACATAAGTATGTACAGTAGGCACACTGTGTGTGTGACACTTTCAAAGCAGCTTTATTGTGATTTAATTCTCCTAAAGTACAGTTCACTCATCTAATGTATGCAATCTCAAGGGTTTTTAACATTTTCATCATTGTTTATCAATTAGTATCTCAGTTACTTTTCTCTCATTGCTGGGACAAAATACCTGACATCCAAAATTAAGGAATGAAAGGTTTATTGAGCTCACAATTAGTAGAAGTTTCAGTCCATATTCAGCTGGCTCCAAGGCAGAGTGGCACATGGCAGAGGGCAGCAGTTCATGGAGGCAGAAAAAGGCAAAACAGCAACAGCCAAAAGGCAGGGGCAGCAAGCCTCTCTCCCTTCCTTACATTGGATTTTTTTTTCTTTCAGAACTGGGGATTGAACTCAGGCCCTTGCACTTGCCAGGGAAGCACTTATTCCACTGAGTCATCTCCCCAGCCCCTTCTTCCTTACATTGTATTCAGGCTATTTGTCCCAAGGCAGGTGTAGCACTCACACCCATAATCCCAGCATTGGATCATGAATTAATCACAAAATGTAGAAGCTTTCCTGAATGACTACATGAAGATTTGGGAGGACACCTAGACACAAACCATAGCACTCATCAAAGTCAAGCTTAGATTTTTTTTTTCTTACTCCCAAAATAAATTCTACCCCTCTTACACTGCCACTTGCCCACATTCCTGCAGCCCTAGGAATCTACTCATATCTGCTTTCTATCTATAGCATTCTCTGTCATGAATGAATTCATCTATCCATATAAATGGAATCACACCATATTGATACTTTAGGGCCAGCAAGATAGCTCAATGGACTAAGCACCTGCTTAGGCAAGTGCAGGAGCCAGGGTTCAATCCCTGGCATCACATGCCACACTGGCCCTACCTCTGCTGACATGGAGAATACGTGTGGTGGCACATGCCTGTAATCCCAGTGCTGGGGAAGCTGAAAACAGGAGGATCACTAGGAGTCTGAGCTGCATAGTGAGACCCTGTATCAAATACATTAAAAAAAAATTAGTACTCAGTGACTGTTCTCTTCCATTCAACATTTTTTCAGTGTCCTATAATCTTATGGTGTACATCATTTCTGTTTACTGCCAAATATTTCACTGTACCACCTTGTTTATCCATTCATCAGCTGATAGACTTTGAGTTGTTTCCATGTTCTGGTACTGCCCACAACGATGCTATAAATTTTCATCTACACGTTATGTGGACATCTGTTTTCATTTCTCTTGGATACATATCTGTGAATGGAATTGCTAGATAGTGTACAAATTGTGTGTTTAGCCATCTGAAAAACCACCAGTCTTCCAATCCAGTTGTGCCGTTTAAAACCCCACCAGCAATATATGAAGGTTCAAATTCCTCCACTCCTTCTCCCATGCTTGCTATTTCCTGTCTGTTTTATTATAACCATTCTACTAGGTGTGACACTGCATCTCATTGGTCTCATTTTTATTTCCCTGATGGCTAATAAAGTTGAGTATCTCATCATGTGCTTATTGTCTATTTATATATTTCTTTGGAGAAATGCATATTCATATCCTTTGCCTATTTTAATTGGGTCACATTTTTATTAGACTTGCAATAGTTGTTAGAGTCAAGATCTAGGTCCATTATTAGATACAAATTACTTGTAAAAATATCCACCAACCTGTGGTTTGTCTTTTTATCATCACAACTAAAAAGAGCTTAGGAAGGAAGGTTAACTTAATATTTAAAGGTAATTTTTACCTTGTCCCTCTTGGCCTGTCTTGGAAATAGCATCCTATTTTTTTCCTTTGGTGAGTGGGTGTCTCTTTTCTAATCTCTGTCTATATAATTTAGTAGAGCTGACCCCTTCCACAGGCTCCAATCTGGAGCAGGTTAGAACCCTGCATTAAATCAAGACCTAATCAAGAGAAAAACCACATCAGCTATGTGAATAGAGAAAATTCAATGTAAGTAAATGTCAGGCTGGGCGTGGTAGCACACACTGAGCATGGTAACACCCGCCTGTGATCCCAGCACTAGAGGGGGGGCCCTGAGGCAGAAGGATCACCATGAGTTCAAGGCCAGCTTGGGCTACATAGAGACTCTGTGTCAGAGGAGAGGGATACAGAACAAAACAAACAAACAACCTTAGTGGTTTACAACACACTTTTATCCCACATGATCTCTGTAGGTCAGGAATACAGTAGTGACTTCATAGTGCTTCAGCCTCAGGAAGTCACAGCCAACCGCTGTTGTTGCAAAACCTTTTTGTTTTGTGTCTCAATATCCCCCTCCCCAAAGCCTCATGCAGTCATAGGAGGCTGGATCTAGGGTGTGTGATACTGGGATTAAGGATGCAGTGCTGAGATTGATTCATGGTGCAAAGCTAGGGTCAAGGGTTCCCCACCCTGGGTGTGAGTGCAGATAGCCTGGATGGATATAAGGGACAGAAAGCAAGCACCTGTGGCCACCGCTTATTACTTGCTGCTTTGCTACTTTACTATTTGTTGCTTTCTGCTCATTGTGAACTGTTTTTCCTCTGTGATGCCCCTTTGCCATGACACCCTGCCTTGGAGCCAGCCAACTATAGACTGAAGCCTCTGCAAACTATGCGTACAATGAACCTTTCCTCCTTGAACTTCGGGTGTTGGGTGTTTTCTCTCAGCAATGAGAAAAGTAACTAAAACATATCAGAAAGTGTAAGTAGAGCTAGAGGACCTGCTTTGAAGATTGCTCACTCATAATACTGGAGAATTAAGACAGGGTGACACAAGAGACTTCTTTTCCAAGCCATGTGAGAGTTTTCCATTGTGCAACTTAAATACCCTCTCCATCTGGGTGATGGTTCTTTCCAAGGCAAGAGAGGAGATTGAAACCACCATCTGTGACCTTGTGTCAGGAGGTGCAAACCACCACCATTTCCACATTACTATTCTGTTGGTGCATAGGTCAATCCTTGGAAAAGGATATACAACCTTATAAACACAAGAAGGTAAAAATCACAGGCACCATTTTATAGGCTGGCTGCCAACACCCATTCCTTGCTTCTTTTGACCTCAGCAAGAACCTCCTTTCCTCAGCAAGGCAACAACAAACCTTCATTCCTGAAGGGTCTGCGTGGACAGTATTTCTGCCTTCTGTCTGCAGAAGTTCTCTATTAACATTTACTATCAGATGGAGAAATATAGTACCAAGGGACATCTTGGAGACTTTCCTACATGGCAGAAACCATTGTTGCTGCTCTCTTTATGTAGCAGCAATCCAGTTTAATTTGGAAATCAGAATCAGTAGAGTAATTCCCCTTTGCCTATTGTTTCAAAAGCATAATAACCCACAAATTAACTGGTGGCAATCTCACCTTCAAATCCGTGCAACTGTTTTTGTGCACTTGGTATGTTGGAACAATGTTTCCAACCCAGAAGAGCTCAAAGTCTTTAGGAGAAGTAAACATTGTCTGAGTGGGTTATGACAGCAAAAGGTGCTATTCCTACCCCCACTGCTGAATCCTTGGACCCCACTAGTCTAGCTGTGAGAGACACACCATAGATCAGTCTGTGATTCCAAGTTTGCATTATATCTTACTAGACAGAATCTCTATTTTCAGTTCACTATCTCCAAAATGACTTTGTAAATGATGCATATGGCAGTTGGCTATATCTAACTTTTCATATCTTCCTCCCTAACCCTGTCATAGTCATAAAACCTGACTAAAGTATTAGTAGTACTTCATACTTCCTTCTCAGCAGATTGTTTGCACAGTGCCACCAGTGTAGTGGGCCAGTGTGATGTGTGAAATGCCAAGACAATCAATATCTCTACAAGCCAGGAATGCTATTGCATTCCTATAATCCCAGCACTCAGAAGGCTGAGGCAGGAGGATCTATGCAAGTTCAAGATTCTGTCTAAAAAGCCTAAATAATCTCTACAACTTTTACTGAGAGCTCATTGGCTGAGATACACATGAAGAAATACTGTGATGTTGTTCTATTGATCCTGCCAAAGAAAAGAAAAACTGTTTTGGTAGTCCTAGCAAATTGCTAAAGGAGGTAAATTCATTTTCTATATTAGGTTTAGCGGATTTGTTCTGAAGAGATATTACTGTCTGGAAAAGCTGTTGTCAATGAATCACCCAATTAATTTTTTTT
>NW_004524755.1:1905410-1917777 GCF_000260255.1 Octodon degus | reverse complement strand
GTTTTGGATGATGGTTTGTCCAAGACCATAGTGTTCTGAATAATAAACATGAGAGGAACTCCAGGCTTTTTCTTCACCTTCATAGATAAATTCTGGTCCTGTTAAAAAGAAAAATAGTTCAACTACATTAAGTAAGTCGTCTTTAGTAGTTTCCTTGAAGACAGTTATATTAAAAAGAGATACTGTATTTTATTTTTCAAATCAGTATGTATCACTAAAAGGGTGTGTTATATGATAAAAGGAAAAAAAAAACTGCATTTAGATAGCGTACAGAGCAGCACTATGAATATTTAGGGTAACAAATTAAAAAGTAACACAGGGGCTGGGGAGATAGCTCAGTAGAATAAGTGCTTGCCTGGTAAGCACAAGGGCCTGAGTTCAATCCCCAGTTCTGCCAAAATAAATTAATAAATACTAACAAAACAGCAGAGTTTTGGGGAGATGGCTCAGTAAAATAACTGCTTCCCTGGCAAGTGCAAGGGCCTGAGTTCAATCCCCGGTTTCGGGACCGGGGAGATGGCTCAGTGGAATAAGCGCTTCCCTGGCAAGCGCAAGGGCCTGAGTTCAATCCCCAGCTCCGCAAAAAAAAAAAAAAAATGAGGGTTCATTTTAACGAATGTAATCACATATCGCAAACACGTATTAATAAAAATAACTTTTAAAAATTAAAAAAAAAAAATCCCCGGTTTCCCCCCCAAAATAATAATAAATAAAAATATGCATAGGTCAATGTGTTAGGAGGCTTCCTTTGCTTCGACTCTTTAAGATACTCATTGTATAAGAAAGTCAGGTGTGGTGGCACACATCTGTAATTCCAGGACTCAGGAGGCTGAGGCAGAAGGATCACCACAGAGTCTGAAGCTAGCCTAGCTGCAAGTGAGTTCAAAATCAGCCTGAACTACAAAGCAGTATCCTATCTCAAAAAACCAAAATGTACAAAGAGGCTGAAGAAATAAAAACTGAGTGGGAATTAGGTGACTCAGATTATAGCTTCAGTTTTGCATCTATGTGATTTGATAATTCTGAAAGCATATTCAGACAAATCTGTATCTATGTAAACTTAAGAGAAATCCTGGGTCTCTTTTCTCTTGAATCCTAATCTTTCGAAAACCTAAAACATTTCATTCTAAAGCCTACAACATTCCATTTCCTGTGCCAGTCTTGAGGAGACGAGCCAGGATTTTTTGAGAAATACAATGAGCTACACACACATGAGAAAAGGTAAGAAGCACAGAATATAAAATCTATGCTCTACTCATCTTCCTTTATGAATCATAAAATAAATCACATCTCTCTCAATTATTTCTCATTCTCAAGAAAATTTCAGTTAATATAAAGAATCTTAACATACTTGAGGTTTTCTGTTCATATTATCAAGACACAAATGCTTTTATTGACTGCAGATTAGAAGTTGTACTTTTAAAAGTCTTGACATTTAACAAATCACCTCCACTTAATATTTTTCTGATTATAAATAGTGTCATGAAAAACACAGAGGAATAGTCACAGTAGAGTATCACCTGTGTTGCCACAAAATAATGGTGAGGGTTTCCCTCTTCAACCATGGAAAGCAGACAGTCAGATCCACTCACTGCATTCTTGAAATGGGGACAGTTTCGAACTTGGCATTTCTGTGCAATTAGTTTTGCCCCATATAAGTCCTTTCCCAATGTTTCCAACTCCTTTAACACACATCTGGGGAGGAGAAAAAAGGCTATTAGTGGCCAACAATTATAATAAAATTTCTTTGGTTTACATGAAGCAAGTATAAAACAGGACACTCAAATTTCTTTTGAAATGTAGAACTGTACCACTGCAATGTGAACTTGTCATATTGTAGCCATTTTACTTTCCAAAAATAGACTTGGAAAATAGCCATCTGTAATCACAGCATTTGGGAGGCTGAAGCAAGAGGATTAGTTGAGAGTTTGAAACCATTCTGAGATACATACAAGTTCAAGGCTAGATGGTGAGATCCTGTCTCAACCAAAATAATAGTAAAAAAAAAAAAAAGTACCAAGTAGAAAGACCAATATAGATGCTAAAATTTACTGATCATATATTATGTGCCAGGCAGCAAGCAAACTGCTCTACACATAAATTCTTGTATAATCTCAAGATAATACATGAAATTGGGTGCTTACCTTATAACTATTCTTATTTTGGAGGACCTCAATTTGAGAGATTTCAACTAATATGCTCAAGTACAAATTAGTAAGCTGTAAAACTGAGACCTGAATCCAACTATTTTGATAACAGATTCCTTATATCAACCACAAGGCAATAAACTTCTACATCAAGCACAAATTCTAATATTTTCAATTCAAAAAAGTAAAATTTGTCAATTCATCAAATTATTTAAAAACAATCACAAACTCATCTCAATCTGTACTTTCATATCAACACAAGGCAATGTTTCTCAGAAATATCATGCATGAATGACACATGTCACAATGAGATAGTGATATTAAACTGTTTCTAGGTCTGCTCTCACCCCAAAATCTGCACCTCTTAAAAAGAAGCCCAACACAGCTTGCCCTCCATAGACTCGGGGAAAGAAACAGTTCCTGGTACCCCACCAACAATTAAATCTGGAAATGCTCTAAGTCCCTTATACAAAATGTCATATTCTTTGTATATAATCTGCACAATTAGTCCTATACATTTTATTTAAATATTCTGGATTATACACATACCTAATACTCTACTCTACAGCATAAATCATATGTAGTTGCAATACTCATGGTTTAAGGAAGAATGGTCAAAGGTCATTATGCAATTTTTTCCCCCTAATACTTTCCTTTTCTGCAGTTGGTTGAATCCACAAATGCAGAACCAATGGATGTGGAAGGCCAATTGGATTAGTGTTTTAATAAATTTCCTGAGATACTTCCTGTCACTCACTTAGAAAACAATTGATGAGAATTATTGAGTCAACGATTTCTTAAACTCTGCCAGTTTTGCTAGATCCTTCCCTGCCTCCTCCCTTTTATTACTTTATGGGTTTGTTTGTTTTGGTTTTTTATATTTGGTACAGTATCTTGCTATGCAGCTCAGACTCCTAGTGATCCTCCTGTCTCAGCCTCCCCAGCCTGGGATTATAGGCGTATGTTACCACACCCAGTTTTGGTAGCTGGACGTCACAGGGCCAGCAAGGCTTGTGATATTGGGGATCGAACCTGGGTCCTTGCACTTGCCAGACAGGCACTCAGATCGCTGAACTATCTCTCCTTATGGTTTTATAAGAAAAAATATTTGACTGTTTTTCCAGTTACCAGTTTTAATCCATTTCTAAAATTATAGACTATTATTGTAGACAAGGGTGACTTGTCATTAGCTCTTTAAATGTGCCAAGTTCAAAGTCCAACTACTTTGTTTCTAAACTCCAAAGCTTGCCACCTTTTTGAAGTTACTACTTTCTCAGAGACCTTAGCTTAGAAAGAAACCAGAAACTGTACTCAACCTTCTTCCTCATCCCTAATTCCCATCAGTTATTAGTCCTATCTATCTCAGTAAAGTCTCCTTATAGAAATATGGGTGTCTGTCTTTTGTTTCCCAGATTCAAATTCCCACAACTTCCTGACTGGGAAACTACAAAGTAAATTTGCTAGTCTTTGTTCTTTCACTTTTCCAATGTACCTTTCATGTTACTACGGATATCTTTTCTAAACAGGTGCGCTAACATTCTGTTGTTGTTCTTTGTCAATTAAGTAAAAGTCTCTTCAAACCTAAATATAAGTAAACCCTCTAGACAAGTGGTGGTGAAACTATGGCATGCACGCTAATTGTTTTTCTTTTTAGATGAAAGACATTAATGTATGCATTGTCTGCTAAACTAAGAGTTCAGCATTCTGAACTCTGCAGATTTAACTGCAGCATTGGCACTGGGTTTTGGGTTGCAGTTTGGGAGCTGAAAAAGGTTCACTGTCACTGTCTAGATCTAACTACTAAAAGCCAAGAAATGCACTGAACTGAAAACAAATGACCTCATTTTTAAAAACTGACAGAATAGTACAATATGCTCTAAAATAATCTTCTGTAAGGGGGGATGAAGGGGTCATACCAATATCATAAGATTGGTCATGCTGATAATTGCATTACTTCTAGTACACGTGTTGCCAAAACAAACACTATCCGTGCAAAAGCACAGTGATGCTCTACTTCATTATTCTACCTTTGTGCTTGAAAAATTCCAAGTCTTTGTGAGAAAACTAAAAGAAAAAGCTGCAGAATGTGTGTTTGTCCAGTATTTTGCAACTTTTTTTCTATCATAGCACTATCCTAATAAAATGTCAGTGTTTGCACGGCACACTGAGGTAGCAGCACAAACTGTAGGCAGAAACCACCAACTGAAGGGCACAGACTAGCCAAAATCTTATTGGGCAACAATTCAGGATAATGGGATCAAAAACCCATACAACCTAACTCTGAATACAGAAAATTGTTCATGGAGTGGTGTTCTGTAGGAAAGTAGACTATTAGCATAATACATGTATTGAAATCCATGTGCAAGGCTGTAAAGAACTCAAGGGATGATACAGCACACATTAACTGATCACTAATGAGTGCTTCAGTCCATATATATATATATATTTTTTTCCTTTTTAAAATAAATACTCAACAAAGGGGAAAAAGAACTAAACTTGATAGTTCATAATGTAACCTCATTTATCCTTTTTCTAGTTTCATTTCCAATCATACTCTGTAGCAATCTTTTTCTTGGGCTTGAACAACTCCATTTGTTCAACAAGTCTCCAAGGAACGTCCCTCTGTCATTCAAAATAACCCTTCCCCTCAGAACTGAACAAAAGGGCTCAGATGTTATATTCTGTATGAAATCCTCTGTAATTCCCTCCTCCGTCTTTCACCACCGCCATAATGTTGCGCCTCCAGTGTTCTCACACTTTGGTAAAGTGGGAAAACATTAGACCTGGGATGAAAAAACGCCCACTGCAGGTTGCATTATGCACATAACAAGCCATGAGGGCTCAGATTCTGTCCTAGTATCCCCATGGCTGGAGTAGTGCTTGGCATATGATTTTTTTTAAGTTGAATAACACCCATGAACATATTTCTTAATCTCCAGTTTTGACTTCTTTCCTTAGGACCTGAAGATGCACTACCCTACAGGTCAGTTCCCGGACTTGAATTTCTTTAGTTTAAACTGAGAAAAGTAGGGGGCAGAAGGCTTGGTATTGGACACTGAAAAATACTCTAGGTATACCACACCTCGCTTGATCCTACATCATCCATGAGTAGTAGAGTTATTTCTATTTTATGACAGAGCTACCTGAAGCTCAGAGACTAACTGGCCCAAAATCTGAAAGGTGGCAAAACTAGGACCAATATTCCTAGCCAGGTCCACAACCCTTGTTCTAATTGGCCAGGTTACAGTCATGTGACACGCATGACAGCACAACCGTGTTTTCATTGGTCGGGCTAAAGACACGTGACACAACAAGACTGAAAGGAAAGTACCGCGCAACTTCCTCAGGGTCAGCACCTGTCAGTCTACTCTTGGGGGCGGGCATTTGCACGCTGCCTGCTCTCCCTGGACGCTTAGGAGCCAGTGGCCTCGTTCCTAGCACCCGCGTCAGACGCCCAGCGCCCGCGCCCGCCCCTGCCCCGTGGCCCACCTGGTCGTGCAAAGCTGTGTCTCCCCCATCAGGTAACGGGGCAGCTGCTCCCGCAGCTGGATGCGGCCCCGCAGCGCCGCCTGACAGAAAGTGCCGTCCAGCAGAATCTGGTACGGCTCTCGGACACCAAAATTGTTCCGAAAGAAGCCAAGATGCTTCTTTGCGTGTTTCTGCCTCGTGATCTTCATTTCTGCTTTAGGCGAACCGAGGCCACTGGGCCGGGAAACAGCAGCACCACTTTACTCACGCTTTCAGTCAGGCGGCGCCGGCTTCTCCCGGAAATGAATTAACTTTGGCCCGGAAGTACACGCCCCGCTCTCCCGGGCTTGACCTCGCCTCTTATGTCAGTCCCAGGGAGGCCAGACTCTGACCATCGATTGGCTCGCGCTTTAAGAGGCGGGCTCTCGGGGGCGGAGCCTGAGCCTGCGCGGGAAAGCCGCTGGAGTGCGCGATTTCGTTCAGGGACCCGCCGTCTTGACCCAGATTCGTGTAGCTCTTTCACCTGGTACGTAGGAAAACGTTTTGAAAGACTAGCCATCAAAAAATAATCAGTGATCATGTTGAATTAACCTGAGTATGTTCTAGAACCTATCCAAAGCTATTTGACCCTGTATTATTTCCTTGAATGTTTGCTATTAAACAAGGCTATCAGAGGAGCCAATATTGGGGAGCCAGGGCTGGAGCAGTTTGCCCGGGTTTCTTTACTGTAAACGAGAGAAGCGCCAAATTTGGCCAAAACCCGTGGTTCGTTAGTGTCTGGATCCCAGGTCGCCTGCCTGAAGTTCGCACAACTTCAGGCAGTTGACCCCACTTGGAAGCCCAGCGTCAGGGAAGGGCCACGCTGCCTTGCAGCGCCTCCTCCTCTCCAGTCCGCCCCACGTCAGTGTTTCCTAAGAGCTCCCGGGACTGCATTTCCAAAGGTTCAAAATCCCTGAGTTTGCCTCCTGGGTCTGCTGCAACCTTTGGCCGCTCAGAGAAAGATGCGGGCAGCTTCCGCCCTGTCAAGCTGCCCCAGGTCTCTCTCCTCTTAAAAGACCCTTCTTAAAGCCATAATTTCTAACATGGAAAAACTACCCTGCAGGAATATCAAGAGGTAGAAAGCTAATGGAAGTTTTACAAATGACTTGGCCAATTTAAAAAATTACTACTGAATCCGAGAATTTCGAGCTCCCCAGTGATTGACTGCAGAGAATCTATGTTAAAACAAAATAAAGAAAAATAAAAACAACAAGGGGCCGGGGAGATGGCTCAGTAGAATAAGTGCTTCCCTGGCAAGCGCATGGGCCTGAGTTCAATCCTTGGTTCAGCTAAGAATAAAAAATAAACATGTTAAAAAAGAATGAAAAGTGTGGAATTTTGTATTTTTGTCCTTGCCCAGGATGTGTCCCAGATCTAGTTTTAGCTAAAGATCAAAAGAACCATCATAGAAAAACATGATTTACAATGTGATTGAACAGTATTGTTTGCCTTTGGATTTTTATTTCAATATATAGGTCATGAAATGGGAACTAAGCTCTTCTGTAATGTTAGCTCAGCTGAGTTCCAGGCATCATGTAGAAGGCTGCTTTTATTGTAGGCAGTTGAATTAGATAAAAATATTATAGGCAGTCAGATAGGGCCAGGCCCTCAAGGAGACAGTATGGAAGACAAGCTGACTTTGCAACTTGGAAGAGACAGACACTCCCATATGGGCCACACCTCAAGACCAAGACAAGAGGAAACACAGCTACATCCTTCCCTAAGGATGGGCATCAGGGATTGATATTCTAAATAGGTATCAATCACCTTGAAAGAGCCCAAATTGAGTCACTAACCCAACCCCCAATAGGAAGCGACCCTGTCCTGTGTTCATGCCCGCTTGCTACGTGAATTGCTTCCCCATTAGGTACTGGATTTAGTCAATTTTACCTGAGCAATGGTGCTTGTAATCTCATTGGTTGACCATGGTTTTGTCCCCCCTCATGCCCACCAAAGTGGGTTCCCATGTTCTCCACCACCTTAGACCTGCCTCACTGCATGGTTTTCCTCTATAAAAGTCCCTGGAAGAGACTCCTAGGGACAACCCGCCTGGGCCCCCCTCCAGTCCCTCTCTCAGAGGGACAATATTAACAAGAAGTTTTCTTGCCCTCAATAAATATATTCTGCTCATAACCTCCCTTTGTTCCTAAAATTCATTCTTCGGTTTTAGAGAACATGAGCTCATCCCAGATACTTTTCAGGTCGGGAGTTTCATTTTTCCTCTATATCATTTGGAGGTCATCCAAATGGTATAACCTGAAATCAGCTTTTCCCTTATATCACTTTCACTTAACTGAAATGTAAATTTAGGAGTTGGAAGCCATGAAAAATCATTGTAAATTTGGATTTGTGATCTTTGAATATAATTGCTCGTTATTTTCTGACTTAAATTCTCTATCCTTGCAGGCCAATCCCTGCTTGGATTATTCACCTATCTCTGACCAAAAAATGATCCCTTCCCCTTGCAAAGTAGCTAAAGGCTTTGTGCAATAGGCTGTCTACTTAGCTACTTTTCAATAGTAAGAAATATGTGTTACAGTTCTAGAAACTTAGTGCCATTTTAGCTTATTTTTCTTATTTTAATTTACTAAGGCTACAATTTTTTTTTCAAGTTTAACATACACAACAATGTCAATTTGCATACTTACCATGTGGAAATCTGGAGACTGATTATAATAGTAATAACTAAGTGTATTTATTTTTTTTTAATTTTTATGTATTTAGTACAGGGATCACAGGGTCTCATGACACAGATCAGACTCACAATGATCCTGTTTTTAGCCTCCCAAGCACTGGGATTACAGGCGCACACCACCATGCCCAGTCTCAATCACTGTCTCAGTGTACCCTGGGTGCAGGGCTGGCCTCTGTGTCTGCCTAAGCAGGTGCTTTAATCCACTGAGCATAACCAAGTTTAAGATTGCTACTACTGCAGTGTTTCTTAAAGTGTGAACCCAGGGCATGTAGAAAAAGATCTTAGTGCTCAGTTTTGATTCAGAACAAATACTGAGGGAGTATCCTAAAGTAGTCTACCCTAGGGCCTATGTTCTAAGACCCCCACCACAGTGGATGGCTGACTGAAATGTCCCAAAACCCATATATACTGTTTTTTCCTATGCATACATACATGCTGATGATAATGTTTAATTTTGTAAACAGCACAGAGATTAACAAGAATAATAATATTATAATAAAAGCTATAATAATGCACTCTAATAAGAATTATGTGAACTTGGGCTCTCAAAATATCTTATTGTACTATAGATCCGTGCAACCGCAACTCTCCTTACTGAGTAACTAATGGACAGGTAGTTTACACAGTATTTAGAGAGGTAGCAACATTTATTAAAATCGCCCTGGGCCCTGTTTATGCTCATTAGTGTTCCAGGGTGACCTGTTGCAGTAAAGCACACTGTTTATCCAGCATGACAGTTTCATTAAGTGGTCCACTTAATATATTTTTGTCCAGAGTCCAAACAACCTAGTAACAGCAAATCAATATTTGGTCATGACGAAGCCAAAAGTCAAATATTGCCATTATTGAATGAACTATTTGAATTTAAATTTATATTAAAATTTTTTAAAAATTATTATATCCTTATTAAAAATTTTAACAGGCACTGATAAATTTTTTTGACATTATAGTGCCTTAGTATTGCTGGCCATGAGATTCCCCCCCCCAGGTCATTTACAATGGACACTTGCTGTGCCAAATAGACATTCATATTCAACAGGGGCAGACAATTTATTTTATTTTTAATATTCCTCATTTTTTTATTTTATCTGGATTGAGTATAATTTATAATGTGATATTGTTGTACATGATTTTGAGGGTTTTTCTTCATGAAATTTTGATGAAGCCAAGTTTACTCGAGAATGATTTATTCTTGAAAGGTATGACTGATTCCCAAATAGTTTTTCATTAAAGATTCATGACCTAATGGAATTAAATAGGTAAACATTAAATGAAATTCATAAAGGATATTTTGTTTCATTTCATAAATGTACGTGAAGTTTTGTTAAATTGTGTAAACATTAGATAATTCATTGATGATATCTATTGAGATATTATTCTGCCTTATAAGCATAGTTAAATATTTATAAACATTTGTTGATATTCATTAGCTCAAAGTGAGTACCATGTTCTTTCTAAACTAGCTTGCTAACATGCTCTCCAATTAAATAATTTAGCTAGATAAATATGTATTTTAAAACAAAATAGGTAAACTACTTTGTATGGAGGTCCCTGTACTGACTATCTATTCCATCATAGATTACTTTACCTGTAAAGTGCCATGTATATAGAAGGTATTCTTAAGATTGGGTCATTTATTAATAAATAATTTTTGAGGGTTGGTGAGATAGCTTAGCAGACTAAGCACTTGCTTAGGCAAGCACAGGGTCCAAGGTTTTTATCCCTGGTATTGCATGCTGCGCTGGCCTGCCCCCAGGCATGCTAAGCCGGTGATGGAGTCCAGGCATGGTGATACACGCCTGTAATCCCAGCACTAGGGAGGCTGAAAACAGGTGGATCGCTACGAGTCTGAGCTGGGAAGTGTGACCCTGCACACACAAAAAATTAATAATAATAATTTTGTTTTCCAAATCATGAAAGTAATAAGTACTTGTACGTTTCTTTCATTGATGGAACAAAATACTGGACACCCAAATTTAAGGAAGGAAGAGTTTATTTAGCTCACAGTTAGTGGAGATTTCAGTCCATACTTGCTGGCTCCAAGACAGAATGGCATGGGGAAGAGGGCATCCCTTCATGGCAGCAGGAAACAGCAAAGAGCAAAAAGAGGAGCAGCAGCTGTGGCAGCTAGCAAGCCCTCTCTCTTCCTTATACTGTGTGTGGATGACCCACCTCCAAGCAGGTGTAGCACTTACACCCATATTTCCAGCATTGGATCATGAATTAATCACAAACTCTAGAAGCCTCTTCATGACTGCATGAGGCTTTGGGAGGACACCTAGACACAAACCATAACACTTGTCATAGGGCTGGAGAGATGGCTCAGTGGTCTAAAGCACCTACTTGGAACAAGCTTGGCAAAGCACTGGGACCGCGGTTCGATCCCCCAGCACCACATGCCAGCCAGCCGCGCCCCCTGGTGGGCTGAGCTGGCCACACACACACACACACACACACACACACACTAAATAAATGTTAAAAATAAAATAAAATAAAATAAAAAAACACTTGTCATAGCAAGGAAATAATAAAAACATGTTCATTCTGTCTCTGCTTACCTAGAAAGCACATGTTAACAAAGTACTGTATACCTTTCAGCAATGTTCCTATATTCCCATGTTTTTTAAAAGTATTTAGTACAGGGTCTACAGGGTCTCACTACTCAGATCAAACTCAGTGATCCTCCTCTTTTCAGCCTCCCAAGTGCTGGGATAGAGGCACAAGCTACCACACTCAGTCTTGATCACTGTTTCAGCGCTCCCTGGGGTGAGGACCGGAACTGCACACCAGGGATTGAACCCCAGTCCCTGAGTCTGCCTAATCAGGTGCTTTAAGATACTGAGCTATCTGGCTAACCCTATTCCCATATTTATGTATCATACACATATGTATACATGAATATGTAAATAAACTCTCTAGCCAAATGAAATAGTTCACATCCTCCATCCCTGCTGTTTGGAAAGTTTATGCAGAAGGATTTCAAGTTCAAATCTACCCTGGATACCTGAGTGAGAAATTGTATCAAAATAAATGTTGGGGATCAGGATGTATAGTAGTTGTGTGATTAAGTGCAGCTTTCCTAGCACATGCTATGTCCTTGGTTCAATCCCAGTATTTAAATATATATATATATTCCAAAAATGGAATTAGGTAGGATCACTTGTGTATTATTTTTAATAGCGCATGACATTTCCCAAAAAGCCAGCAAATATAATAGATATTACACAACTGTCAACTTCCACTCACTATCTTCTCTCTTATTTATAGTAGTAGTATCCTGGTTTTTATTCTAGACAGTGATGTGAACAGAAACAAGAATCTGTTCACCAGACCTCCGTGCTGATAGTCGCAACCACGTGGTGCAGCTGTAGCTAAGATCCAGAAGTGTTACAAGGACTTCGGGAAAGATTCCCAAGGGAAACACGCCCTTTCGGTTTTTCCCCTTTCTCCATCCTAATACCTGGGATTTGGGAATGATCAGTGATCTTCAGCAGCCTCTTTGGGATCTTGGACCATGAAACAATGAGAGAGTTTTATACTGAAAAATTGTTCGATCAAATCTTAGTGTTAGCTGGTGTTCACCAACACAACTGCCTTTCCTTTGAATGGGCTCAAAAATCTCACTGCTATATTTTCTTTAAAAAGTAGAAAGTTTAAAGTAGAGTACATTAAATCCCTTTTACATTCTACAGAAAGTATTTTGACATTTGTTTCTCTTGAAAATGTAAGAAATGTGATTTTGAATATCAGCGGGAGGATTCTCCCAGGAAGAAAAGCTGTGTAAAAATCTGTGCTACTTAGGTGAGGAGCAGGAGGAGATGGTAGAGGCGTCACACAGTTGTCAGCTAGAGAAACCACGCAGGAGTTCTGTGTATTACTGCTGCTGCCAGAGAGTTCTTCCTTTGGTCAAATGACAAAGGAGAAACTATCTGTAAGAAAACAGAAGCAAGACTCAGAGCGCAGGCCCTGCGAGTGAGTGAGACGACCTGGGCCGCGGGATCCTGAACAGACCCAGAGC
>NW_004524755.1:1885962-1903830 GCF_000260255.1 Octodon degus | reverse complement strand
ATTGCTTAATCTTAATTTTTGTTCTAAGATTTATACTGTATCTTTGACTTACGATTTATTTAAAAGACATTGTATGATATCTTCTAGTATTAGAAACTTTAAAAGAAAAAAAAGAAAAGAAAACAGAAGCAAACCAAAGCAGAAGGAAAAGCAGAGCAGACACTGCTGGAGGAAGGCTTCAAGGGATTTCTGTTCGTCGAGGATCTTTCTAAGCGAAGACAGTAGCCGGGAAGTATCCGCCCCTTGTTATCAGGTGACTCTTGTCTGCTGGGCATCAGAGTAGACTAAAGGGCCGGGGAGATGGCTCAGTAGAATAGATGTTTCTCTGGCAAGCGCAAGGGCCTGAGTTCAATCCCTGGTTCAGGAAAAAAAAAAGTAGACTATCCAGATCGCTGTAATAGTTTGAATGAAATCATACAGGGAATACTACAAGTTAGGTAAACTGAAAGGAATTTTGTGTTGCATGATAGCAGCTTTGAACTGTGCTTTCCTGGTTTTTTTTTTTTAACAAATGTTTATCATATAATGAAAGTGGTAAAAACAAAAATTAGAGAAGAACAAAAGGTTAATTAGTACCAGCAATTTTTTAAAAAAAAGTATTACTTTAATACAACACATGCTGCCATTTGACATTGAAATTATACCTGAAACTAGTAAGAGAGTTTCATATTTTAAGGGGTCATTCATTTCAACTTATCAAAGCATTTTAGAAGATTAATGACTCCTTATAAAATTACTTTGGGTAAGTAAATATTATTACTGTTACTTGGAGGAATTGAAAGGCTGGAGATGTTGTCAGATTATAGCTTTAAAAAGATTTTTCAAAGAAGTTATTTATTTATATTGAACAAAATGTTGAAGACATCTCTTTCACTCATGGTTTCATATATATTTTTAAGCAGCAAGAAGACTTGAGGGCAGAAACTGAACTCCTGGTGGCAAGAAATTAAATATGCTTTTAATAACACAGTAGAATATTATTTCAGCCCAGTATTTATAACTGAATTACACTGGTACAAGATAGCAATTACATTATGTTATAAAAATAAAAATCACTCTTTGAATCAATTTTTTTCAATGCATGATCATTCTTATAATATTAGTTGATTGAGTCATAAATCAAAATGTTGGGATTGAAAAGTCAAATGTCATTTTAAAAATTATTTTACCAAACATTTATAAAATGCCCACATGCTGAATCTGATATTTGAATGAATATTATTTTCTTTTTATTGGCTCTGACTTTACCCTCTCAATGGTTCTTTTCAGAAAGCTGAACAAATCATATGCAGCTTCAAAATATAACCTCCCAGAGGTGCATCCCAGGCAGCACAAAAGGAGGCACGTGACTTACATTGATCCCAATCGGAGTAAAGATGATGACTTTTTATATGGTTGCCGGAGAATTTTTTGATAATAAACAAAAAGATGTATACATCAGTGGTTACTGGAAGTTGTTTTGAGGTTATTATGGTAATCAGTCTATAGACAGAAACAAAACATAGCAAAAGACAGCATCAAGAGCATCATAAAGATGTTCAACGAATCATTTTTTTCTTTTTCTTTCTCTTCACTTTCCCTCCCTCCTCTTCCTTTCTCTCCCCTCACCTCCCCTCCTTTCCCTCCCCACCTTCCCTCTCTCTTCACTTTCCCTCCCTCCCCACTTTCCCTCCCTCCCCAGCTCCCCTCCCTTTTCTCCCTCCCTCTCCACTCCCTTCCCTTCCCCCCTCCCCTCCCTCCTCTCCTCTCTCCTCTCCACTCCCTTCCCTTCCCACCTCCCCTCCCTCCTCTCCTCTCTCCTCTCCACTCCCTTCCCTCCCTATCTCCTTTCCCCTCCTCTCCCTTCTCTCCCCTCCCCTCCCTGTCTACCTCCCCTCCCTCCCCACCTCCTCTCTCTTCTCTCCACTCCCTTCCCTCCCCATCTCCTCTCCCCTCCCTCCTCTCCTTTCTCTCCCCTCCCCTCCCTGCCCACCTCCCCTCCCTCTCCCCTCCCTCCTTCCTCTCCCTTCGTCTTTCCTTGTCTCCTTATTTCTTTTGCCTAGATCAGGTCCCAGGAAGTCACTCAGCCTGACCTGGAACTCACAGTGCTTCCTCCTCAACCTCCCAAGCAGTTAGGGTTTCTGGCACACACCATACTGACTACTGTAATTGAAGGTTGTTTCATCTTGTTTTTGTTTTTTGTGGTGTCACTGGGGGCTGAATCCAGAGCCTTCACACAGAGCTGTATCTCCAGCCCATTTTATGTTTTATCCTAAGACAGGGTCTCACTAGGTTCCAGGTTGCCCAGGCAGGGCTGGCACTTGAGTCCTCCTGTCTTTACAGAAGTATGGATGCTGCTCATGCCCAGCTGGTCCTGCTGTAGGCACACAGGCATGTGGCAGAGTGCAGGGCCTCCTTGTTTACAATAATTTAAATTGATGTTTCCTATTTGCTAGGTTTTGTGTGTGTGTGTGTGACCAGCTCATCCCACCCTGGGGTCGGGCTCGAATGGCCTGTGGTGCCAGGGATCTAACTGAGGTCCCTGTGCTTGCCTAAGCTTGCCTAAGCCAGCGCTTTAGACCACTGAGCTATCTCTTGGACTGCTTTCATGATTTTTAACATGCTCTACTTCCATTCTTTTCTGGGCTTTGGCAACATCATAAACAGACTCTAAAGACTGGCCAGACAGCTCAGTGAAGTAAAGTGCCTACTTAGGCAGACACAGTGGCCATGGTTTGATCCCTGGCCTGGGGTGCCGGCCACACCCCTGGGCACGCTGAGAGGGTGATTGAGACTGGGTGTGGTGGTGCACCCCTGTAATCCCAGCACTTGAGAGGATGAACATAGGAGGTTCACTACAAGTCCGATCTACGCAGTGAGACCCTGTAACCCTGTACTAAATACATACATAAATAAATAAACAAATAGACTAGGATGCAGATGGAACCATTGTTACACACAGCTTTCCACAATCTCCCAAAGGTAATCTTTCCCTCTTGACTTACCCACCAATCAAAACACTTAGCATCTTCTACCAAATGATGCCTATACTGGTTTAAGGTGAATTTCTTCCTATTTACATGTTTGCTCTAGTTTAGATACATGTCCCTCAAAGGCCCTGGGTTAGAGACTCATTGGTCACTAGCTTGTAGCTCTGTTAGGAGCTTTAGCATTTAGGTTTATTGAAGGAAGGAAGTCAGTGCAAGTTCTTGAAGGACATATTGGGGGCCTTGCCCCCTCATTTTCCTTACTCTTCACTTCCCAGCAGCCATGAGGTGAACAGGCTTCCTCTGCCATGTGTTTCCTCTGTACACCTAAAGTATCAGGCCAATGGACCATAGAACAAAAACAAAACCTCCAAAACCATGAGCTGCAATAAACCTTTCCTCTTTTTAAGTTGTTTATCTCAGGTATTTTATAACAGTGACTAAGAGGTGACTGACACAATGTTGCTTCCTCTGACTTTGCTTATGTCCCACACCATATATTTCCTCAGGGAGAAGCAGATGACACAGGTATTTTTTTATTTTTCCTCCTATTTCTTTTGAGTGACCTTCCGATCCTTAATGATGAGTGGTGTCACAGGGTAGAGTTTCTAATTTTCTCTAGAGCTGGCTATTTGTTACTCCTTATAGTCTCATCTGATGACATTCTGGGAGACACCACAACCACTGCATAAAAAGCTGTCCTTTTCAAGGGGACAGACAACAGCAAGAGTTACATTTTTCAGATTTTTTTTTTTTTTTTTTTTTTTTTTTGTGGAACTTGGGATTGAACTCAGGCCCTTGCCAGGGAAGCGCTTATTCCACTAAGCCATCCCTCTGGCCCCACGTTTTTCAGGTTTTTTTTTTTTAAATAAGAAAGGAAGAAGAAAAGATCTCCATGCCCCTTCCCCCAGAGCATGATATGAACCGAAAAGCATGCACAGCTCTTACATGATCTCTTGCTTAAAGTTTCTTTGTTTGAAAATGGCACATCTTTCCTTTTTGTTTTCTAGTGGCTACCAGACAGGAACATGCAGGAATGGCGAACAGCGGAGTCAGATTACTTTTCACCCAGGCCCCTCTGGCCAAGGCACGGACAGATGCCCAATTGGTCCTACAGAGGCCACGCTCCAGGTCTCTCTGCCTGGGTCAGGCACAGCACCACCAGGTAGGTGTTCAGAGGAAGCTCACCTAACATGGAGCTCTGCATGCAGGCAACAACCTACCAGGAATAAACTGACATTCAAAGCAATCCTTAGGAGAAAACATGGGGACAAAGCTTTTGTGAGTGGGTAGGATAGAAGGTGTTGAAGAGAGGATAAGGGAATGGGGAAACAGAAAAAAAGAGGGGAAGGAACAAGTTATATCATGTACAGGTACAGATTCTCTAGGATGATTGTGGTCATTATGTATATATAAAATGTACCAATAAAATCTGATTGAAAAAATCCTTTGGCTCATCAGAATATGGAATAGGAATAAAGTGACATTTCAAAAATGTGTTTGGCCCATCTTTAATGTCTTGGTTCTTTCATTTTTTTGGCTTGGAAGGGTTTGAGTAAGCTGTCACATTGGCAGGTTCCACACCATAGACAGACTGGTCACAGGATGGCATTTACAGGACTGTGTTTTCCCAGGTGTAGAGTTGTTATGGGGCACAAGCCAAGTGAGTCAGACTGTTTAGTCTTTCCCCTTTTTCGCTGAGGGATGCAGGCTGTCCTCTGCTTCCTGTCCCCATGTAGTGTTCACTCCTGGTCAGGGCCCTCAGTGTGATTTGGCAGGCCCTCACCAGACGCTCTTATTTTGCCTTTAACTGATTCTGAGATATTTCCAGAAAGTATAGGACTGTACTAAACAGTTTTTGTTTCCTAACAGAGAAGAACACATTATTGGAAATACTGGGAGGATTCATTAATCTATTTTTTAATATTTATTTATTTATTGGATACAGGGTCTCGCTATGCCATTCAGACTCACAGTGATCCTCCTGTCTCAGCTTCCCTAGTACTGGGATTGCAGGTGTGCACCACCATGCCTGGTTTGGGTGGCCAGCATGGCGTGCCCAAGGTCCCAGGGTTGGCAGGGCCTGAGATACAGGGGAATGAATGGGACGGTTTATTGCATCAGTAAAGGCATATCCAGGGTAAAATTAATGCTTACAGTGATAAAGGGAGAAAAGGCAGAAATTCAGTGTAATGACTGTGACCAATTGTCTTCGTGTGATTGAATATATTCAGCATTCTGGCTTCTTTTCTTACTTCCTTTGTTCTGTCTGAGGCTACTTTGCTTTTCCCCACCAGAACCTTGAAAAGGATACATTTTTTAGGGAAGGGTCTACAGGGTGTTCAGGGTCTCACTACTAGATTGGACTTGTAGTGATCCACCTGTCTACAGCCTCCCAAGAGCTGGGATTACAGGCGCGCACCACCACCACCGCACCCAGTGTCAACTGTCATCTCAGCATGCCCCGGGGGCGGGACCGGCATGGCAGGCCCAGGGAAGGAACCCCGGCCCCTGCGCCTGCTTGCAGCCCTTGTTTTGGAACAAGTATTTGGCTATAAATCTCTGCATTATGGTAGGTATGTTTCACAAAATTTCTTTTTAGAGTCAGCAAACGTTTCCTTTTTACTCTCTTGTTGACACTTGCACTCATGGCTTTACTTGCCCTTATGACTTAAGCAATGTAAATGCAATTACTTCTGAAATATGCATGCAAGTAGCTAAGCGCATAGTTTACACAAAATCACACTTTATATGATTCAATTAAATGTCTCAAAGTTTCAGGATATTCAAGCGAAACAGCACCGTTCAGCTATTATGCCACTGAATTAATATAAAATATAAAATTTTATATTAATTTTACAAAGTACTTGTTTTCAATGTGGTGTCTTTAAACATGCCCAGATTTTGCAATTCCTCATTATTCTTCCTTGTACTTCCTCTCTGTCCAATAAAGTGATATTTTATTTTCTATATTCATCCAGCTCTGTTTATATTCATTTATTTTTGTTTTCTTGTTTATTTATTTCCTTTTGATACTGTGGACGGAACAGTTGGGCATATGGTATACCAGACACTCGCTGAGCCATGACTCCAGCTCTCTTAAATTAGTTCTCTCATCTTTCTCTCTCTTCTTTCCTTTTATTCTTTTATATTTTACTTTCTAATGTATATTTTATTAATGCCAATTAATTTTACAAGATTTTGGGGTCTAGTGCAGTATTTTGTTCATTTGTCTTGTGAGACCAATAAACACTCACTCCTTGTGTAGTTCAGGCTGGCCTTGAACTCACTGCACAGCCCATCCTGGCCTCAAGCGTGCAGCGATCCTCCTGCCTCGACCTCCTGGTACTGGGACCACAGGCATGTGCCACAGCTCTGCTAGTGCATACCTGAGCATACTGACTCGCCCTATTACTCTCCTTCTGGCCCTTATTTTCTTCCTGGAGTCTAATAATAGCCTCCTTTCTAAATGCTGCCATCTTTTTTTTTTTTTTTTAAGAGACCACATTTTAGGGTAAACATGGACTAGCTGTCTTTCTTAGTCCAGCTTATCTTGCTCACAGGGTGATCTCCAGTGTCACCAACTTTCCTGCAAATGACATAATGTCATTGCTCTCAGAGGACAGCTAACACTGCCCTGAGTACAGACCACACCTTGCATGCTCATCCACTGATGGAACCAGGCTACTTCCAGGCCTTGGCTACTGGGAATTGAGTAATTCAGTGAGCAAGGCTCTGCAGCTGTCCTCATGGAAGGCTGACCTTTTCTAAGGTATACACCAAAGGGTAGCATAGGTAGGTCATATGGTAGTTTTGGTTTTAGCTCCTGGTTTCCATAGGAGAATGCAGTAATGTAGTACTAATTTACAGTCCCACCAACAGTGTAGGTTTCCCTCCATATCTTTGCCAGCTTTTATTGGTTGATTTATTTATGTATTTATTGTTTTTGTATTCTTTTTTTTTTCCAGAGTGTGGTAGGGCCCACAGCATTTGATTCCATGGGACCCTGGGGCATGGACAACAGTCCCTTGGGGGTGAGGCTCTAAGTCTCCAGGACCTGAATCTCTGATCCAAGGAGAGCAGGTGCAGTTGGTAGCCCTGAAGCAGGCACATGTCCTGGGCCTGCCCTCCTCACCTGCCCCATAGAAGTTGGGGACCTCAGGCATCAGAGGCTTGGCCGACCATCTGATGCCTTGTCCTCCCTTTCCTACACATCCAGTTCCTTCATGAGGTCTTTGATGGCAAAGAGGGCCTGCTCTGCAATCAACTCGGAGATGCCTCATCTGATGTTGCACAGAGCCACACTAAAGGGGTCCTTAGTGTAGGCAACAATCCTACAGAAGGACTCCACAAACCTCAGGTTCTTGTTAGTCATGAGCTCGGTGGTGCCCATTTAGATCAGCTCCTCCAAGAAGACCTGGAGGAAGTGGCTCTTCACACCACCGGGGGCCTGGCTGTCCTTGTGCAAGATCTTGGTCATCAGCAACTGCAGCAGTTGCTTGATGTCCCTCTCTCCCCATCCTCACTTCCTCTCAGCCTTCAGGACCATTCTCATAAGCAGATAGGACTTATCCAGACTCAGTCAGTTGATACCTGCCCATGCACAGCTTGTGGTCTGCTGGAACAGGTACTGAGCCTCCGTGGTCTGAAAAGCATGGATAAGCTGGGCAATGGTCCTCCCTAGTTCCTCCTGCAGGAGCAGCTTGTCCTGTTTTACAGCATGGCATGTAAAACAGCCCTTCTCATATTTTCAGCAGCTCATCATGTTTTTCAGGACCCTGCTGGGTCCACAGCTTCCACACTGCTTGGTCCTGGGCCACCTGCTTGTTGCCCACCAGATGCTGTGCCAGCTGGATGTTGGGGGGAAGCTGCATGCCAGGACCCATGATCCTCACCCCTGGGCCCTGGTCCTGTTTTTGCATTCTTGATGACAGTCGTTTTGATTGGGGTGACATAATTTCAATGTTATTTTAATTTGCATTTCCCTAATGGCTAAAGATGCTGGCATTTCTTATATATTTATGGGCCCTTCCGAGAAGTCTCTTCAGCTCATTTTCCCAGTTATTGATGGGGCTCTTTTTTTTTCCCTCGGCAATAAAAAGTTGTTTTATTTATTTTTTTAATTTTTAAAAATTTTTTTCCATAATTTTATTGAGAAACAAATAGCAATGAGACAGTTTCAAACCAAATTGGTAGGACAGTTCCAATAATTAACACATTGCATACATTCTTCCTAGTGGTTAATTGCTGTACAAGATGTGGACATGATATCTTATTTACAAACACTATTAGAACAAATTGCTCTATTCATTAAGAGAATGTAACTATATATCTATCCTAACCACTTTGAATACACAGATACAAAATGGACATTCATTTATATATCCCTTTTTTGTTTAGTTCCGTCATTTGAATATTATAGGTGTGTTAAATCAGCAAAATATTCTAAAAGAGTTTAGTAGCCCATAATAGTATTGGGTCTTCCACTTGACTGACAGTGTCAGAAATTGTTGACCTGAGTCCCCTACAGCTCAACATAACAGCATGGCTTTACTTCTTATACTTCGTTTTTATACTTTTCTGCTGGATGGTTAAGACCAAGTTAAAGCAGGACCTATGCAACAAGAGTTGTAGCTTTTGGGTCTGAGAAGGTCAGTGAAATGCCCTCGGGATTTATCCTGAGATCCTGTACCTCAGATTGTAGATCCTTTTTCAGTGTCAGCCATGTGGATGAGTCACAGCCATTGCTTGGGGCTTTTTTGGGGGGCGGGGGATTAAGTTTCCTAAGCTGTCACTTCACTCTGTTAGTTGTATGCCTTGCGGTACAGAAACTATTGATACAGTTGCCTCTCTAGATACTTGTCATTATTTCCGACACTATTGGAGTGCTATTCAGGAAGCCATGCTGATGGCCTTAAGCATTTTCCCTGTTTTCATCTAGCAGTTTTGAAGTGTCACCTCTTACACCTAGGTTTATTACAAATTGGCTTTTATATAGGGTGCAAGATAGATTTTAGTCTCAATGTTCTGCGTATGTGCAGTTTCTCCAGCACCAAACAGGTTATTTTTTCTCCAATGTATGTGCTTTGCCCTTTCGTCAACAATCAGATGGTAGGCACTGAGTGGCTTTGTTTTTCTGTCTTCTATTCATTCTATATATCTCTTTTTCTGTCAGTACCATGCTTGTTTTGTTACTGTAGCTTTTTAGCACAGTTTGAAGTCAGGTATTATGACACTTGCAGCCTTACTCTATTTGCCTGGAATTGTTTTGGCTAGTCTGTTTCCATATATATTTTAGTTGTCTTTGTTCTAGTTTTCTGAAGATTGTCACTGGAATTTTGAAGGAGATTGGATTGAAACTGTAGATTGCTTTTGGTAATATGGTCATTTTAGCAGTATTGTTTCTGCTGATCCATGAATACGGGAGGTCTTTCCATTCTCCAGTGTTTTTCCTCAGTGGTCTGTAATTTTCATTTTACCTCCTTGATTAGGTTCATTTATAGGTTTTTTATTTTATTTTTAAATGTTTTTTGTATCTTTTTTAAAAAAAATTTGTAGGGAAGGGTCTATAGGGTGATCAGGGTATCACTACTAGATTGGACTCTTAGTGATTCGCCTGTTTACAGCCTCCCAAGAGCTGGGATTTCAGGCACGTGCCACCATGCCCAGTCTCAACCATTGTCTCAATGAGCCCCAGGGGCAGGGCCAGCATGGCAGGCCTAGGGATCGAACCCCTTCCCCCTGTGCCTCTTGCAGGCGCTTTAATCCACTGAAGTATTTGGCCGGCCCTTTTTGCATCAATTGTGAATGCAATTATTTTTCTGATTCTTTCTTTTCTAGTGTGTACTGCTGTGTCAAAAATCTATTGATTTTGGGCTAGCCAGATAGCTCAGTGGACTACAGCATCTGCTTAGACAGAGCACAGGGACCAGGGTTCAATCTCTGGCACCACAAGCTGTGCCAGTTCCACCTTCAGGGCGCGCTGAGATGGGGATTGAGACTGGGCACGGTGGCATGTACCTGTAATCTCAGTGCTGGGGAGGCTTAAAAATGGAGGATCACTATGAATCTGATCTACCTAGTGAAACCTTGTAGACCTGTACTAAATACATAAAAAATATCTGTTGGTTTTTCATTGTCAATTTTGTATTTAGTCTTTCCTTTAATTTGTTTTAGTTGTTCTTTTAAAGTAGGTGTGTTGATGTTCCTTATTTCACCTAGCATAATGTTCCTATTTAAAGCTGACTAACCTCCCACTGTACATATATACCACATTTCATTCATTCATTCATTCATTCATTCACTAGTGGACATTTGAGTTGATTGTATCTTTTGGATATTTTGAATAATGTTGCTGACAGCACTGCCACACAAATATCTGTTTGAGTCCTTTTTAAAAAATTCTCTGGCGTATATACCTGGAAGAGAAATTGCCGATATTTTTTGGTAATTCTTTTTTATTTTGGGTGGACTACCATCATATTTTCAATGGTGGCTTTACCACTTTATATTGCTAGTATTTTGAGTTATTTTTATCATTTAATCTCCACTGACTTTTTTCTATGTGCGTTTTTCCATTATACCCATTTATGGAATTTTTGGTCTTTCTTGTTTCATTTTTTCAAGTTGTAAATTCCTATTGTATTCTGGCATGTCTTTCATACCTGTCTGTCAGATATACTTTTACATAGAATGTCCAGGGATTTAGTTTAGTTTTTTTTTTTTTTTTTTTTTTTTTTTTTTTTTTTGGAATTGGGGGAAATCTGTCCATTCCATCTTTGCGGAAGCGAAATATAGATGGAACCTACAGGATTTTCTAATGGAACAGAGTACTCACAGCCCTCTGTGATGCTGAGGCAGGAGGTGTTGAAGAAACTGGAGCAAAAACATTTATTTTTAGAGGTGTGGTATGTATCTGTAGCTCAGTTTTGGAAAGGCTGAGTTGGAGCTGTCTACTAGACATTTACACGGAGATGCTTAACGGTCAGATAGGTGTGGTGGTGTTTCGTGGAGGGGTATGGAGAACACACACTTGAGAATTAGTACATGTAGGACATTTCGGGCACAAGGACTTGAGGTATTTCAAAACTACAGATCGTAAGTCAGCAAGATTTGTAAAGAACGTTGTACATCACCCTTCAGCACTACATATAATTACTTCTTCTGTCGTACTCGTGTAAACCGCTGCATGAAGTTACAGCAGCAAAAGGTTTTTAGTTTTGGTAGCTGATCATTTAATTCATTTCTGTATAAACTAAGCAGTAAGAGATAATTATCCAAAATTTCGTAAGAGAAGCTACACAATTCCCGCTTGGCCTTGATTTACAGAATGTTGAAGAAACCACGTCTCAATGGTGAAGAATAACTCCATATTTTGGAGAAATCTACTTTGTTCTGGGAAACGCGAGATAAGCAGCAGTGCGCAAGCGCGAAGTCTCCCGCCCGGAGGAGGGGCGGGGCCGGAGCGGGGGCGGGGCCGGAGCGGGGGCGTGGCCCCACCCTGGCTGCTCTTCCCCGCTCCTTCGCGTCAACCGCTGAGGACGTCACGGGGCGCTCACACTTCCGCTTCCGGTCACGCGGATTTCTCTTTCTTCCTGTCGGGCTGGAAAGATGGCGTCCCGCAAGGAAGGTTCAGGCTCCGTCGCTGCCTCTTCCAGCTCCACCTCCGGCGCGGTGGGGAAAGGCAAAGGAAAAGGCGGCTCTGCAGATTCGGCCGTGAAGCAAGTGCAGATAGATGGCCTGGTGAGTGGAATCGCGCGCCCTCAGGCCCACGTGGGGAGCGCCGAGCGCGGCCCTGCCCGGCCCGCCTCCCCAGAAGCTCCTCCTGGCTGTGTGCTGCGGGCCTGCCGAGGCTGGCCACAGGTTTTTCCCTAGTGCCCTTTGCTTTCATCTTCACTGTTCGATGGAGAGACACTGCAGCTTTCTCTGCCTTCTGACTGAGGCTTGGGGTTGAGAGGGGACCCGAGGCGGAGAGTATGACAGAGAGTTGGGGTCTTGCTTTGCGGGGTCTAACAGGAGGGTTGAGGACCGAGCAGGCAGTTGGCGGTGGTGTCGAGGAGGATTTAGGATTTCTCGCGACGCTCTGGGGAGGGAGAGTAAGGATCTTGGCGGTTGCTTCCCTGCTGGGCTTTACACATCTGTAGCTTTTCAAGATGTTTCCTGTGTAGACATCCTTTTGAGCCTGGCGTTCAGAGCTTTACCAGAAACCGCGAAATTGCCCCTGCAGAATCACATGAGAAGTACAGTAGGGAATAGCCAGGAACTCAGTGGGTGAGGTGAATCAACTCGGACGTCTGTGGAAAGCCTGGGGAGTGGAATTGGCTGGTTAGGAAAGAGGCAGCCCTGGAGAGAAGGTCTGCTGTGTTTCTAATCAAAATGCATTTGTAGGACTTACTTTCCCCCTCGACTTATATTTTTTTATTTACTGTAAATACAGACCTTAGACATACGTAATAAGACTTTTTTAAAAGTCACATGAATGTTTTTGTGGGGGATTACGTTTAGGTGGAAACTGGGTAATTTTAATCTAACTACAATTGAGTTTGTTGAGCACACATAAACTGGATTAAACAAACAAATCTGGTTTTCCATGACAGTTTTTACTTTAGCTTTTCTAAGCCGTCCTTATTTGTCAAGTGAGGAGAAGTGTCATGTTGTAGGTATTATTTGGAGTAAAGAAAATGACTTTGTGTTGACCAGTAGTAAGCATTACTGTTTGTGATTATTGAGTTTGAGGTCTGCAAGTCTACAGTGGCAGTTTAAAAAAATGCAGGCAAGAGACTGTAACTTTGGAATGCTTTGTTCTATCCATTTGTTACTTGTATACTACTACTTTTGGCTTGCATTGGCTCTTTGGAGATAGATATATTAAAGAATAAACGACATATCTTTAGAGATTAAAACTTAGTTGATGCGTAGACTTAAATTATACTTAAGTATAAGTGCTCTTATGCATTTGAGAAATGTTTAAGTCATTTTGTGGGAACCTGTTTCTTACTGAATTCCTTCTGTCATATAGCCACTCTGAATTAGAGTTGAATAAGGCAACAGGCAGGTGGCATAAATCTATTTGATGGAGGTAATTTATTCAGTGAATGTTTATGACCTTCTGAGAGTGGAGCACTGTCTAAAGTTGCATAGTGATAAAAGTACACTAGTAACAGGATTGTGGGTGTCTTAAGAGATGTTTTGTAAAGAGATTATGTTCAGTGGAAATAGACTTGATCCCTTTATGTTTCTTAGGTAGTGGGTTTGGGTTGGTGAGACTTACATTTTTTTTTCCTGTTTCATGAGTTAATCAGCTGTCAGACTTGAGTAGTGCTAATCAACTAATCCCTTTCACAAGAGACGGATTTATTAATTTAAGTAAATGCTCCTTTAAAAGGATTTTTTTTTTTTTTTTAATTATCAGGTTACCTAGGAAATCGGAAGCTTACTATTGGCCCCAGTTAATCTTTATTTTATTTTATTTTATTTTTTGGCTCAATCAGAATGCCTTCAGGGAAGGTTTGGCAGCAACCTGAGCTGACTGTTTAAGCAGGCTCTTAGAACTGAGCTAAGGGGCAGGCCCTCCCCCTCCCCCAGTTAATCTTTAAAAAGGCAAGTGAAGGGCTTCAGGGTTATTGTAGACTTATGAAGAGCTTAGTGAGTTATTTCTTATTCACAGTTGTGGGTTCCTCAGCTTTTGTTCTCCACAGTTAAGTAAATATTAAAAGATCAGTTTTTAATAACTTCTCTCTCTCCAGGTGAGATCAGGCGTGTTCAGGGTGGTATGTCTGTAGACACCTTCTCTACAGGTATATGTTTGACATTGAAGTAAAGTTAGGCAGTTTGAGTATGATTTAATTGCAAATTTTTTAAAATCTTGAATTTTCATATTTTACTCATGCGTATTTCCTGGTTACCATAGTTCATGTAAAAACATTTTAATTATTTTTATACTTCTATCTTACTTGCTATGCTGGTTGCAGGTAATGTAATTGTGTACATCTTACTGGTTTTTCTTTACATGCAGTAATCAAGAATTGTTAATTCTTTTATATTCTCTCCAGGTGGATGTCTTGTGGAGATACCACACTGGATATGTCCAGGCACAAGTTTTTAAAACTCCTTAAACTGTACTCTTTTCTTTTGTTTTTTCTTTCTTTCTTTTTTTGTCCTGATTAACAGTGTACTTATGGATGCAGTATTACATATTGGCAAGGTGAATGCTGAAGATGTGGATTCAGCATCTTTTGGGAGAGGGGAAGCTACCATATATTTAACCCAGGTTCTCCTGTCAGTTTAAATGTGCAAGGGGCTGGGGAGATGGCTCAGTAGAATAAGCACTTCCCTGGCAAGCACAAGGGCCTGAGTTAAAGCTCTTGTTCCGCTCCCCCCTGCAAAAAAAGGGTGCATTTTATTGCTGAGCTCACCCCTGGCCCTGAGTTTAGAGTCTTACTGGAGCAGTTATCACAACTTTGGAGAAGTTAGTGAAATTTGGCAGTCCTCAAGTTTACCCTTCCTAGGATAGGGTAATGAAGTGGTTAACGTAATGAGGGCTGTGAGAATGAAATTGGGAGATTATAATACAAAATGCTTAATACAATACTGTGTCAGAGTAAACATTACTCTCAGTGCTTTCGTTATCCTTATTGTTACTGTTTCTTAAATACTGTATTATGAATGACACTTTGTCAGTGTAGGTTGTAATTACAAAGAGTATCAATTTGATAATCAGGAAACATATTCTAGTCTGCCTCCATGTAACATTTCCTATAATTGTTTTACCAAGAGGTTTAATTTTCTCATCCACAAAATGATCCACTATCCTTTTCCATTTCAGTAGTTTGTGATTTTCCCTTTTGTTTTTCCATTATGGAATCCTGAGAAATTTTACCAGTCCTGGATTCAGCCAGCTGTTATTTATGTCACCATCACTTTTTTTGTGTGTCTTTTATGTTGGCTTCTTTTTCCATCAGTGAATGCTGGAGGGCCTTAGGATTTCTTTTCCCCTCTGTACCCAGGATCTAACTTGGGACCTTGCACTTGCCAGGCAGGTGCTTATGTCACTGAGCTGTCTTTCTGGCCCTGGATTTTTTTTTTCTTCTAGGCTTTAGTTTTCTGAAGTGGCATAATGAAATACATAAAAGTAAATGGTCTGAAGCTCGACATGCTTGGATTTGAACCCCAGTTCAAAATTAGCTGAATTTCATTGGGCAAGTTTCTTAATCTCCTTGTGCCTCATTTTCATTTGAGTTTCGAGGATTAAAATGGGCCGAACATTTTATTACCTGGAGTAGTGTCTGGGATGTAGCATTCTGTATTTGATTCTATTATTTGTAGTAGATATGTGGTGAGCTCTCTAAGTTATTTTTAACCTTTCTTGTGGCTTTATATGACTTATATTTTGATTACTCTTAGATTTATGCATGTATTTCCTGCCGTTTGACATCACTGCTTGGGTATCTCCAAGGCATCTCATTGGGCATTTAACATGTTCAGAGTGGAAGTATTAACTCCTCCCTTTGGCCCCCTTGGTGTTGATCTTAGTCTCTCCTATCTCTGTCAGTGGGACTGCTACCTGTTTGAACAAAGTTAGAAATCCTAGATGTTAACCTAACTTTGCTCTCTTTCTATGCTCAACACAATCCTAATGGTCCAACCTCCACACTTTGTTAAATCTATCTGCTTTGCTGTATTTATGTGCCACTAATTTTCTCTAATTAGAATGGACCCAGCTTTTCATTAGGTCCTCAGAATCTTGGTGCTTTTGTCCTTTTCTCTAAACTCTGCACTTTTTTCTAGGCTATATCACAATAACTTCTGTGTTTCTCCCCCTGAAATACTTCTTCCTCTTTGTTGGCTACTTTTGATTGTTTATTCTCAGTTTTAATGGGTCTGTGGACAATAAAAACCTTGTTCATAGCTCTGTCAGAGTTGCCTCTTCCATCTCATCACTGTTTCCTTCATTTTCCACAGCCTGTCACTGGTATGTTTGTGTTTTAGTCTTCCTTACCAGCACATTTCTGGGGGCAGGGTAGATGATCTTCACTGGTTGTGTCCCTATTGTAAACCCTGCTCACTGGCATAAAATAAATGAATACATGATTTCATTTTATTTTTATGCAACTCCTCATTCAAGTCCTGATATGTTCTTATGTAAATTATTTTGTTGATACCTTGAGCATTTTTTTTATTAGCTCTTTTCACTTAATACCTTCATTCAGATACTCATTTAAAATAGTTTCTTTCATTAGATGTGTCCAGTGATATTTTATCTTTTGAGATAAGGTCTTGCTGTATGGTTCAAGTTAGGCCCTGATCCTATTATATAACCCAAGCTGGTCTTGAACTCATAGCAGTCCTCCCTCATGTGCTGGAATTATAGGTGTGTACCACCATGCCCTGCCTCTGATTTTATTTTTTTTTCAGGTGAATTTAGAGTCCACCAAAGTATTCTTGGTTCTTGCCTTTTGTGTTCTGACTTTCCATTTCTCTCAAGTTTCATAGGAACTGTACATTCTAGTCACACAGGCCTACTTGGCCTTTTTTTTTTTTTTTTTTTTTTTTAAATAAATCCCATGTAGTTTTGCTTTCTTTTTTTTCCATGAAGTTCTTTCTGTGTGAAATTCCTTTCATTGCCATGTGTTGAATTAAAAAATGAGGTTTAATAACTTTTTGTTGTAGTTGCTAAGTCTTTATAGTTTATTTTGAATTTGTATACTTCAATTGTGTTCTGTTGTTGACTCATAATAAATAATTTGTGGATTAGCTCTCATGCTGGTGATACCATGTTCAGTCCCTGTGCTCATGGTTATTCTCAGCCATGAATAGGTCCAGATGAATCCAGAGATGAATTTCATACTATATTTAGGCTGATGTTTGATCACATTCATTCTTAGCACACAAGCAGTGGCTAAGACCAGTATTTTTCTTTTATTCTACCCTTCCTGTCCTACTTTAACTACAGTTTATTAGTGCTTCCGTATCTGGGAATATTTCTTTTTTGTTAGCATCAGGGTATTCATGTGCTAACATGAATAAAATTTTAACCTTCTTAGCTCTACACTTGTATTCTAGTGCTAGCCCTCATTATTTTCTTCTGAAGTAAAAGAGCTATATATTTACCTTTTCATTCTTTACTAGCATACACTGCTTTAGACTGGTGCTACCACCAGTTCCTTCAATTAAATTTTCAAAAAGATGTATTATGATATCAGAAAGAATGATATTAAAATATTCAGGCAGAATAGTGGCTGTTTTATGTAACTTAAGCACAAAATAAACATTGTTACCAATCATTTAAATTGCAAAATAGAACATTAAAAGTATCTTTCAAGCTCTTTGGTTTTCATCCTTTCTGATGCTTTATGAATCACCATCAATGAGCTTTGCTTTGCTGCTTCCTTTATAGTGTCACCTCATAGGAAATTCCTAGGTTAGGCTTGCCTGTTAATAAGAATATATATGAAATGAAAGAGAAAATCTTAGTATATATTCTTCCATGTCTTGAGTCTTGATATAGCTATATCTATATATCTTATATAGCACAATTAAATCTGAGGAATGTTGCTTGCCATTTGTATTGAGTAATGACAGATTATTTTCCTAAGTAGTTGTACCACTTAACATTTATTCCCAGTAGTTATGAGGCCCAAGCCCTATGTGTTTTTGACATTTAATATGACTAAAAGTCTGTTTTTGCCAATCCAGTAAATGAGGTATTCATTCTGGTAGCAATATGGCTTACTGTTCCCTGCAAGAGTCTGGATTTGTGTAGTTCTTGGAATGAAACAGTCTTCTAATCAAGTGGTCTCATTGTTCCTAGACAAGAGAAAGTTAATTGTTCTTTGTTGAACTTTTTCTTTAAAATCCACTTTGTTCTCAACAGCTTGAATTTTTTTTTTTTTTTTTTTTTTTT
>NW_004524755.1:1864609-1884808 GCF_000260255.1 Octodon degus | reverse complement strand
AAGAAGAGTTTACAGATCAGTCATATAATAGTTCATTCTATGCCAAAATCAAAAAACTTATATTTGTAGAATTAGAATTCTCAAAGTAGAAGGGGTAGGCAATAAATATTTAAAGATTTAAAATTTCTGAATTTAGTTAAAATTATACCACTGTATTTCCAATAAATATGAACCTTTTATACAAGAAATATGAATAAAATCATACCAAGACACACAAAACTAAACTTGTCCAAAACTAATTGTAAAGAAAAAAAAATTGAAACATACACATAGAAAAAATATTAGCTATCAAAGAGCAAAATTAAATAGCACCTTATTCCACATTAGGAAGAAAAGAGCAAGTGGATAAGAAACAAGACTTATTTACTCAAAGGATTGAAAAAAAATTAAAAAAGATCTGTCATTGAATTTTATACTTTAGCAAACATACCTTTGAGAATGAAAAGTAAAATATTTTTCAGTTATACAAACTTGAAATATTGTAATATCTCCAGGGACAGCATATAGAAAATTAAAAAAGACCATAATGCAGAAGGCAAGAGAAGTTGCTGTATGCTCCTGAATAAAGAATAAAGAGCTCTCAGAATGGTAGTTTTGTAGGACTATGTAAAATATATTAGATGGACCTATTTAAAAGATCATTGATTTCCACAAAAACAGTATCTTATGTCAGGTTGTATATGTATTTTTTTCATATATATATGTGTGTGTGTGTAAAAGACGAGGAAGGACTAATATAAAGTCAATGGAAAATGGAAATACACTTTTTAAAGTTTCTAATAGTAGGAGAAAATATGCCATGTCTTATAAGTAGATTGAAGTCAAAGAAACAGTATAAATCATAAAACATTAAAATTAAACAATATTCAGAAAATTAAATATTAACTCAAAATTAGGTTAAATATTTCTAAGTAATATTCAAAAGTTAAAATTAAATTGTGAGTCCAACTAAGAGACCAGAATGTAGTGTGTCATATGTACAAATCTATGATCAATTCAGAGTACTCTCATAGTAATTTGATTAGGTTAATATATACAAAAATATCTACTAAAAAAGTTTTCATGATAGTGAAGAATTGTTAAGAATAAAACATAAGAAAAATGCTGCAGTGGCAAATATATGATCAGCACTTCTAACAGTTTGGGGATAGTATATCACACAAAGTTCTAGTATTTGGTAGATGTGGACAGTGTCCATGACGCTTTACTGGTGGCCAGGTGTCACTTGTGGGACTGAGCTACTGCTGTTTCCTTGATGTCCACCCTGTAGACTCCGACAGAATGATGAACCATATGGTGCAGAAGTCCATTTGTAGAATATGCTGATGAAAATATTTTGCTGTTGTATACAAAAGAATAATTGAAAGACTGCTGTTGTATACCTCTTTTTCTCCTGTGTTTGTTTGCCTTATTTGGTGGGTTCTTTCCCTTCTAATTCATGGAGTTGTGGTCATTTTGGTCCCTCTCTAGACTATCTTTTAGTAGTCTGTGTAGGGTTGGCTTTGTCATCATGAATTTCTTTAGTAGTTCTTTGTCAAGGAAGTATTTCACTTTTCCATTACACGTGAAAGTGAGTTTTGTAGGATATATCAATCTGGGTTGGAATTTGTTTTCTTGCAAGACTTGAAGTACTTTGCTCCATGCTCTTCTTGACTTGATGGGTTGTGAAGAGAAAGAAATATGCCATTCTGATGGGTTTTCCTTTAAATGTGAACTGATTCTTTTCTCTAGCAGCTTTTAGTATACTGTTCCTGTGCTGAATTTCTGGGATCTTGATTATTATATGTCTGGGTGTGGTTTTAATTGGGTTGATGTTATTTGGAGTTCTGTATGCTTTGGTTACTGTATGTCAGATTGTTTCCCCATATTTGGGAAGTTTTCTGCTATTCTCATATTCTTTTTATATTATGTGTGTTGACTTCTTTCTCATTGGTGCCTATTAGTCTTATGTTGTTCATCTTTGCATTGTCTTGCAGATGTTGAATTATTTCTTCCTGCATTCTAGTTGTTAAGAGATCTTTTCACTAGCTACAGTGGTGTCTTCAAGATCTGAAAGTCTATTTTCATTTTCATTCATATGTTTTTGCCAGCTTGTGATTGAGGTTTTAATTTCCTGTTTATCATTTTGAATCTGCTTCATGCATTCTATTTCTTTCCTCATTCAGGGATTCCATCATTTCTCTATTTTCCTGTTTTTTTTTTTTTCAGTGTCTTATTTAGAAGCACTTAGTATTTCTTTCATTATAGTTATTTCTTTATTTACTTAAGAAATTATTTCTGATCTGATTTCTTCTATACCTTTTGCAGTTGTTTCTTTAGTTCACATGCTATTATTTCAGAGATTTCAGGTGTGTGATTTCCAATTTGTTTCATGCTGTTGTCTCCTGCATTTGTTCTGGGTGGGCTTGGGGCTTGAGAATGCATTTTGCCCTTTTTGTCATTTTGTATATATAGCATTGTCTTCTGACCTTTGGTGTAGAGCTTTCGTACAGTTATTACCTTAGCACCAGGTCTGGATCTACCAATTTCAGACTTGTCCAGGTGAGTGTGGCTTGGGTCTGGCTGCTATGCTCCACTTCTTGCTGCAGCCCTTGGAAATGAATCCTCTGTGCCACTCTGGCAAGTTGTTCTGCTCCTGGATTAGCTGGGTGGGTTTTGCTTGTAGCCTCTCTGCAGGGAGTTCTGCCGCAGGGTTCTACACTGGGCCTGTCTGTTGGAGGACGTTCCACACACACTCTTGGCCTGGGTGCTGGCTGGAGTAAGGGTCTGGAGGGCCCCACGTAGTCCCACTCGCATGCCGGGGGTGGGTGCTGGCTGGAATGAGGGTCAGGTGGGCCCCATGCAGTCCCACGCACACACTGGGCCTGGGTGCTGGCTGGAATCTGATTTTTTTTTTTTTTTTTAATGTAATAGCTTGTGTCATTCATCTTGGCCTATGATAAGACATGTTAATGTTTTACTGTTACTGTATTTTCCTTTTCCCATAGTGATGATACCTTTTTTTCTTTTCTCTCTTTTTTTTTTTTTTTTTTTTTCTTTTTTCTTTTGGTTCTAGAGAGAGAACTCAGGATCTTGCACTTGCCAGGCAGGTGCTTATGCTGCTGTTTGATCTCCCTGGCCCAGTGATAACCTTCTTAAAGGCTAAGTTATAAACATTTATTTCCTGCATTATTTCAATGGCAGAACACCCGTAGCCTCTAAAATTTTTTAGCTTATCTGTTTGATTGTTAACATAGCAACTTCCTTCCTGCAGTTTTGTAAATAAGGTAGAGTAAGTTATCAATCAGTGGAAAGGCCTGAGTTAGATATATGCCATGGCATTTGACCTTAACTCATTGTAAGAAGCATGATGATTACCAAATTTTTGGCTGGAAGGGGTAACAATTCACTGGGCAGTTGATGCTGACAGGCTTGTCTGTGGAGAACCAAGTGAATACTGGAACAAAATTTCCATGTCAAATGGTTTGAGTACTGTAGTAGTCAGGATTTGCAAGGGGAATGATACAGTACAGGAGACTTAAGATTATTTTATAACAGTCACCCAAAGAGACATGTGGGAAGACCCAAAGAATCCAGCTGAATGCCTGAGTCCCATGGCAGTGTCCTGTATGAGTCCAGCTGAAGACCTAGGGCTCATAACAGTGCCCCGTAAGAGGCCCGTCTGGGGATCTAGAGCCTATAACATTGTGGGCCTGCTTCATGGATTTGTACTGCAAGGCCCAAAGGTTAGTGGTAGAGAGGCTAGAAAGTCTGTGCCAGTGAAATAAAGGATCTGTGCTAGCAGGCTGAGGGATCTGAACTGGAGTCCGGAAGCTACACTCAAAGTAAAAACCAGAGCCCCCTCTGTAAAGTACCACAGCCATCTTCAGTGACAACAAGTCCTGAGCTCCAACGATAATGTCCGAGTCCATATCAGGGAAGCCAGCGTGACAAGCTTGTCCATGAGGCTGAGCAGTACACCATCTTCCCCTTAAGCCAGGAAGTAGCGCACAGAGCAAGGACCAGAGCTCCCATAAAATGAACCGCAGCTATCCTTAGCAACAGCGAGGTCCTGGCTCCTTCAACAGTGAGAGCAGCCCAGTTCACCAGGAAGGCCAGCATGACAAGGTCCTCAGGAGAACCCACAGCTCAAGGAGACTAACAGTTCTCTTAACAGCTTTCTTCTCCAGTTCTGCCTCTTACGCTGTCATCAACAACGCTCAGGCAGGCCTCCACACCCAGCACCAAGCTGCTTCAGTTCAGCCAGGTGTTACATGTTGACCACCAGCTGGTATCCAGCACCAGCATTAAGTCCAGGAGTGCAAAGCAGTTGCATGAAGGCATGACTGTACTTTGCTGTCTCTCAGGTTTCAGTTCATGTGAAGTCAGTCAGGCCTTTGTTGTTGCCCAAAGCTCTGTTGTGTTCAGTCTCTTCTTGGTCCCTTCACATTAGATGCCAGTTTCCTAAGAACAGGACTGGAGGTTGTTTCATACACTGTTCCCTGATGTCTCCAACAATGCCTGACATGTGGAGGTCATTTATACTGTGAATAAATCGTGAACTCTGTTCTATGGAAGTTTTCTTGGACATGAATTGTGAGGAAAAAAACTGAGTAAATGCTTTCCAGAAATTAATTGAATGTTGATGAGATAAGAGCATAGGATGGAGGATAGGAAACTAGTTGGCTTTCTGAGCTTGCTTATGTTTATCTTTTTACTTGTCATTTTCATCTTTAAGAAAAATCACTGATGTTAAAACTTGAGCACCTGGTATTTAGAAGAAAGACCTTGTGCAAGAACCTTTCCCCAAGTTTTATCTAATCCTCAGCACTTAGGGATAGATGTCATCTTTGCCTTACTTACATGGTGATTATCTAGATCTAATATGAACATGTTGGGGAAACTTTTGTGACTGAGATGAATAGTTTAGACTTGTAAAGGGCTTGTACTGAACTAGTGCATATGTCACTGTAATCTTTTTGTGAAATTTATAGAGTAGATAACAGCTTATTAAACTCCATGGAATGGAAGCTCTTTTCTGAAATCCTAACCTCAGGTAGAATACAGTTTGGCTTTTTAATAGCTTAACAACAAAAGATGTCATAAGTGTTGTTCTGGCTCCAGTAGAGAATAAGTAAATTTCATATATGTGAATTTTTCAGTCACGTAATTTAAAATTCAACCATCAAAACTTTATTTTAGCTATCTTAATTATAAATCCTTCTGAAATTATTACATAAATTTCTGTTCTTTAATCAGAACATTGAACATAATCTCTTTGTGCTTTGATGGCTTACTGTTGTCATTAATAACATCTTATTAACCTAAGCTGCAAGGTAGAACTAAAACTCCCCTGGGAGCCGGGTGTGGTCATGCTTGTTTATAATGCCAGCATTTGCAGGTTGAGGCAGGAGGCTCAGTGAGAGTTAGTGCCCAGCCTAGGCTACTTGGTAAGTTTAAAGGGTTAATCTGAACTATGTAGTGAGACTCTCTCTGAAAACTTTAAAAAAAAAAAAAAAGAAAAAAGAAAATCACCTAGGGTATTTAGTCTATAATTTCTATAACCCCCATCATTGAATTTAGGTACCTTGATTAGTTTATTTTTTTTGTTGTTGGTGGTGGTCTTTGTCTTCGTCTTTGTGTTTTTTGGTACTGGGGCTCAAACTCAGGACCTTGGTCTTGCCAGGTGGGCATTTATGCCGTGAGCTATCTCCCTAGCCCTTTTTTGTTGTTGTTAATGTTATTTATCTCATACCTCCCTGGTTTCTAATTTTTTATTTGCTGTGGATGAAAGACTAGGTCAGAAGGATTACTTCTCATTTAAAAAAAAACTGCATGCTTGAATGAGGATTAAATTAAGTAGTCTGATGTCTTGCTTGACTGCTGAGTTTTATTGCATAGGGAAGTAAAATATTGTTACTTGTAAATATTATAATAGAAGAAAAGGGTTTGATTTCATATTATTATATTTAATAGTTCCAGAAGCTGAAAAAGTTAGTATTATCTGAATTATACATATGATTTATATTCACGGAAGCTGAGTGGCTTTTCAGCAATATAAAGCAAATAATCTTAGAGGTTAAACTTAGATCACATCTTACCGTTTTTGATTCATTCTTCCATTATCACACTGCATTGTTCATTTTAAGGACTGTATGATACTTGTCGTTATGTACAGATGCTTCTTGACTTACAGTAGGTAGGGTTACTTTCTGTAGACCTATTGTAAGCAGAGACTATTTTTTAAGTCAAGGTGACATCTAATACACCCAGCCTACAGAACATCTTAGCTGGCAGCATTACCCCCTGGACCATTATGTTGGCCTTTTGGGAGGCATCCCGGCTCACTGCTGCTGCCCAGCATGGTGGCAGAGTATCTCCATTGTGTGTCACTTGCTTGTGAAGAGATCCCAGTTTAAAACCCCAAGATGGTGGGGTCCTCTGTGCTTGTCACTTCTGTATATTCACACCATTGTAAAGCTGAAAAATGTAAGTGGAACCATCATAAAATGACCATTGTTATCTCCATTTTACAAATGAAGAAACTCAGGTACAGATTGTATGACTTGATTAATATTAGGATGGTGATAATAGAAAACAAGGTGTTTACAAAATAATCCAGTGTTCCTGATCAGCTGTTTGGAAATGTATTCTCCAGAATGTGGGCCTCTCAATTATCCAATGTTCTCACCTTTATTATGTCTACCTGACAATTTTCTTAAATGAAAGCTTTTGGGGCCAGGGAGATGGCTCAGTGGAATAAGTGCTTGCCTGACAAGTGCGAAGTCCTGGGTTTGATCCCTGGCACCACCAAAAACAGTATAAATAAATAAATAAATATAAATAAGTGAAAGTTTCTGATTTTAGCACTTACACAAAAACTCTGTTGATTTGCCTTCAAAATTGGTTCATAATTTTGTTTTTTGTAAAATAATGTAATCTATGCACTTTTGATATCATTGTACTTGGCAAAGTGCAAGATGCTGTATTTAAGGAAAATTTGTAAATTACTTTTACAAGGCCATTCTATAAAATGCTTGTATCCAGTGAAGTTTAAATAGCAGAGTGTAGTGCGATTTACATAACCACCTGTTTGATGGCAAAGTACACTGGTTTCATTGAAACAAGGGGCTGTCATGGATACTTGTATATGCCAGAGTAGTACGCTGTGTTTTTGTTAACATGGGTTAACTTTTGCCAACAAGAAAAAAATTAGACTCAGAAAAATAGCATAAGTCAGTATTAGTCAGAATCTGATTTTTATAAGCCTGTGGTCTTGAGTATTGGCTATGTTTTGGCATAAAATTTTAAGATTTTATTTTCTCTCTAAATAGTAAATAGTCCCTATAATCCAGAGGTATTCGTTATCCTGATGATTATATGAGACTGTTCCTCTCTATACCTTCTGTACTATCCTTTGTCTTTGTTCCCAACTAGTTTTATTTGATATAAGTGGCAAAGATTAACAAGGTGACACTGTGAATATGCTAATATTTATTTATGTTTTATTAATTTTTTAAATTTTTTTAATTAATTTTTTTTAGACAAGGTCTAACTGCATAGTGCAGGCTGGCCATGAATTTGCTTGTGTAGCTCAGTCTGGCCTTGAACTCACACCAGTCCTGCATCAGTCTCTGAAGTACTGAAATTATAGGTGTGTGTCACCACACCTGGCTTAAAACACATTTTTAAAGAATAATATATCTATTGCAAGAAAATTTTGGTTAAATCACAAAAAAAATTAGCTTATAATGTATAATGTGACTAGGTAGTATCTTTCAGATTTGGGGTTTATCTCTAGCATTCATCCTACATGCATCCTATGTACATCTTCTGATACATAGAGTTGAAGTTAATGAGTTTGAAATTGTGCATGTTTTTATGCATTTTAAGCCCAATGCCAAATTGCTTTTCCATTTGGTGTGGTCGTGTATAGTTAAGCGCTATTTCATGGCACCATTGCAAATAGGAATTTTTAAAAGAATCTTAGTCTTTTATTTTACTTTTTAATAACTTTATTGAGAAACAAATAGCAATGAGACAGTTTCACAACCGATGAGTAGGTCACTTTCAATAATAAATACATTGCACATTGTTGTCTCAGTGGTTATTCATTGTACAAGATGCAGACATGACATCCTGTCCACAAACACTATTAGAACAAATCTTATTGAATTAAGAGACAAATCTTACTGAATTAAGAGAATGTAGCTGTATATCTATCCTATTTTGAATATACAGATAATAAATGGTCATTCATTTGTATCCCCCCTTTTTTTAGTTTTGTCAGAGAAGGGTATTCTGTTGTCATTTAAATATTGTACATGCATGAATTCAGCAAAATATTCCAATATAGTCCAGTAGTCCATAATAGTAGTGGGTCATCTGCAGGACAGGCAATGTCAGAAGTTGTTGACCTGAGCCCTTTACAGCTCATGACTTCATTCCTTATACCTTGTTTTTATACCTTTGTGCTGGATGGTCAAGACCAAGACCTATATAGCAAGAAATGTAACTTTTGTATCTGATAAGGTCAGTCAGGTTCCTTCAGGATTTATCCTGAAACCCTGTACCGCACTTTGTAGATCCTTTGTCAGTGTCAGCCATGTGGATGAGTCACAACCATTTCTTGACCAATTTGCTCTCTGTGGAAGCCTGAGAGAATGTTTTCTCTCTATGTGACTCTCCTTAGGCACACTCGACATCATCAGTCACTTTCCTTTGTGGCCCCATAATCTCCTTGATCAGAAAATTTGGGACACAACTGAGTTACATGATGTTACAGTATAGGTTCTCCTGTGTCCTGAGTCTTAACTGACCTTGAAAGACTAGAGCCAAAATATTGGCTGATGTTGCAGCCCTTTTTCTCTAATTTTTGGTCTGCAAACTTAGGTTGTTAACCCTCCAAAAGAGAAGCTTATGATTACCCTACAACTTATGCAGTTGGGCTTATCGTGTCTGAATATAAAACATGTTAAGCATAGCATGTAACAGGTATATTCCATAAAGTACTGATATGTTAAATATTAAATCCATACAGAATATGGAGATAAAAATTTTAAAAATGAAAAATATTTTAAAAAATATGAATAAACACATATTTTTACACAGAAATTTAGAAGTCTAACCATATACAGCATTGTAGGAGAACAGTCCTGTGATTTTTTTTTTCTTGTCTCTGTTTTTCATTTATTAACCTTTTTTTTTTTAAACATTTCCTTGAGAGACAGTATGGCAATAACTGTTATGTCATGACAAGCAGTACATTTTATTTATTTATTTATTTAGCGAAACCAGGGATTGAATTTAGGCTCTTGCGCTTGCCAGGGAAACACTTACTCTACTGAGCCATCTCCCGGGCCCCTAAGCGCAGTACATATTTAAAAGACCAGAATGACAGGCATTCCAAGCGTGACCCTATTATTATACATTGCCATCTTTAGTGCAGTTGCTTAGTTTACAGGTATCAGCATATATAGTTAGGTTGAGAATTCTACCAATTAACTACTAGTTTCAAAATCCTGCTGATGTTTCTCAGGATCATTGCTTTACCCATCTTGTGTGTATAAATGTATGGCTTCGCCCCTGCCACGTTTCCTAGCTTTTCTCCTTGTCCTGTCTTTGTTGTCTAATCCTCAAGTTCTCGCTTTCCTTTTAATTGTGTTATACGTTTCTATTTGTATTTCTTCTTTTGAGTTTTTTTTTTTTTTTTTGGTGGAACCAAGGATCAAACTCAGATTGTTGCGCTTGCCAGGGAAGTGCTTATTCTACTGAGCCATCTCCCTGGCCCCCTTTTGAGTTCTTATATTAGGGAGACTATATGATATTTACACATGTGTGTCTGGTTTATTTCAATTATGAGTATATCTTCAAGTGGCATCCACTTCAATATAAAGGCTTCGAGTTTATCATTCTTTATAGCTGAGTAATACTCCATTGTATAAAAATGCCACATCTTTTTCATCTGTTCCTCAGGTGATGGACATCTTGGTTGTTTCCAAGATTTGGCTATCATAAACTGTGCTGCTATAAACATAGGTACACATATATCACTATGATAATGATGTTTTCAGTTCCTCTGGGAAAATTCCCAGTAGGAGGATAGCTGGCTTGAATGGAATTTCCAGTCCTACTTTTTTTAACGAGTCTCCACACTGATTTCCATAATGGTTGTCCGCACGAGCAGTGGAGAAGGGTTCCTTTTTCCCCATAGCCTCTTCAGCATTTTTTTAAATATATACTTCCTCATGTTTCTTTTTACTTTCATTTTATTTTATTCTATTTTATTGATTTATTGATTTATTTATTCTTGGCTGAACAGGTCCTTGAACAGGTCCTTATGCTTGCCAGGGTAGCATTTATTCTACTGAGCATCTCCCCAGCCCTCCAGCATTTGTTTTAGTTAATTTGTTTATGATAGCCATTCCTTCTGGGGTGAGATGGTATCTCAGTGTTGTTTTAATTTGCATTTCACGGATGGCTAGTGATGTGGAGCATTTTTTCATATATTTATTTGCTGCTTTTGTCCTCTGAGCAGTGTGTGTTCATCTTGGATGCTCATTTCTGGATTAGGTCTTTAAATTTTGGGGCCTTAATGGTTTTTCAGTCTTTCTTTTTAAAATTAATTTAATTGTGCAGGTAGTATTTCAGTAAATAAATTGTGTTCCTTAGTGATATCACTATGTGCTTAAGTCACCCACACTCAGATTGTGTGAGAGTATTGTAACATTACCCACTGATTAGTGTTCTGAATATAGTACAATTAAAATGTATCAAGAAGTGGATTGTAACATTTCTGGGCTGTTTTGTGTGACAGAGAAAATAAATTTTATTCCAGCCTTTTTATCATTTACTTTGGAGAAATTACTTTCCAGTTACATGTGGGAAAAGTTTCAGGATATATACGCATGTGTAATTGTGTGTGTGTATCTCTGATAAAGAAGTATATACATTAAACATCTTTGTCAGTTAACATTAAATTGTGATTGTATATTTGATTATATTGTACTTTATTGTGATTTTCGTAAAGAAGTGTTGAATTTCTTGAAACTACGTTTCCCTTTCCCAGCAATTACTGGTTGGACCATCAATGAGCATTAGATGCAATAGAATAATAGGGAAATACGTCCTTTCAAGCAAATATAATAGAGGTGATATTGATAAGGTGTATTGGAGTATTGTAAGTAATCCCATATGTGTCTAGAACAGAATATCCCCCCATTGAAGTTACTTAAATTTCTTTTACATCAAACTTAACAGCAGTAATTTAAATCCCACTTACTTGACACAGCCAGTTATGAAATGGAACCCTTATCCCACTTGAGCCATAAAATGTGTTAAATTTAAGACTAATGCAGCTTTCTGCTTTTTGAATTTACATTTTGGGAATAACTACCTTCTTTGTTCAGTGTTAGAAAAAGTGATCTAGGCTTAACCAAATAAGAAACGTGCCAAGTTCACAGATCAGTCAATGAAAGAAGCCAGAATTAAGTGAAAGTCTAGATATTAACTTTATATAATATGCTGAGGGGAGATTTGGTGGCAGTACAATTTCTTTGACAATAAAATTCTCCTACAGTAATAGCTGTTCTGTGATGGTGATTGATGTGAGAGTCCACACCATAGGCCTTACTTCCCAGACACTGTAAAGCTGGAAGAAAGCCAACTAGGAGTTGGGTCCTGCTTGACCTCACCTTTAAGTGGGCAAAGATGGGTACAAGACTTGTCAGCACCTTTTGGAGTAGACCTTTACCTTTATTTTTAGGGTAAGGATATTTAAAGGATAACTGTAGACACAGAAATAATAAAAATTACTTTGAGAAAATCAGTTGACTTAATTCTTGGTGAGAGTTTAAAATGTCTTGTCCTGAAACTTTGTTGTATTGGTTGTTATAAGAAATAGCTCTAAGGGCTGATGAGATAGCTCAGTGGACTAAGAGCCTGGTTAGGCAAGCTCAGGGACCGGGGTTCAATCCCTGGCACCACAGGCTGCCAGCCCCACCCCTGGGCTGGCTGAGCTGGCCACTGAGACCCAGCATGGTGGTGCACACCTGTAATCCTAGCACTGGGGAGGCTGAAAACAGGAGGATCACTGAGTCTGAGCTGCATAGTGAAACCCTGTACCAAATATCTTAAAAAAGAAAAAAAAATTTTTTTGGTCGAACTAATCAGCAAGTTGGGGCCATGTAATTGATTTTTGATAGCTTATAATTTTAGGCTGGAAAACAGTCTGTGATGAATGGATGTATTACTGATAAAGTAGATGCACACATTAAACATCCTTGTCAATTAATGCTGAATTGTGGTTGCATATTGACTGCATCATTGTACCTTCTTGTGACTGATTATCATGAGAGAAGTGGCACTAGAAGACTATAAAAGTGTACAAACTTTAGTCACTTATGGGATACTTGTTTAATGGATAGGTCGATTTACTATCTTACCTGTGTAAGGTAAGAGCTTACAGTCAGAGGATAGGATGTTGTTGAAATAAATTTGCTTTTACTGTTCTCAAAAATACAATGTTTAAACTAGAGCTAGAACTAGGGAAGTAGTAGGCTGACCCTGGCAGGAGCTGCGAGTGCAGTAGAGAAAACTGTAGGTGTGGAGACAGGGCATTTTGGGATTTCTGTCTGTGGAACAGGCTAAGAAGGTGATTTTTAAAACCTGGAGTTCAATTTCTGAAAATGGGAAGAGACTGTAACTGCTTAAGGTAGGTCCTGTAACCCAGTGCTACCCACCATGTGAGTTACGGATGGTGAGTACTGTGAGGTAGCACAGCATTGAGATTGAGTGCTTAGAAATTTAGACCAGCTTGACACTGTTGTGAGATTTTAAGCCTCTGATCCCTGAGCTTGTATTTTCTGTATCTTTAATGTTTCCCTTTCTAGTGAAGTGTTTTGGTGTATGGTGGGCCATGGAGAAATGCGTCTTCACACCGATGACTAGGGAGGCATTGCTACACACTTTTCACACGTGTGCTAGCAAATGGCTTCTTCCTATAAGCACTGTAGTCACAATTAATAGAACCATATTTAAAGTAGTACTTTGACTACTTCTACCAGAGGCCCTTAATTTTTAAATTAGTTTTGGTGGTAAAGTGTTTTAATAACTTTAATTTTCTTTTTTAAAATTGTGCAGTTTCTAAGGTAATAAGCAAGTAGTTCAGTGTTTATTTACTGTAGCTTTACCATGTAGAGTTTTAACCTCAACACTCTCAGTGAATTCAGCTTTATAAAGGCAGATTAAAAAGGATATATGGAACTGCGTGCAGTGGTGCGTGCCAGAAAACAGTACTTTCTGGAGGGGGAGGCAGAGAGAGGCAGAGACAAATGGGGGAGGAGAGAGAGAGAGAGAGAGAGGTACATAAGAGAGAGGTAGACAAGGAGAGGGAGAAAGAGGAAAAGGGAGAAAGAGAGAATGAATATAGTTCTAACAATTTAAAACTACTCATGTCTCTAATTGTTTTAGTCCCCCCAACACATTCTTTTTTTATGTCTGTTACAGGGACAGTAGAGGAAACCTAACCTGCTTTTCCTGGTGGGGGTTGATTGTGATAAGTTTGAAGCAAGTTGAATTGCTGTTTTATTGACTTACAATTTTTACAGTTAGCTTTTGCCAAACAGGTCTCTTTGCATGTTGAAAGCGAGCCGGTGGATAGTATGTGCATATGCATATTATCTGGTAGTTTTTAGAACTTGTCCAGTAACATGGAAAGAGTTGAAGAGAAACTATATCAACAAAAATTTAGAGTCAGTAGATGCTTTGGTTTATAGTTTGTTGTTTTCCTTTTTCTTGTCCTTTCAAGTCTGCTTTTTTTCAGCCAATGTTTTAGTAACACCCAAAAGAACAGCTGAAGTTGAGATATCTGATGTGTCCCCCATTCTGTCAACTATGTAGCACTCACAAAAGAAATGAAATTTGCTGTTACTTAGAACTCCAAGGAACAAATTATAGAATTGCTGCATTAAAGAAGAACCTTTATCTTTTTAATTTGATGTCTTTTGAATTAAAAACCAAATATTTTTATTATGTGTAACTAATAGAGATTCTTAAAGAAAAGCTTATGTCCTTCCACACTTTTTGCATACAGCCATGTGATTCCACACTTAGAACAAGCTTTTGTTACTGAGCTTTAGGCATTATAACTTTTGGGGTATTACAAGCCTCTCTACATTCAACAAGTGCCAAGCAACTTTTTTGTTTTAACCCAGGAAAAACCTTTACATAGAGACAAACGTACTGATTTTAAAGATTCCTAGATATTTTCAAGCTCATCTATGACTTTAGGCTTGAATGTTTTGTAGGGCTTGAACAGTTTAGAAAATACACTTTCCTTGCACTACAGTCATGGATGTTACAGCGTCTCGGCTTCTTTAGATGGATGGAGTTAATAGTTGGACATTTACACAGTTTCTGTGGTGAACTTGTTTTATGTTGGCAGTTTTTTTTTTAATAAGACTTTTCTAGAAATGTAAACTGTCTTAATTACATGTCATTAAATTTTAAAAACAGTTGGACAAAGAAATATTACTTGTCCTTCTAAACAGTCTCACTTAGCATACACAGTACTTAATGACTATCTTATTATAGATAAGTTTATAAAGTATATGTAGTGTAGGGATGTAGTAGCAATTCTTAACCTAGCTGTTGGAACCTGCAGCACTTTAGGGTGTCTTTGAACTCTGCAATTGGAAGTGGATGCAAGCACGTGTGAATTGTTTTGCTGTCAAGAGTTAAAAATGGATAAAGTTTTTGAAGTTAATATATGTATATACACAGTGGAAATTCATTCATTTTAAGCAGTTTGTTGAATGCAGAGACTGTAAGCAACTGTGTAACTGCTGCCACAGTCAAGATGAGGACAATCAGTTTCCTTACTCCAAGGAGTTGTTCACACCCTTCCACAGTCTGTGGCCTTAGTCTTCCCTTACCATGGTCCCTGGAAACCAATGAGTAGCTTTGTCACTTGGTTGCCTTTCCTAGAGTTTCCTGTAAGTGAAGTCTTGTAGCGTAGCATTTTGTGTGACTTTGCATGTTTTGGGGATTCCTCCATGTTAGTTGCATTGATAACTTTGTTCTTGTTTTGTTTTTCTGAGTAATATCCTGAACTGTGGATAGTTTGCAATTCATTTTATTATTTTTGTATTTTAGGGAAGGGTCTACAGGGTGTTCAAGGTCTTACTACCAGATTGGACTCATAGTGAACCACCTGTTTACAGCCTCCCAAGAGCTGGGATTACAGGCACGCGCCACCATGCTCAGTCTCAGTTGCCTTCTCAGCGCGCCCTGGGGGCAGGGCTAGCATGGCAGGCCCGGGGATCAAACCCCTGGCCTTTAATCTGCTGAGCTATTTGGTAGGCTCTAAGATCCTACTTTTTTTTGGTACCAGGGATTGAACTCAGGACCTTGTTCTTGCTAGGCAGGCACCTAAGCCACTGAGCTATCTCCCCAGCCTGCAGTTCATTTTATTGAGCTGGTTTTGGTAAACTTCTGGTTTGGTTCTGGGTTTTGTTTTTGTTTTTGTTTTTTTTTTGCTGTTGTAAAGAATGCTACAGTGGATATTTCTGAAATAATGTTTGTATGTTTTTATTTCTCTTGAATGCATTCTTAGGGTAGGTATTTGACTCTTGTGGTAAGTTCATGTTTAACTCTTAAGACTTTGTGATTGCTGCTTTCAACCTTCCTACTAGCAACTTTCATGAAATTCAAGCTTTTTAAAAAGGTTTCTCTCCAGCAGTACTGTGGGATGCTGAGGCAGGAGGATCACAAAGTCTAACCTAGCCAGAGTAGCGTTATGACATAATAAGATCCTTTCATAGAAGGTACAATAAATAAATTTTTCTTTTTCTTTTTTCTTTTTTTAAAATTTGTGTGTGTGTGTGTGTGGCCAGCTCAGCCCACCAGGGGGCGGGCTGGCTGGCATGTGGTACTGGGGGATTGAACCGCGATCCCTGTGCTTTGCTAAGCTTGTTCTAAGTAGGTGCTTTAGACCACTGAGCCATCTCACCAGCCCAATTTTTCTTTTTCTTTCTTTCCTTTTTTTTTTTTTTTTTTCCCAGTACCAGGGATCGAACTCAGTACCTTATGTTTGCCAGACATGCGCTTATGCTGCTGAAATATCCCCCCAGACCATAAATTTTTAAAAGGGCTGGGAATGTAGCTCAGTATGAGGGTCTTGGCTTTGTTCTGCAGAGCTGGGATTGGGGTTATGTTCTACTTTTCTGATTCAGAGTCGGGGGTGGAGTTGTTTTGGGGCATTGTTGTATTAAATCACAACTTATACTTTGATGATGTGTTTTAATTTTTAAAAAAGTTTACCCAACATGTATGTACATGTGTGTAGTGGTAAAAGGGTTGAGCTACTTCATACTGTTACATTGCTAGCCATGAAGTCCTAGATATATTTCTTAAATAATTTGCTTTTTATTTGAGTTACTACTTTATTAGAGGAATTTTAAATTTTACTTCATAGATGTCTGTTTATTAGATAGAGGTTTACCTTGATGCCGTTCTTTTAGAAGTATTAAGTAAAAGTTGTGCGAAAATGTACAGAGGCTTTGGGCTGAACTGCATTCCTGTTTTTTTTTTTTTTAATTTTGGAAATAGTCTCAGTAAGTTTCTGGGAGTGGGCTCAAGCTTTCTGTCCTCCTGTCTTACTGACCCAGGGTGGTGGGATTACAGATGTGTGCCACTATCCTAGCCATGAAGGACTTTTTAAATGTCTTGTACTAATACTAATACTGTGTGTGTGTGTGTGTGTGTGTGTGTGTGTGTGTGATCCTGTGTCTGTTTTGGAACCAGCTCACCCTCCCTTTTTGGGCAAAGGAAAGGTCCTGTGCATTGAACCCTCGGTATTCCAAGACCTTGTTATTTTTGAAGCAGGGCCGTTATTATTTTCTACTGATTTTAGAAAAAAAGTGAAGGTTTACTGCTTTAGCTCAGTCATCCATCTCTAGGCCATTCCTGCCCCTAAAATACAATTTGTGTGTTTTATGAAAAGCATTAACATTTTATCTAAAAGCTTGTGAAGGTACTGCCATCAAGTCCTCTCTTCACCCAGGCCTTCTAGGGACAGACCACTCGTCTCTTCTCTGGCCTAGTGTCCAGGAAGCCTTTCTTGGGTCTCCCTAGGAGATGACCCGCTCTGTCCTCCTGGTCTCATCCTTTTATTCTTAGAGCTTTTCTACGATGTATTCCAATTAGTTTTCCTTGAAGATGTTTTAGAATGCTGGTCATAAAAGCATCTTGGACATCTTTTGGAATGTTTACCAGTTCAAAACTATTGTCATACTAGTGTCTAAATAGTATTTGCCAATTTTCCTGGGTTTTTTTTTTTTTTTTTTTTTTTTGGTCTTTTTGAGGTCTCACTGTGCAGTTCAGGCTGACCTTGAACTCACTTTGTAGCTAGGCTGCCGTTGAGCTTGCAATGATTTTCCTTCCTCAGGCCTCCTTAGTGCTGGGATTACTGGGGTGTGCTGCCACACCCCGCCTCCTCTTGTTCTCTTGCCAGTGTTTGATGGACAGTTCCAGATGCTGTCAATGTGTAGTATCATGAAAGAAGAGTACTGAAGCAGACATGATAACCCATATGCTTTCTGTTAAATGGAACTTTAAAATGATCTGAAAAATGCTAAACAGTGTGATCTATTCTGATCAAGGTTTTTTGAAAATGTAGGTTTTTTTAATAAAAATGTTTGTTTTTGAATTCTGATTTTAAAAAATTCTCTTTTACGTATTACGTACAGGAACTCACTATGTAGATTGGATTCGTGATTCTCCTGTTTTTAGCCTCCCAAGTGCTGGGATTACAAGTGCACCACCATTCCCAATCTCAGTTGCCCAAATCCCAGCTGCTGCACTCTGCCTAAGCAGTCACTTTAGTCCATTGAACTATCTGACCGGCCCGAATACTGATTATTTTTTGTTTTCTATAAATGTAGGTTATGTTAATGTGTACTTAATATTTTTAAGAGAAACTGAGCATTTCTCAATTTGAATTTCTTAATTTCTTTCTTTTTTGTGGTATCTGGGGATTGAACTTGGGACCTTGTGCTTGCCATGCAGGAAGGAGCTTATGCTGCTGAGCTATCTCACTGGCCTCTCAGTTTGAATTTCTTTTCTTTCTTTCTTTCTTTCTTGCTTGCTTGCTTGCTTGCTGGCTGGCTGGCTGGCTGGCTGGCTGGCTGGCTCAGCCCGCTCTGGGGGTGGGGCTGGTGTGGTGCGTGATGCTGGGGTTTGAACTGCGGTTGGTCCCTGCAGTTGCCTAAGCAGGTGCTTTAGATCACTGAGCTTTCTCACCAGCCCTGAATTTCTGATGTGTAACTATCACAGAGAAGTTCTTTGGGGTCCTCAGGGTTTGTCTTTTTTAATGAGTTTAATTTCTTAAACATTTTCAATTTTTAAGGGTTCTGTGGTATAATACAAAGTGTATTTGATCTTTTTATTCAGTTCTTGTAACAGTGGCCTAAAGCTGTTTTAATTTCTTAAGTGACAGAACATCTTGTGTTTCTTGTGAGTCACCTCCATTATCTAGTGTGATGAGTTTGAGGAGGCAGGACACCCGAACCTTGTGTTTGAGTCTCTCTGATTTTCTGTCAGGGTGGCAGGGAGGCAGTTACAGTCTCTTATGGCCTCTACAGCAAACTTCGATCAGCTTCCCTGGTTTTCCTGAGTGTATTATGTCATCACATTATATTAAAGTGGCAAGGTCTTAAGTATTAGAGATGGAATTTATTTTAGTGATCAAGTCTTTCTTGAAGGGTTTTATTTTGGACAGACTTGAATGCTAGACAGAATTTATCTTCTGTTTTTTTGCAAACCAGGGGTTGAACTCAGGCCCTTGAGCTTGCCAGGGGAGTGCTTATTCTACTGAGCCATCTCCCTGGCCCCAAGAATTCATCTTCTGTTTGAAATTTTCTTTCTTGAAAGTAGAACATGATGAGTTCCTTAGATTGTCTGTCAGAGTGAGACTAATCCACTAGTACTTGATAAGCTTTCACTACTTACTTGGAAGGTGCTGTTTGCGAGTCTTTTAGCCACTGCGTGAGAGTATCTCAGCCACTGTGCTGTGACCAGCTCCTGGTTAGGTAGTTAGCACTAAGTTTTTCCTGTGGTCATTATAAAGAACTTAAAGTAACCCTTTAGTGATGTTGAAAAGAGTAAGAAAAAAATTTTTTTGAACTGCAGGACTTGTTTTAAAACATTCATTTTTCCTTCCCATTTTTTAATAAAAGAGAATAAGGTATTTGGACCTGTTTTGTGTGTGTGTGTGTGTGTGTGTGTGTGTGTGTGTGTAACAATGGTGGATTCTAGTTATCAGTTTTCCATTTAAGTAGGAACTAGCTCTTTAGAAATAAGTTCTAGAATTCGTCTGAAGATTCACATTTAGCTTATATGACTTCTCTCATTTGCTTTGATTTTAATACTGAATTAATAAGGTTAAGTATGTAGGAATCTTATGCAAACTTTATTGTTTACATAAGGTTAAAGGAAATTATAAGACATCTGTTTAGTCTTCTTACTGTAGTTGTATGGTTTTGCAAGCTCACTGGTATGGTTTGGTTTTTCTTATAGGTGGTATTAAAAATAATCAAACATTATCAAGAAGAAGGACAAGGAACTGAGGTGGTTCAAGGAGTACTTCTGGGCCTGGTGGTCGAAGATCGGCTTGAAATCACCAACTGCTTCCCTTTCCCCCAGCACACAGAGGATGATGCGGAGTTTGATGAAGGTGCAGTATTCATCTCGTGCATGTGTGTAGTGCATACTTGCGCAGGAGAACATGTCTCGGCTACTCTGAACTCTGAGCATTTGTTACTGTGGATCTGTCAGATTGTCCTAACCCTTCATTTATGGGTGGCTTAGAAAATTACACAAATGCTAGAAAATGAGGGTTTATATCTTAAAATTCATTATGTTGTCCTTTTCCTACTGGGCTTGGTGGTTCTGATTTGCAGTAGTAATCTGCCCCTCATGTTCAGAGGATATATACTAAGACCCTCAGTGGATATGTGAAACTAAGATAGGGTTAAATTCTTTTTTTTTTTTTTGTATACATCTGTGATAGAGCTTAAATTACAGAGACTAACAGCAGGAATTAATAATAGGTTGGGTGCATGTCTGCGATCCCAGCACTCAGTAGAGTGAGGCAGGAGAATTGCTGTGAGTTTGAGATCAGCCTAGGCTATATAGTAAGTTTAAAAAAAAAAAAAAAAAAAA
>NW_004524755.1:1808252-1864399 GCF_000260255.1 Octodon degus | reverse complement strand
TTTTTTTCAATTTATTTGATTGTAACAGTGGTCTCCCTACGCAGCTTGGACTCACAGTGATCCTCCTGTTTTCAGCCTCCCCAGCTCTGGGATTACAGGCATGTGCCACTATGCCTGAACTCTGTGGTCAGCGCAGGGCACCGTGGGGGCAGAGCTCGAACTGGGGTCCCTGTACTTGCCTATGCAGGTGCTTAGTCCACTGAGCTATCTCGCCAGCATCTATAGGTTGTATTTTTATGGTGTTTAGTATGTTTATGCTGAGTGGATATTGTTTTGTTTTGTACTGAAATCATTGAGCAATCTATTATCCTGAGGGTTTTTTGTTTCGTTTAGTTTTGAGTCTTATGTTTAGGACTTTCATCCTCTTTGAGTGCACGTCATAGTGTGTGAGGTAAAGATCCAGCTTCATTCTTGTGCAGCTATGTGTTCTGTTTTCATAGCACCATTTTTTTCTCACTTACAATCTAGTGGTCTTGGCACTTCTGGTGACCATTACTTCACCATACATGCAGGGTGTATTTGTAGACTTTTTTGTTCTTTTGCACTAATTTATATATTTTGCCTTTACTCTAGCACCTCACTTTTAGGATTACTACAACTTTGTAATACATTTTAAAATGATAAAATGTGGGACTTTCAGTTTTATTACCGTTCTGGATGATTTTGGCTGCTCAAGGTTCTGTGATATTCCATGTGAACTTTAGGAAGGATTTTTGTCCTTTAAAAAAAAAAAAATTGGGATTTTGATAGTGATTGCATTGAATGGGGAAGTTGCTTTGTATGTACTGTTGACATGCCTTTTGCCTTCTCGGTTACATTTGTCTCTTAAGTATTGGACTCTTTGCAATGCTGTTATAAATTGAATTTTCTTAATTTTTATCATTTTCTATATAAATTTGAATTGATCAGTTCCAGCTTTGATAAAATACTGCTTGTTTTTTTCTCACTTAACATCTTCAAAACATCTTTATAGTATCTTGACTATATTTGAAATGCTAAATAAACTTGCCAAAGCTAATACCTTGCTGTTGCATTTTACCTGCAAATCAGTTTTCAATAATGCATTGTCTCTAGAACTAACCAAGGGTACTTTTGTTGCTCATGCCCAAGTACCAGAACTTGCATTTTTAAAAAGTTTTTGCAGTATCCATATGCATGCTTGCGTGTATGTGTGTGTGTCTGAGATGCTGTCATCTGAATTACTGTATATTTGTACCTCCCACAGGAATAAGGTTGAGATGTGTACATGGTCCATTCTGCTGGTGTTAGGGTAACTCTGGGAGCACTTACAATATAGTGGTCACTTTTAGAACTGGAAGACAAGCAGTTGTTAATACAATTTCCACAGTTGTAAGGAGCCAGAGGTGTTCATCTGGAGTGACTTGCTTGCTTACTTGACAGGTGGTGATAGAAACCATTCTTGGGTGATTTATATTGTTTTCTCACATTATTATTGTTTTTAAATAAAATCTTTGGTTTCAAATACAAAGAAGTAATGCTCAGTGTAGTAATAGTAGATAAAGCATAGCATATTAATTTTAGACCCACATCATTGGAAGTTAACTAGTTTTATAGGTTGAAATAATTGATCACTTTTTACCTTTTATTTTAATGAGCTCGATGAAAAGTGTTTTAAGAGCCCTGAGATAAGGAGAGACTTGAATTTGGCACTTAAAGCCGTAGTATTATATGCTGTGTACAGTGTGCACATTACCTGTTATCAGTTGTGTTAAAGGTTTTATCATCCCATTTTCTGGACTAGGAAACTGATACATAGTGACATAAAAAAAAGGTGCCTCATACGTTTAACTAGGAGTAGGTAGAAGTAGAATAGTGGCGAAACCTGTGACTGCCTGGTCCAAAGCCTGTGGTCTCTCCACTGTACAGTGTTGCTCTTAGGTTTTCAGTGATGTGTGTGTCAGACACTAACAGTTATTGAATGTAGGGTGGGTAGCATGACCCCATACCTGAAGCTTGCTTTTTGTGGGGAAAAATAACAGTTTATTTTTTGTGGTTTACTTTAGGAGCTAGTGAGAATTCACTTCCCTCCTCCCTTGCTTCCTCTCTTCTTCCTTCCTTCCTTTCTTCCTGTCTCTTTCATAAGATCTGGTTAGGTAATCTAGGTTGGCCTCACACTCTTGGTCTGTCTTAGCTCCCAGCTGTTAGGATTCCTGTCATATGCTGTCGTATGCTAGGCCCTCATTTTTCTCATGCATGTGAAAAATATAATATATACCTAGTGTTTTTTCATAACCTTATGTAATAGGGTTGAACTTGTTTTCTTTCTTAACCTATTCTTTTAGTAAGCATTAGAATGTAGTCATCATTAGATTTTTATTGATCCTAAATAAATACTAAAATTATTATATAGGTCATCTTACATTTTCATTAATCTGTGTCATGGTAAAGGTCCTCTATTTTTTTTTTCTTTTCCTTTATTTTATTATTGTTATTTTTTTTTCTGATACATAGCCTTGCTACACAGTACAGACTTGTAGTGATCCTCCTGCCTCAGCCTCCTTAGTTCTGGGATTACAGGTGTGCATCACCATGCCCAGTTCCTCAGCTAGGCGTGGCATGCGGTGCTGGGGATCAAACTCAGGGCTTTGTGCTTGTGAAACAGGTGCTTATGTTGCTGAGTTATCTCCCTAGCCTAAGGTTCACTATCTTACTCCTTTTCCATTGTTTTATGTCCTCTGAAACCAAAGTTTATTGAGGGGAAGAGCATTTTTCTTTAGCAATGCTATGAGCTATTTAGGTGGGTTTTTTTTGGCAGAACCCGGGATTGAACTCATGCCCTTGCGCTTGCCAGGGAAGCACTTATTCCACTGAGCCATCTCCCTGGCCCCTGGTTAGGCTTTTTGTTCTTGTTTTTCTACAGAGGAATGAGTTTGTTTCTGTGTTTTGGTGCCTTGTGTAAAGTGGAGATTTCTAATGTAATACTAATGAAATGTTAGTATTTGTTTTAAGTCAGTACTGAGAAACTATGATTTGTGAATCTGTTTTTGTAGATAAAGTTTTATTGGAATACTGCCCACTCATTTGTATATTTTCTGTGGCTGTATGCCTGCTAGTGTCACGTGACACAGTTGAGTACTTAACAACTGATGATATGGTTCCAAATCTAAAATATTTACTTTTTGTCTCTTTAACAAAGTTAAAGATTTGTGATTGATATGAAACTTTTCCTTACTAGGTTAAAGAATAAGAGTCTAGTTTTTTTTAAATAAAAAGATATCTTTTGTTCGTTGTTTAGTTAATACTTTTAATATGAACTGAATCTAGAATCTAGTCTTGATGTGTTGTGAGCACTGAGATGAAAGTACTGATACTGGGTGTTTATTTCACTGGCAAATCTGGGAGTATCAGAAAAAGTGGTTTTTTTATTGAGTTTTAATACATTTTCCTGAGTTGCTGATTGAGAAACTGTCTGCAGATAACAGGGAAAAAAGGCATTACATTTGTAGTTACCATGCATTATAGAAAACATGGTGGTACAGCTGAGCATGGCAGTCTCAGCTCTGCATTGAAGAGCTTTATGGCACTGAATCCATTTTTTTCCCTGACCGGGATATCTTTCATTTAGTATATGCTGTTCTCTTCCTGAGCCCTGGAAACACAGTGAGAAAGATCCCTTCTACTGTTGGGGTAGTGTTGCCTTAGATTATGTTGTTACACCTGAAAAACTGTTGGGCTACGAAGTTTCCTTTGTATCTCGCCATGAATTCAGTTTCTTCCTTGCAGTCTCAGCAAGTGTCTTTTGAGTGATTTCAATCTGGATGGATTTTGTGTTACGGAATTTTACTTGCCAGTTGAGAGTGAGATGACTTGGTCACATGAGAGAAAGACTTGCAAAAATGAGTACCACGGCTCATATGAAAATTTCCAGTAGGGGGCACTATTATCAAGCTTAGGAGAAGTGGAGACTTTCTCAGACATGCAACCCAGGGTTTGCTAAAAGGGGAAATATTTTCATCTGATAAGATGCAGATACTGTTTTATACAACTGAATTCTTTAAATATGTTACGAAGTGCGCTGAATTAAACACAGATTTAATATCTCACTGTCTTGTTTTTCAGCAGACTGAATCAATTTAATGTTACAGGTGATACAAAAAGCTTACTCTATTTTGCATTAGAGCCAAATTCATAATTTTTATATTTGGAGTGGACAAGATTTTTTATTTTGCTTGCTTTAAGCTGGTCTCAAAAGATGACCCTTGGATCTCAAAGTGAATTTATTTCAAAATGAAGCATATAGATCCTGTACTGCTAAATTGCAGCTAAGAGAATGCTAATGTGTGTAGAAGGCGTAATTGCCAAAGCGATAGAACACATTGAAGTGATGCAGACTCACGTGAACGTTTTGGTTAATTTTCAGTAGGAGCAAGTTACTTCCTCTTTATAAAGTTTACTGTTAGGGTCTAAGAAATACTACTGTAGACTCTTATTCACAAAAATTTTGGTAACTAAGATTTCAGAAGGACAATTTGGTAGAGGCCAAACAATGAACTGGCAAAAATATAATGAAAATAAGATGCATTTAGAGTAAATTCATGATGGCATAGGTGTTATTTTTGTACACTGGCTTTAGAGAGTAAGTCTGTGTGGTTGTATTATTTGCAGTGCTCTACACATAAGTAAGCCAAATTTTATGTTGGAGAAAATCTCTGCTTAATTACTTGTTGCTTCTAGTCTCACCTTCCTTCTGTTTGTAGTTTGCTTGAAGCCAGTGCCCAGGGCTGTGGTGCTTGACACCCAGCTGGTGATAACTGTTTCAGCGATGTTGCTTTGCAGTTCAGGGAAAAGTTGGGTCAGGACTAAGAGAGCCTTTTGGAGTTTTGAGACAGATGGGGGCATTTTGTAGAAAGACATGATGTTTACTTGTTTTGTCTTATCTCTTATCCGTAAAAATAATCCTTGGTCACTGTGATCTGTTTAGATTCATTTAAAAGTTCTGCTTATTTTACTCTAAAAGTTTCTTGATAAAATAGTATATATACTATTCCTACACACACACTTATAAACTATTTGGGCGGGTATGTTTTGAAACTTATTAGAGAAATAGTGGTATTTTTGCAAAGTGAACTCAGATCACTAGGTGGAGATAGGATAAAATGTTTCATGTATCTCAGAGAAATATTAGCCAACAGTAATTTATTTTTATTTTAGGGTTTATTTTGCAAATTACATTGAATAGACAGTGAAAAAGATGCAAAGATGCAAAATCCTGGTTACTACCTTCAGAGACTTTTTAAAGAGAGAATTGTGTAAAGAAAAAATCAGGAAGCAATGGATATAAGTCTAGAGTAAGGCAGGGAAAAATGATAGCGTCACCCAGGCCAGGTGCTGATACATATATTTGATTTAGATCTTTATTATTCGTACACAATATTCCTTGATCATACTTTGTATATATTGCTGCTGTTTTACTATCGAGGTAGAGTTGTTGTTTTTGACATTGTTGCTGTTTTGATAAATGAAGGACTTTGGGTAATAATGTTTATAAAAATCTGGGACCCTTGGTTCTCTACTTAAAATATTTAATAATATGTTTAATATGTCTTATATATGTAATACTTTTAGAATACAGTGGGCAGAGAACTAGAAAGAATCTGTCCACTGAATTACCATCTAATTCTGTTAGGTAATCATCTTGATATTGTTACTCTTGGTAGTATTCTGAAACTGTTAACGCACGCCCATTTATTGACTTATTGGTGAATATTTAAGGCAATGAATTTTAGAGCATTACTTGGTAGTTTGATCACTCAGAAAGCCTTTGGTTTGTGATTTGAAAACTTAACTTTAAATACCTGAACTTACTTTATATAGTTAAACTTTGGCTTACAAAGGTGATTAGAATATGAGAAGTAACACCCAAATATGAATCATCAGTCCTAAAATGCTTGTGTCCTTTTTTAAAATGTCTGTTTTCTGTTTGGATACTTGAAGATTTTAAACATGGAAATAGGAGCAGCTTCAAAAATAATTTTGTATTTACCTCTTGTTTTAAAATGTAATTCTTTATAGAGTTGAGACAACCCTGTGCATGGAACTATATCCCATTGAAATGTGGTCAAGGTAAAAGATTTTTCTGCTTAAAGAAATTAAAGCGCTTTACACTGTACTCTCCCACAGTCCCCAAAGCATAAGAGCTATGGTTTGGAAACAAGCCAAGGAAAACCTGTTCAAATTTTGTGCAGACTTAAAGTAATACTATAAGATTTGAAAATTACAGGTGGATACAGTACTTAAATAGCATTTAAAATTCCTAAGTTTCCCAAGTCTAAAAATGTAATCCTTAAATTACTGTTCCCAATGGTTTAAATTTTAATTAAATAAAAGCTGTCTTAGTTTTGACCCACAGTAACTTTAAATATATTTTAATTTATTACTAAACTTCAAGGTAATAACCATTAAAAATGAACTATTTAGCACTAATTAAAATTTCAAAACTGGAATTACAATATATAACAAAAGATCCTTGCTATTTTTGTTTTTCCAAAAGATTTTCCTAATGAACAAGTTTAAGCTTGTTTCCTGTTTTGCTGAGAAGTGCTACCTAGATTCACTCAGTCATTTAAATACATTACCTAATCTGCAAGTTTTATAGACAGATGAGTTATAATTGGATTTGATGTTCTTCATGCAAATGCTGAATTTTCCAGAGTGATATCTTAGTCATGCCAGTGAAATGTTCTGTTTGCTTTAAATTTTTTTTTCTCTCTAGCAGAAATTTTTGTAGCTCAAACCTTCATCTGTTTGATTCCTCTTTGTGACCGACTTGTTAGGTTTCCAAGTGATACTTTTATATCTTTATCACTTTCCTGCATGCATATTATTTACTGCCTTTTGAAAAATGAGAAAGCTTTACTCATTCATTATAGATGCTTTCTGGTGTAGCTGAGATCAGAGACTGTGCTTACTTGTGCTTTGACATGGGTAACCGTCCCACACTGTGAGCTTCATGCCTCCTGTAGGCCTCTCCTCCCCTTAGTTCTTGCAAGCTCACTTGAAGGCCCGATCTGCTCACTCCAGTAGCCCTTCTGTCCCTGCTTAATTGTGAGAGGATCCTGCAATCACTTAGTACATCCACCTCATTTCTGTTTCATTTTTTAATTTTTATTTTTTTGTATTTTAGGGAAGGGTCTACAAGGTGTTCAGGGTCTCAATACTAGATCTGGGTCTTAGTGATCGGCCTGTTTACAGCCTTCCAAGATCTGGGATTACAGGCGCACACCACGCCCAGTCTCAATTGCCATCTGAGCTTGCCTCAGGGCCTGGGCTGGCAAGGCAGGCCCAGGGATGGCTGGCCCTACAAGAATTTCTATAGTTCTTCTAGCAGATGTGCCTTAATTAAGGCACAAAAAATCCCAAGGTTAGGTTAATAGCAACCAGAACCAGTATCCTCACGTGCTTGTCTAAAACATCATCTTTAAGCCTGGTGCAGTGGCACATGCCTGTAATCCCCAGCATTTGGGAGGCCTAGGCAAGAGGATTGCTGTGAGTTCCAGGTCAGCCTGAACTACATACCGAAACCCTGCCTCGAAAAACAAAAACCTAACTGAACCAAGTTGTACAGTTTAAGAGCAGTGAAATGACTCCAGTATTTTGTAAGATTATCCAGCAGTGAGAGATGCAGACGTTTTGATTGATGGTAGGTGTGATAGGTTTACTTAGACGACTAGTTCCTGGTGCTGACCACTTACTGTCACACAGCTGGAATCAAATGATTGCTGAATTTAACAGTACATTTCAGAAAATTTCCTAAGTTTGTGTGTGTGTAGTCGTGTGTGTGTGTGTGTGTGTGCACTTGTGCACGCATGTGCGTGCCCACTAGATATTAAATAAAAATGCAGGACAGTTTAGATTAACTGAAAATCAGTGGTTGGATATGTAGCCAGCTCAGGTACTGTGAACCTTTAGCTGCTCAAGATCTGCACAGCTGCTGGTATATATTTGCTGCATGGAGTGGAAAAACTAACTGAACATGTAGACTGAGCCAGGGAGAGTGATTGACAAAGATGGTGTTCTTATGAAATGCTACTGAGTACATTACAAAAATAGTTTGAATGGGTGGCTTCACTTGACCTAGGAAATCAGTGCTCAGTGACATGGGAGACTTTCTAGAATACGTTGCTTTGCAGATGATTTCAACAGACAATGCTGATAAAGCCTGTCATGCGAATTTCCTTTTTTACTGAGTACACAGTATGGTTAAGTGGTATGTTGTGCAATGCTTCCAATCTGCTGCTTTTACCATCTGGACAAACAGAATGAAAGCGAAGAGAGCATAGAGAGGAAATGGATCACCCGGCTGTAAGGAATCCGTGTGAACACTGGATGCCACTCGCGGAACACTGAGTACTTGGTGACTTTGCTTTGTAACAGTCTGTGGGATGGAGGTGTGGTGCAGCCCTTGGGATTTATCTTTTGGTTTCCCTGGGATCCTGACCAGAAAGACTGATGTGCTATCCTTTATTTTTGATACAGCTTTTTTGCTGCTCTTGTATTGAGTACAAATGTTGAGATAGATTTAATAATCCATGCAGTTTTGCTTTGCCTAAGTGGAGTCTTTTATAAGTGTGTAATGCCTCCAAAACAAGTTTCCTGAGAAAAACTTAAGTACATTTTAAAAGGCACCAAGAATTTTAGATAGGAAAATTGCTTTGAAATCTCGTGTGTTAGGGTCCACAAGGAACCAGGAGAGTGAGGTAAGTTTATATGAGTAAGAGGAATTTATTGGCTGTGTCAGCCTGTGTACTGTTGTACAAACCACTTAAGAATTTGTGAACTGGTTCTTGTCCTTACAAAATTGTGGACCAAGAGTCATCAGGTATCTTCTTAGGAATAAATACATCCTTACATAGATGACTAATAATACAAAGCCACTGTGTTTTTTGTGGTTTTATCAACCATGGCTCCAGTTCTAAAACATTTCTAATGAGACCCACTCTCTCTTTTTTAATTTCGTGGACAAAGAGCTGTCTTATCAGAAAATGCAGTAACTTAAGCAGATCCGTAACTTGGGGGAATTAATAGCAGAAAGTTTTTGTTGACACCAGGAAGTAGATTAAGTAGTGCAATTGTGGTAATGAGTACCATATATGATAAGCCTGAACCACCTGGGTTTTATTAGTCTGCTTGATACTTTGATCACAATATTATTTCAAGGCTTGTCTATTTAAATTGCTAAGTTTTTTTTTTTTTTTTTTTTTTTTTTTTTTTTTTTTTTTTTTTTTTTGGTCTTTGTAATTTCTTTCATTGCAAAGAAAATTTTAGACTCTAGCCAAACCAAAATTGGGAGGAGGTGCGCATTCAGCTAGGAGAACCTTGGACCAAGAAAAGCTGTTAAGACATAAAAGTAAAGCTTGAAAGCACAGCAGTTGAATATCAAGTTCATCTGACCTTGCTTCTCTTTTTTAGTTTTTGTTTGGAACAGAATTATAGTTCATATGGTAGTAGAGTAGTGCTGTAAAAGATGGTTGGTATAATTACATTAATTTTGGTTTGATACAAATTTCATGTTCTGATAATGTACTAGTGCTACCAGTTTTCCTTCAGCTGGTGATAAGCTGTTTCATTGAACATGTTTGAGAATTTGTGTAAAGATTTCTTGTTATAGCCATAATGAATGAATTATACTAATCAGAATTTAATTTGGATTGATAAATTGTCTTGCTTTGCCTTTGAACTTGAAATCTTTAGTTTTAGTTAGCCTAATGTAGATAAGTGAAAATTTTCATCTTTGGAATCAACAGCACTCCCTTCAGAAATTTTTTTTGCTATAGAAATAATCTTTCACGGGTATTTGATGGTGTCTTTGTTATGTATTTAAGTGAATGTTTTTTACTTGGAAAAATAAATATTTTCAGTAACAAAGGGGGGATAGGGAAGATTAATAACTTAATATACTGTCATTAGGAAAATACTAATGATCACAGTGCAATTTAAATGTGAGAATTTAAATGTGAAATGCTTTGTACATTGTTTCCATAAACAATGAATACTGTTTTATAACAGCTGTAATTCTGGCTTGCAGCTTCCTTACTCTTGTAATTTAAACCTGTTTAAAAACATTTAAGGTTGTAATAAATGTTCTGATTTGCCCTCTGTAGTGAAGGGAATATATGAAACTGACAATCAGTAGTGTCTTACTTTTCTGATAAGACAAAAGAGAGAAGTTATTTAAAGACAAGGGTAAGGCTTGAGTATTGGGAAGATTGCATATCAAGAGCTTTTGCCACTGTTGTTTTTAGAAAGTTGAGTTGTACTTTTTAAGTTGTAGAGATGCTTGGTACATTGATTTAGGAAAGGTGAGTTCATGAAAAAGGCAGAGGCCTAGGTTTAGAAGATGGATGTAGTGTAAATGTAGAATAGTGAGATCTATCAGTTTAAGCAGTGACTTAATTTGGGGAATGGGTGAAGTAATACTAACTTTGATTTATTATTATTATTATTATTTTCGGCAGAACCGGGGATTGAACTCAGGCCCTTGCACTTGCCAAGGAAGCACTTATTCCAGTGAGCCATCTCCCTGGCCCCGTGAAGTAATACTGTATGGGGTCAGATTCTGAAAGACTTGAGCACTTGAAAATCAGGTTTAGACTTTGAGTAATTGTGAACCATTTTAGATTCTTCAGCAGAGATTTGAGAGTAAAAAACAAAAACCAAAAAACCAGTGTTTGTGACTTTAGGAGGAACAGTGGAGGATAATGAGGGCTGGAGTGAAATACAGACAGGAGCAGTCAGACTGCAAAGTTGGATACCAGAGAGAAAGAGAGGTAGGACATACAACAAAAGATTGAGTTAAAGGTTACACTCACATTTTAAAGAGTTACCTAAATAGGACCAGATGTGCAGTACCTGATATTTTCTGGAGACCTGGATTTCAGTCTGTTGTTCCTTTCCCCCTTGAATACTGTGTAAAAAGCACCTGCTCAGTGATGATGCCATGTACTACATAGCAGGTGGGTAATAGTGAATGTAAGCTATTAATAACCAACTGGGGCATGCCTATGCTTAATAAGACTGGCTCTTCTAATGTGTGAGATATTTTAGATGGGCATGGTGGTTCATGCCTGTAATCCCAGCACTCAGGAGCTGAGGCAGGAGGGTGTCTGTCTTCAAGGCCAGCCTGGACTACATCATAGCAGTTGCCTGTGCAATTTTAAAAGTGGATATGTTGTATAATCAATATAATTTGATGTGAACTGATATTTTTAGGGCTTTTAGAGAGATGTGTCTTTATTATTAACCTTCAAAGCAGAGAACTAAGGTCTACTGTGAAGAAAGAAGTGAGAGTGAAGTAGTTTTATGTCAGTCTTCAAACAGAATATTCCATTTGTGGGATGAGTTCCTTAAACAGGCTCCATGTCAAGGACAGGTTTTACAGCTTGAATTCGTTCATTCATTCAGCAGATAACCTACCTGGTGCCATCTGTCTCAGGAACTTTGATGTTGAGGAAAAAGACATTAGACTGTTAACCAAATCCAGTTGTTACATGTTGTACTAAATGTGGAAGAGAGAAACAGATGCTATAATGGACAGCACCCCAACTTAAAGAGGGTGTTGAGAGTCCCTGTTACGGGGGCACAGTCAGCTGACCCCCAAAGATGAGACAGAGCCAGCTGAGTGAAGAGCTGGTAGAGCAAAGCCCAGATATGGAAACTCAGAGCTGGGAATGGGCTTGGTATTGTTTGAGAACTTTCAGAAGGGTACTCTATCTGGATAAATCTCATGAAACAAGAAATGAGGCCATGTCATTAATACTGAGGTCTTCTGGGAGTTCAGGTTTTTACTTGTTATTTGAGATAGTATCTTATTTTGTAGTTCAGGCCAGCCTTGAACATGCTGTTTGTTTAGCGTAGGCCTCAAACTTGAGATCCTCTTGCCTCAGCCTCTGAAGTGCATAGGTTATAATGTGTGCCATTATACCCTGTTGTACTAAATGGTTTTGAGCCAGTTTTATTAATGTGTTCGAATTGAACTATACATTTTCTGTATAGTTCTATGGCTTAATCATTCTGGGAATTTTCTTTCTGGTTTTGCATTTGACATTTGATGTATGAACAGAAACCCAACTTTGGTGGTTGGATTTATTGGTGATGTTGTATTCCAGAAAAGTTTATGCATGGTTGCTAGATAACATTCACAAACATACATGTGTTTTTTAATTTTAATAAACCTAATAATTTTAGATTTGCAGAATTATCATTTTTATACTACTGTGGTACATTAAACTCTGAGCTTTATCTAGATTTCACGTTTTTCCATTAATGTCCTTTGGCTTTCCAGGATCCAGTTCAGTGCATTTCGTTATTTCCTCCATTCCTGCTAGTCTCTAATGTAATCTTTTCTTAGTCATAATTCAAAGAATGTTAAGTGTTTTGTATAATATCTTTTCAGTTGGTTATTTTTCATGATTAACTGGAGTTACATGTTTAAGATGAAAAATCAAAAGTGCCTTGTTTTCTATGAGGAAAGGCAGTGAACATGGTGTCACATGACATTACTGGCAATGTTGAAAACTTGTTCACCTCTTTAAAGTAGCATCTGATTCTCAGGTTGTCACATTGTCTTGGAAATCTTTATAACGCAAGGAAGCATTGGGACATAAACGCTGGTTAAAAAAATTATAAATTCATGTCAGATGAAACAACCTGAGTGAGTTACACTAATTATTCTTGATATTTTAATGTCTAAATAACATGGGTAAATACATAAATGTGTGTTGTCTGCCTTAATACGTAGTTTCACATGTGAAAATAATTTTATTTGTATATTACAGCATTTTGATCATGTGGTTGAGTGACTTGATACAGGTGCACTTACCTCTGACAAGCTGAATTAGATTTTGGTGACTATTCATTGTAGCAGAGCGATACTTGAATGTCAGTAATATTTGATGTCTTTAGTATTATTGGCATGGTTATGTTCTAGCACAAAGCATCTTTTATACAAAAGAGCTCTAGATTTACATTGGGGATAATAATTTTGCCCACTAGTGTAGACAAGTGTGACAGCTACACATGGTCATACGATCTATGAGAGTATGTGAAATAATTTGGCTTTTAAAAAGAACCTTAAATAGTTTCTGTATTTTTCTTTTCATTTAAAATGTTTCTGCATAATGTCTTTAAGTTAAAAATAAAGGACATTTTTGAAATTTTAGTGTCATTTCTGTGATTTCCCTCTTATGCAGTGATCCTTCAGAGTTTGCTTATTAACTCATATGATTTGGCTCCAAGAAGTTTCCTGTAGCACATGTACAGAGGGTTAATGTGTTGCTGGATTTGTGGCCTGATGGCACCTTAGAAGTGAACCGTGTGCTGCCCTTGGCCCTGCTTTGGGGCTCTCTCTGCTTCCTGACGTCCCTGTGCTGTGCCCTGTGCTGTGATGTTCCTGCCTCACCACAGGCCTAGAAACAATGGAGCCAACTCCTGGGACCATGGACTGAGACCTCTGAAACTTGAGCTAAAATAAATTGTTCCTTCTTCGTACGTCATTTTGGTCACAATGATTTAAATGCTGGCCTAGCACAGAGACCAAAGATCTCTTCAGTTTGTTGACCATCTTTACTGTTTCATGCGTATAACATAGCAGTAGCCATTTTATTGAGTTGTATTGGTATTTCACTATCTACTAAGATATTTTACTTTTTACTACTAAGAACACAAGTTAGAAAGTTTCCCTCCTATCCTTTAAACTAGGAAAGATCATTACAAAGTTAAAAACCTATGGGGCCGGGGAGATGGCTCAGTGGAATAAGCGCTTCCCTGGCAAGCGCAGGGGCCTGAGTTCAATCCCTGGTTCCGGAAAAAAAAAATAAATAAATAAAAAATAAAAAACCTAGAAGTTAGCAGTGGGGAGACAGTGACCTTTGTGGCCTTCATCACTATGGTGGTTGTGCTGGCAGTGATAGCATACCAACTTCTGCTGTCATTGTTGCTGATTGCTAAATGTTTGTCTTGCATCTCAATATTGTGCTAAGCACTTGGTGTGCATTCATTTAACCCCTGTGGTGGTTTTGTGAGTTGAGAACTTAGCTGTTCCTGTTTTACTGAGGCTAAAAGAATTAGGTCTCTAATTCTGCATACTTCAGTACTATGTGTGGACTCATTACTACTTTATACTTTGCCTTTCTGTTGGGTGCTAATTGTGATGAGGTAGAAGAGAGAAGAATATCAGAATGCTGGAAGAAAATTACATTACACAGAGTAGTTTTATCCTTTTGGTTATTGATGATTGAATTTCAGAATGTCTTTACTATTCTTTTGTATTCCCCTACCAACCAAATGAGTATGCCTGCTTAAAGCTATTTCATTTGTGGAGATGAGATTTAAATAGAGAAAATTAAAATAATACGATTACTTAACACAATACAATGTATTTTGAAGCCAGATGTGATGGTGCATGCCTATAATCTTAGTAGTTGGAAGCTGAGGCAGGAGAATTGCTGCAAGCCTAAGGCTTGCCTAGGATACATGGTTAGCCCCTCTTCTCTCTCCCTCCCCAAATATTGTAAATTGAATATCCCCTATATGAAGTGCTTGGAACCAGAAGTATTCTAGATTTTCTGGGTTTTTAAATTTTGGAATATTTGCATAGACTGAAACTCAGCATCACTACTTGGAAAATTGAAAATCTGAAATACTTAAAAACCTGAAAGTTTTTTGAACAATTGTCGTGATTCTCAAAATATTTCAAATGTCAGAGGTTTAGATAGATAGTGGTCAAAATGTGCTTCTCTGTCATATGCAGTTTTGCACTTAGTCCTCAGTGCCTGGATAGAGTGTATTGAATTTCTTTTCTTTTTTTTTTTTAATATATTTTCCAAATGCATGCATATCTCATCTTTTCCCCCCCATAATTTTATTGAGAAACAAATAGCAATGAGACAGTTTCAAACCATATTGGTAGGACAGTTTCAATAATTCACACATTGCATACATTCTTCCTAGTGGTTAATTGCTGTACAAGATGCGGACATGATATCCTATTTACAGACACTGTTAGAACAAATCCCTCTATTCATTAAGAGAATGTAACTATATATCTATCCTAACCATTTTGAATACTACACAGATACAAAATGGACAGTCATCTGTATCCCCTTTTTTTGTTAAGTTCTGTTATTTGAATATTATAGGTGTGTTAACTCAGCAAAATATTCTAAAAGAGTCCAGTAGTCCATAGTAGTATTGGGTCTTCTGCTTCACTGGCAATATCAGAAATTGTTGACCTGAGTCCCCTACAGCTCAACATAACAGTATGGCGTTACTTCTTATACTTATTTTTATACTTTTCTGCTGGATGGTTAAGACCAAGGTAAGCAGGACTTATGCAACAAGAGTTGTAGCTTTTGGGTCTGATAAAGTCAGTGAAATCTCCTCAGGATTTATCCTGAGATTCTGTACCTCAGATTGTAGAACCTTTGTCAGTGTCAGCCATATGGAAGAGTCACGGCCATTGCTTGGCCAATGTGCTCTCTGTGAAAACCTGAGAGAATGTTTTCTCTCCATGTTAGAGTGTATTGAATTTCTGTAGCAATACCACCTGGTCAAAATTATGCCCCAACGATCAGTACAGGCGATGATTCTGGGGAGAAATTCACTTCAGCCCAAGGTCAGCCTTCTCTGCAATGGATTTGAGTTGGGTCCTGGAGGTTGGTGCTTCTTGTTTTTCCTCCAGCCTCTCTCGACCCACTCCAGCAGAGTTGTGCTGAGCCATGTGTTTACTATGCAGCCAATATCTGTCTTGTTTCTGGGTGGCGATTGTCCTGTCCTCTGCACCCTCTTCCCTGCCCCAGCTCATTAAGTTCTCTTGCCTGTTTGAGGGCCCACACCCATCTCCAAGTCAGGCCTTGGCTGCACCATGGGTCTTATAGACCCTACCTTTATTTCATAGTAGTACTTATTAGAATACTTTTTTTTTTTTCCCCAGAACTGGGGATTGAACGCATGCCCTTGCGCTTGCCAGGGAAGCACTTATTCCACTGAGCCATCTCCCCAGACTCTAGAATACTTTCATTTGGAAATATTTTAGATTTATAGAAGTTGCAAAGACATTACATCCTTCAGTTTACTTTAATATTAGCATCTTTTGTAACTATGGTAGATTTGTCACAACTAAAATGTTAGATTGGTAAATATCATTAACTGAATAAATGGCTTTATCTAGCTTTTTTCTGTTGTGAAATCTAGTCTAGATTCCACATGCTGCACTACACATCTTGCGCCTTTGTTCTGCAATTTCAGTCTTTTCCTGAACTTGACAGTTTTGAACAAGAGTACTTGTCAGCTGTTTTGTAGTTACTAGCTTGGTTTTGCTCTGTTGTTTCTCATGATTGCATCAAGGTTCTGGATTAGGGAGAGAATATAAGTACAGAGCCCCTACTCTTCTCATGTCTGGGATTTACTGTACACTAGGTTTTAATGATGTCAGCCTTGGTCACTTGGCTTGACAATGACTGCTTGGTTTCACTCCACCAAAAAGTTACTGCTTCTCCTTTTCCCCTATTGTCCTTCACAAATGAGTCATTAAGTCCTCCCATCTCTCAGAGGAGGCTTACATGCCCTGCACAGTGGGGTGGGGGAGGTATAAAAATGTTGGCATGTGGAAGACACCCCAGTAATTGTTCTCTTCAACTCAATTGGATGCTCACTGGCGTATTTTTTTCCTTGTGTGTAGTGGAATAGCAAGTGTTCAATAAATGTAAATATAGTTACATGGGAACAGGAGATTTTCAATCTCCTCTAAAGCTGTGTTACCTAAACTTGATCTACATGCAGGTAGGGAGTGGAATAGTATTCAGTGTTTGAATGATGTGACAAAAAAATGCACTGTTTCAATTCCATTTGTTTTAAATTTGTTTGAAATGGAAGAATATATACCTCCCTAATTTTAACAGTACTGAGAAAAAGTTTTTTTTTTTTCTCTTAGCTTTGGAGAACTGATTAGAATAAAGTACTTTTACAGTATAAATTTAGACCAGACGTCTTATTTTATTATTAAAGATAGCTGGTTTTGAACATACACTATATTTGGAAGGGTGAACTTACTTGGAAAGCATATAATTTGTAAGTAAATTAGCAGTGATAGAAAATTCCATTCCATTTCTCAAAAAAGGTTTTTAAAAGTTCCAGTGTTATGTTTAACTTAGCTTTTACATTCAGAATGGACCTTCTGAACCCCAGCAACCCTAAATTTAACTTTCATAATAGGAGCTAGTTTTTCTTGGGTACGCCACCTGATTTCTTTTCAAATAAATTGTGTAAGTTTTCTTTCTTTCTTTTTTTTTTTTCTTTTTTTTTTCCCTTGGAGTGTTGCCTTATTGTGACTTACGGCAATAAGAATAAAAAGCCATAGTTAGCTTTTGAACTTTGACATTCTTACCAAGGTGTAGCTGAGCTACTGAGAGATGATTTTTCCTTAAGAGGAGCATGAAGACTTTGGGCAGTTGTGTAAGTGGCTTTAAATCCTTGTTTCAGCCAGCATTGTTTCAGGCACTGTGTGAAGAATGAGACTTTCCTACCTGTATTTTTCCATTGACTGTTAATTTAGGCAGCTCTTGCTGTAGAAACACATTTATCAGGAGCAACTTAAGACTGTTAAAACATTCTTTTATTTTCATTTTTTAAAATTAATATTTGCTGTTGATGTCATTTCTCTGGAGGTTGGCAGTTGGCACAAGTAGGACTTGTAGGAAAACAATCTTGTCAGGTAGGGAAGGCCTTGGTGGCAGCTAGAGATTTGGAACAGGGGCTGTTGGAAGAGCAAAGACGCCAAGGGAATGGGGTATATTTAAATCCTTTCCACTTCAGTGTCCTCATCCTTAAAGCGGACTGTTGAGACCTACAATTTAGTATTTATAAGTTGTAATCATTGTAAGCACAACTTTTATGCCATTGATAACAACTATGAAGGTTTTTAATGGTTATCATGGCAGTGTTCATATATTTTTAAGCAAAAAAGAACTATTAGGAAGACCAGTTAGAGCAATAGTGAGAATGAAGAAGATGGGGTAGACCGGAGAATTATGCTCTCTACCCAATAAAAAGGAAATTTGCATTTGTAAGTGGCAGCTGTTTGGGGCTAGGTTCTGGAAAATTTCCACTTAGATACATTTTGAATGAAATGTATATGGTTGACTTTGAATAATCAAGCTTGTCAGATTTATATCAAATTGATCCATCTGTTAAAACCATTTAAAACATAACTGCTATTGTAGTTACTTTGCATATGAAATCATTGCTACCTTGTGGTGTGGTGGCAGAAACAGAATGGATATAAACACATGTGGTGCATTTGCATTTGATCTGATTTTAAGCGTGATAATGTTATCTCTTAAGGTTGTTCTGGGGACTAAGAATGCATGTGAAGTATTAAGGCAGTGTTTGGCCCTTAGTAAGCACTTGAGTAGTAGATGTTATTTTTCACAAAAGAACTGGGTGCATTTTTAACATATTCTGTGTCTGGAGGTTTTTTGAACTATGTGTCTTTCTTTCACAGGAGCATAATTCAACCATTATACTTAGCAAATTTCAGGAGCAAGATTTACTGAGTGGACTGATTTGCATTGTCTAATTCAAAGTAATCAGGGCAAGTTGAAATTTACAGTGTTTTTAGGCAGGATAATATTTAATAGAAAAACATAAAGGATTAAGGTTCAAAGGAAGAAATATAAACCATTAGCTAATTCAGTTTGAAGAGGACAGGCTCCGTGGTAAAAGCAAGATTTAACATAATGCAGGGAGAGTCTCACCTCTCCAGAGTGCCTGGGAGAAGCAGGGACAGTGACCTTAGTGCAGACTGGGTTGTACGTTCCAACAATTACAGTTTATACCAGAGGGTGACTGGTGAAAGCAAGAGGCCCCTGCTCCCTTCCCTTGGGAGGCAGAGCAAGAGCCAGAAGGAGCAGCAAGGAGCTGGGCCTGCGCCCCTGGCCGTGAGTCCTGCGCCCCTGGCCCTGACCGGTACTGGGCAGTGAAGGCAGCAGCAGGTCTCAGATAGCCTGCATGTTTTCTTAGGAATAGGAGGGAAACTTGCTTCTTTCACTTTATACTCTTGTATTCGCTGAATTTTGCAATGTAGCCACATATTGCTTAGGAGAAATTTACAGAATTAAAATATACTTGATCAAAATGTGTGATTTAATCATAATTTTACAGTGACCCATTGCAGGGTTAACAGTTTCAGGTGTTTCTGTGGTAACTGCATAGTGTCTGTCTGCAGTGAGTGATTTTGTGGGTGTTGCTTGAACCTCCTTACCCTGAGCCTTTTTCTTGGGAGGGGGGTTTCAGAGGAGTAGCAACATGTGAAATATAAATGATTTTCCATTTAAACGGCACTACTATAGTTGACTTGGCCACAGTAAGGGATTTTTTTTTTTTTTATTTTAAACATCATTATGGGCTTGAAATACTAGTGAGTCAGCAGTGTGCTGCTCTGTTCTTTACCAAGTGGGTGTTGCCATCTGAAAAGTGATTAAAATTTTTTCTAGAAAAAAAATGGCCCTGAAAAAAATAGCACTCCTCATCCTGAGAGAGGTTGTCCTATTAAACTGTTATGTATACTTGTGAATAAGCAGCTACTGAAATTTCTTAATGTCAAAACGATGCTTAAAGATTGAAAGCATAGTTTCACACAAACTTAACATTCCTTATATTTTTGGTCTTACTTCAGTTCTATTTCATTACATACCACAGTCAGATTTAGTATTTTAACTTTGTACATACTTTTTTTTTTTGGAAAGTCAAACGCTTCCCTGCTATGCAGAGATGTAGTAAACATTTTTGCTTAATTGCATGCTTTTGTAAACATGAAATTTTGAGTAATGAATGATTTAAGATTTGAACCTTAAGAAACGTCTATGAAGTTTGGAATATAAATAAGTTCCCCCCCCTCTTTTTTTTTCTGTGTTGAAAAAGGTAAGCAAAATGTCTGGTATTGATATAAAGATAAAATTAATTTAAGCTTTATTCCAGATAGAAAAACTTGTAATTCATTATGAAGATAACTTCTCAGTGGCTTGTAAAAACCAACTGAAGGTCCAATCTTGGTGTTTCAAATGTGATTTTAAACTTGCTTTTGATCAAAAATTTAAATCAGTCAAGAATTTAAGTCAACTGAGAGTAAAATTAATGTATTCAGCAAAAACAACAAAAAATGATGTTTATTTGGACCTAACTGGAATTGCAATCTGGGAAAACCCAGGTTCAAATGACCCTGAAAAATGTACTCTGAGGCTTTACAAAATGGTGGCCATATTTAAAACTTAAAATCCATGGTCTGTGGTGGTTGTACGACTTGTTCTCAAAGCTGTGAGTGCTCTTATTGAGAGTCTGGCTGTCTTGTGCGGAAGGTCTTGGGTGCTGTACCAGTTTCGAGGCAACGTGGGGGTAACGAGGGAGCTGTGTAAGTGCACAGCTGGAGTGCCGCGGTCTGGGCTGCGTCCAGTGGTCAGCATGCACTCGGGTGCCTGCTGCACACTGCCCAGTTAGGAGCAGAGCTGGGGCCGTGACTGCCCTGGGGTTCTGCGGTGGCCTCTTGGCCCAGGTGCCTGAACCAGCGCTGTCCGCTTTGATTTTTAGCCTTGACCCTGCCATTTTAATATTTAAGCATACGATGACCACACATTCAAAGTAAGTATCTTGGTTTCACAATATAAAGATGAAAATATAATTCAAGTGACAAGGAGTTTCCTTTTTCTACAACAAATTATTCTTTTCCTGCGTGATCCTTAATTGTGTAGAATCCTGTTTTAATTGAGGTTTAGTCATTTTTGGTGCCAGAACCACCTCTAAATGTTTTGCCCAAGTTCTTTAGGTTAGATTTTAAAATAATATTTACTTTTAGTCAGATTTAATAGGCTAGATGATATCAGAATATTTAATTGGTCTCTACCGTTTTGCTTCCCTCATTGTCCTGTCTCCTCCCCCTCCTGCTCTCTCCTCACCTTTCTTTCGTGTGGGTTTAGCCCAGTTTCTTTTAACTTATTCATTATTTCATTTATTTTATTTAGGAACTGCATGCTTGCAGAATTGCGTTTACAGTTACCTTTTATCTACGGGGCATCTCCTGCCTGCAACTACGGATGGCACCAAACCCTGGTTGTGCTTTTTCTTAAATGTACATAGCTGTACTGAAGTTTAATGTATGAGTTAGGGTGCAGTAAATATGCTGCTACTGTGACAGTCTGCTGAGGGCGCTGATGTTTCAGACAGCCGTGATTCTTCAGAGACCAGGTAGGATGGAGCAGTATGACGGGAGATTTGTTTTCTTGATGGTACTGGGGATTCAATCCAGAAAACACTGAGCTACATTCTCAGCCACATTTATTTTATTTTTTTTTATGTTGAAACAGTCTAAGTTGCCAAGGCTGGCCTTGAACTTACCATCCTCCTGCTTCAGCCTTCCAGTTGGCTGGGATTTCAGGCATGCACCACCATGTTTGCCTTGGGATGGTCTGAGATTTTATCATGCTGCTCAGAATAGCATGCAAGTCAAAACTTAAACATTGTTTCTGGAATTTTATTTTTAATATTTCTTGCAGGTAAGGGGGAACCAGTATGTATCTTTCTTTGGTTATCCCTGTAATTTGTTTGAATTGATTCAGTCCAGTAAGTAAAATAAGGTGGTGGCAAGGGGAGATTTCTTAAGAGTTAATTCATCTAGAAAACAGGACCTTATTTGCCAACAATGTAAAGTGTCAGGAAAGGGAATTTTTCCTTATGTTTGCACTGGCTGAAAGGGAATCTCTGTTCTAAATGGAATAACCAGACTTCGAGATTCAAAATAGATACCTTAAATGGTTTCCATTCTCATCACTTTTCTTTTTAAATAGAGCTCCTTGAAGGGACCAAAGAGTGTTGAGAGGGAAAAAGATGTGAAAAGAATGAAGATGTGTTGCGTATATGTGCCGGCTCCCCAGTGAGTTTAATAATTATGCACAGCAAATGTGGACTAATAAAACTTTTTTTTTTTTTTTGGTGGAACCGGGGATTGAACTCAGGTCCTTGCGCTTGCTAGGGAAGCGCTTATTCCACTGAGCCATCTCCCCGGCCCCAAAACTTTTTAAAATTAAAAGATTAAATAAAATAATAATGAACACGTTTGTTAGTTAGACAAGGAGATTGGACTTAAGAGTCCTTCTGTTTGGAGTCTCCTCTGATTTGGATGAAAATCAGTGTGGACCTAGTCCCGATATGTAGTCCTGTTGCCTTCATGTTTTGTTCATTTATCAGTGCCTTTAATGTGTTGAGTAATGGGTTTCTTACTCAGTCTCTTAATTTTTCAAATATACTTAAAGCATTTTCTACTTATGTTTTTACTCTTTTGTTTAAAATAAGCAGACAGAGCAGCCCTCTGAATTATTTTCTTTATTAGATGTTTTTCTGCTGCATTCTGAGAATTAAAAGAAAAATACATGTATTTTTTGGATGTGATTCCTTTTTTATTTTTTTATTTTAGGGAAGGGTCTACAGAGTGTTCAGGGTCTCACTACTAGATCAGATTCGTAGTGGTCTGCCTTTTTACAGCCTCCTAAGAGCTGGGATTACAGGTGCGCGCCACCACGCCCAGTCTCAATTGCCATCTCAGCACATCCCAGGGATAGGGACGGGGCCAGCTTGGCAGGCCTAGGGGATCAAACTCCCAGCCTCTGCACCTGCTTGTAAGCGCTTTAATCTGCTGAACTCTTTGGCTGTCCCAAGAAAAATATTTTGAATAGATCACAATATAAATCAATCCTAGAAATGGTAGTTAGGATCAAAGTAATATCACAGCAGTCCAGAAGGATTAGTAAGTCTAGTAATTTCTTTCCTAGGCTTAAGTATCTGTTAGACCAACCTTCTTCTGCAACCTTTTTTGATACTGCCTCAGCTCAGAATTTTCTTTCTTGGGGCCAGGGAGATGGCTCAGTAGAATAAGCGCTTGCCTGGCAAGTGCAAGGGCCTGAGTTCAATCCCTGGTTCTGCCAAAAAAAAGAATTTTCTTTCTTTTTAAATTTTTTTTATTTTTAGATACAGGGTCTTGCTCTACAGTTTGAACTCATAGTGATCCTCCTGTCTCAGCCTGCCCAGTGCTGAGATTATAAGCGTGTGCCACCATGCTGGGCTTCAGGGCTGGCATGGTGTACCTGGGGTTCCAGGGCTGGCATGACATGCAGTAGCGGGGATCAAAATCAGGACCTTGCACTTGGCAGACAGGTGCTTATGTCACTGAGCTATCTCCCCAGCCCTCAGCTCAAAAATTTCAAACTTCATGTTTTGTTTTTTTTTTTTCCTAGTTTATGTCTAACAGGTCTTGTTATTGTTGGAATTAAGGAATAAAGGAAGAAATTGTTTTTCCTTTAAATTGTAGTAACCCTTCAATTGATCTCATTGTTTATATTGTCATATTTTCAGTAGTAAGACAAGCAGTTTATGTAGAGTGCCAGGTCTGAGCTAAAGGCTAACTCATTGCTTTCACTTAATGTAAATGACATAAATAATGAAGTAGTAGGCAACAGAAAAGAATGTGAACATGGAGGGCCATCATGGAGAAAGACGTGAGGCAGGCAATAGCTGTGAAGGCAGAAATTACTTTAAACGTACACTGAAGTGGTAGTGACTTCCGTGGATGTGGTGTTTGCATATATGGGAGGGACAAGTGTGGTCGTTACCAAGCTGCCATTGCCTTGGTATTTCTGAGATACTTCATTTACATGTATTTTTCTATTAATGTGTGTCAGTAAGGGTTTTACTAGAGGTACAGGTAGAACACAAGATGTACACATTGTATGCAAAATTTCAAAATTGGCTTACAATGGTCTGCTGCAGAGTCAGATGAGGAAGCGAACAGAGGGCGTCTGCACACTGGAGACTGAAGGATTCAGTCCAAGGCTTGGAGCTCAATGCGGTGCTCCATGCAAGTCTGTGTCAGGAGACCAATGGGTCTGTGACAGAAGGCTGATGAGTCTACACCAGAAAGCTGAAGGATCCAAGGCGGAAGGCAGGGGACAATGCCAAGCTGACAGTGAAGACTGGAGCTCCTCTGAGGAAGAATGGGACCCTCCTTTCTCATCTTCCTTTAAGTGATGAGTCACTCTAGGGTGGGCTTCCACACTGTAGGTCGTGCAGTTGTTGAGCCAGTTTAGTTGAGAGGTTTTAGCTTTTCAAGTTGACACAATTGATCAACTACATGGTGATACTCATTTTACCCAGAATAGGTTAACTAAAATGAAGGGAATCTTTTTATTTCCAGTATGACAGAGTTTTTGAGATTTTATAAATACATGTATGGTTGTCAGAGATCTTGATGATTCTACAGGATAAATTGGCTTTAATGTTGTCTTATTAATGAACTGTTTTATAACTCGTATTACTGGTTTCTTTGTGTTACGCATATTTTCTGTGCACTTAGTTCTTTGTACTAGAAGTTACTCGTAATTGTTTGATGAAAGAGAAAACTTGTTTATGCATTCAGCTCATGACTTTAATTCAGAAATCTATGATCATTTAAAAATATCTCATGGATAATTCTATATTATTTCTTAACATACAAGATTATAAAATAATACTCTTCCCTGTTAGGTACTACATACTGTTTTTATTTATTTATTTTTTGGTGAAACCAGGGATTGAACTCAGGCCCTTGCACTTGCCAGGGAAGCGCTTATTCCACTGAGCCGTCTCCGCAGCCCCTACATACTGTTTTTAAATAACTGTAAGATATTTACATACAGGGCAGACAAGGTAGCTCAGTAATCTAAAGCACTTGCTTAGGCAAGATTAGACAGGAGCAGGGGACTGTGGTTCCATCCCTGGCACCACATGCTGCACCAGCCCCACCTTCAGGGTGGGCTGAACTGCCCAAAAATAAATAAATAAATAAATAAATAAATAAATAAATAAATAAATTTATTTTAGAAAAGATATTTATATCTTAAATGATACTTACACAGTATCATTTTTTTGTTGTGGCTATGTGGTATTCAATTATATGTGTATGCAGCATTTTTTAAAATCAGATAATTTTTCTACTATATGATTCATCCATATATTTTAGTCGTTTCTGGTAGTCATAGATATGTGCAGCCATTACTAGTCAATTTTAGAACTTTTTTTTTTTTAATTTAGTGCAGGGTCTTAAGGGTCTCCAGGGTCTCACTACAGAGATCAGACTTGTGATTCTCTTGTTTTCAGCTTCCCAAGTGCTGGGATTACAGGCGTGTGCCACCACGCCCGGTTTCAGTCTTTCTGTCAGTGTGCCCCAGGGGCAGGGCCAGCACAGCACACCAGGGATCTAACCGCTGACCCCTGCGTGTGCCTAAGCAGGTGCTTTAATCCACTGAGCTCTCTGGCTGGCCCTTAGAACTTTTCTGATACCCGGAAGGGAACTTGGCCACCCTCTTGCCATTTTCCCCTAACATCCCCCGCCCAGTCTCTAGCACAGAGAAGCGCCAGTCGTAGTGCTGTGGGCTGCAGGCTCTGGACAGACCCTAAGAGTGGAATCATAGGTGGCCTCTTGTGACTGGCCTCTATGGCTTATCCCGTTCTCCACTCTCATCCCGCTGTGGTGCACAATGGGCACTTCATTCCCATAACATTTTTAAATTAGGCCAACAATTTCAAGTATACAGTGAAGTGCCATTAATCGCATAGTGCTGTGCACTAGTCAGTGCTATTGCTGGATCTGTACTGTCATCCTACAGTGCTCTACTTCCTGATCTGTAACTTCTCCTTCCCTTTCTTCTTCTACTCCCTACTCCCTGTTAGAGTTCAGAGTTTTGTCCCTATGCATTTCCTTTTCTAAGTATCTCGTCTAAGTAGCATCAGACACTACTTACTCCTTTATGTCTGATGCACTTCATAAGCATATCATTTCCAGAGATCATTCATATTGTAGCATATAACACAGTATCATTTTTTGTTGTGGCTATGTGGTATTCAATTATATGTGTATGCAGCATTTTTAAAAATCAGATAATGGACATTTGTGTTGCCATAAACATTTGTATGCAAGTTTTTTTCTATTTTTTTTAGTAAGGGTCTACAGGGTCTCACTATGTAGATCGGACTCCAAGTGGTCCTCCTGTGTTCAGCCCCCCAAAGAGCTGGGATTATAGGCTTGTGCCACCATGCCCAGTCTCAATCCCTGTCTCAGTGCCTCGTGGGGGCGGGTCCTGCATAGCACGCCAGGGATCGAACTTCAGCTGCTGCTTCTGCCTAAGCAGGCGCTTTAATCTGCTGAGCTATATGGCTGGCCTTTAATATATTATGTTTTATTTGTCATATAAATCTTTTTTTTTTTTTTTTTTAAGACAAAGTCTCATGGTTTAGTCAGGGTGGCCTTGAATTCACTTGTAGCCCAGACTGTCCTTGAACTTGTGATCCTCCTGCCTCAGCTTCCCTAGTACTAAATTACAGGTGTGTACCACCACACCTGGCTTGAATATATTCTTAAAATGGAATTGCTAGGTCAGACTGCTGAGTCAAACTGTATAACTAAGAAACTGCCAGATCTTCCACTGTCATTGATTTTCAGGGGAACTGTGGCACTTATATACTATTATTTTTAAAATCAAGATCATTTACTCATTAATTTTGAGATCTTTATATCATTTAAAAATACTGCTTTTCATATTCTATTCAAAAACGTTGTAAAACAGTATTTAAAGGAGATACAATAGAGCAGATGTACATCTTAATGAATAATTATAATTCAGACATGTACACAATCACTACTTTGGCCAAGAAGTAGAACACAGACTCTCCTTGAACATTTCTGCCCAATCATAACAGTCTTGTTTTTTCCTTGTAACTATCCCTATTTTGATTTTGATGAAATTTCACCTTTTTTAGTTTTATCAGCTGTCTTGCATGCATTGCAAAATTAATTTGTTTTTGAAGTTTACAAATGCAGTCCCACTATATCTTTCATATACGTACCTTTATGTATTACCTCTGTGAAGCTCATTTGGTTAGTAATTCAGTTTTCATTTATATATAGAGAGAGATTCCCCCTTTTTTTCTATCCTTAAGGGACTTAAAAAGAATACAGTTTTAAAGAGGAAATAAAAACATAACAAGAATGACAGAAGCAAAGCAACATAAAACAATACAAATGGTACAGAATTTCAAAACAAGAACAGAAAATTAACAGTGGTTGTTATATTATGCATTATCAGATTTGCTAATATTAACATAGACATGCAAGATTGGTCAAACAAAACATTAACTTTTTTTTTTTAATTTTATTTATTTGTGTGTGTGTGTGTGTGTGTGTGTGTGTGTGGCCAGCTCAGCCCACCAGGGGGCGGGGCTGGCTGGCATGTGGTGCTGGGGGATTGAACAGTGGTCCCTGTGCTTTGCTAAGCTTGTTCTAAGTAGGTGCTTTAGACCACTGAGCCATCTCACCAGCCCTTAACTCTTCCTTTTAATAACATATTTTCCCTTATTTTTAGAAATTTATTTTAAAGAGTAAAAATAATAGATAAGACATTAAAAATGATACACATCTTGAGAAAACAAGATGAAAGGCATTCAACAGTGGTTGTTATATTGCATATTATTGTCTTCATTATAATTGTTCAGGTTACAGATATTGGCCTATAAAGTTGGTCAAAGTAAAAATTTTAAACATTAACTGAACTTTTGGGCTGTCTACTTTTTATGTGGGTTTTCTAGTTTTTAAAGCACCATACCATGCATATCAAAACATTTGTATGCTGAAATTGCATTTCTATCTGGTTGACCAGTTTACACCACATATCTATGTTACAACCACCAGTAACATTGGACCGCATTCTGTGTTTGGAGCTGTTATGAGCACGTGTTCTGTATTTATGGCTGTCTGGCTTGCAGTAGCTTGTCAGTAACTGCTCACTGAAAAAAATGTTTGAACTTCTTTCTTGAAATTCAAATATCTTTCTTTAGTTTTTTCCTCAACTGTGAATATTATATAGATAAAAATGAGACAAATTGTTTTTATTGTAACTTTTTAAAATACTTTTTCCTTTTACTTTGGTAGTAATTCTAATGTTTTCAGTTTAAGTTATAACAATGTCTATTGAACTTTTAAAGTTCTCTATTTTTCTCCTTAGCTTGTATTATAAAGATATGCAGGCAGCATATACTGATTCATTGTTTTTTGTTTTTTGCTCGGAATGCCTTCAGGGCAGGTTTGGCTGGCTTGAGTTGTGGGGATCGAACCACAGCAACCTGAGCCTGACTGCTTTGTTGAAGCAACCATTTAAAGAACCGAGCTAAGGGGCAGGCCCCCTGATTCATTGTTGATACTTGTCTTGGACATTTTAGGCTCTTTGTGTGGCTGAGTACTTTTGTGACTGAGTTTCTATTACAAGTGTTCCTAGAAGGAGTCACGGCATACATAGGTAACTTAATAGACCTCTTTGTTAGTGGGTCTTGCTTTCTTCCTTATTTTATTTTTTTGAAAATTATTCCAAAAATGAGTATTCCAGCCATTGAGAAATACATTTAGGAAGCAATACAGTTTAAAAACACTATTAAAAAACCCCTCAAATTAAATAAGCGTCTCATGGTTCTGCTACCTTAAAAAAAGATGGAGACGAGTGGAAAATACTTCCGAAAGCTTATAATATAGTCAATTCAGTTCTTATTGAATTTATATGTTTATTGTGTTTAGATGATTCAGTAATACAACAGTATAATCAGAAATTGTATCAGTTGTTTATTTGACAACTTGCAGGTTACACTGTTTTGTGAATTTTATGGGATCTGTGCCTTATGTGCTGGAGCTCTAACGTTGAGATTGTTTTGTGCCAGTACATGCCTTTCATACTGAATACAGCCTTTTAGCCTTCTGGAATTTTGTTTTCCTCATGCACACTTACTTTTAGAGATTATGTGCAAAGTTGTTTAAAAGATAACATGTAAAGTTGTTGAGCATGTCACACTTTTCTTGTTAATTCTCCATTCAGCCTGTCATTGTGCAACTGTAGGCTTTTGTTAATCATCTTTGCTTAGATATTGCAGTAGCTTTTTGATAGGTACCCATGTCCAGGTCTCTCCCTATTGCTTATTCCAAAGTGATGTCTTAAAAAACATTTTTTTATTTTTATTTATTTTTTTTTAAGATTAGTAAAGGTGTTGGGCATAGTGATGCAACTCTATGGTCCCAACACTTAGGGGGCTGAGGCAGGAAGATCACTATTAGTTTGAGGCCAGTGTGGAGTGCTTAGCACATTACAGTCAGCTAGCTTTACAGAGAAAGATCCTGTCTCAAAAAGCAAAAAAAGTTTAGAGAGTTTCAGTCTGATTAAAACTCTCCTTTGGTACAGCTCTTTTGCTCGTCAAGGTCCAAGTCTTCTTAGTCTGTAGCCCCTGAGCAATGGCTCAGGCCCTCTTCCCAGACCCACCTGTTCAGTTTTATTTCTTGTTCTTTCTCCTGCCTGTGTACAGTACACCAAATTTGACGAGTACACCAAATTTCGTTCACATTTCTCTATCTTTGAACAGCAGCTTCCTCTGAAATACTGCCCTTTTTTGTGCCTAGCAAACTCTTATCCAGCCTTGAAAATGTAGTACCATTTCTTCTGAAAAGCTTTCCTCATGTCCTTGTGTTTCATAGGTTCTTTGCACTATATACGCTATACATGTGTTAAGTTTTTTTTATCTGCTGTTGTATATTTACGTGGCTTTCTTCCATAACATGGCTGCTTGAAGGCCAGTATCGTGTCTTAATTCAGTGGCTATCGGCTGTTATCAGTACTGGACATGGAGACAGGTGCTCAGGAGGCACTGGTTGGAGTCATCTAAGGTGACTTTTAGATATCCTGTGACGTCTTCCTATTGTAAGGGTTGATTTATGTTCAGTTAATCACCCATCTTATTTTCTAGGATATGTTGTTGTAGTGTCCTTTTGATTAGTGGGTACTTTAGATAGGCACAAAATCACTAAAAGACATAAAATTCCCCTCATGAAATTTACTGACTTTGAACCTGATAGGAAATCAACTCCTGATGAGATGCTAATTTCAGAAGATTTAACTCACAATAAGTTCCCGAAGTTTTAACTGTTCCTAAGGCTTTTGTGATTTGTTGGTTTGTCGGGTCATAAAAAGGCAGAAACACTTCTTCTTCATTGATGACTTTTTATGTTTGATAGTAGGACTCAGTCTGTAACTGTATTCTCTTTTCTCCTGTCAGTAAGCTTTGTTGTATTGCAGTGCTGGGTAAAATCCAGTGTCTTTTTCATGGGTGTTAATGGAAGGAGCTGTTAGTGTGAGGTGATGGAAATATTTTATTTCTAAACACTTCCAGTGTGCAGTTGATTTCTGTTACTCAAGGAGACTGATCCTTCACAGCTGCCAGAAGACCTAAGTGGATTCCTCTCCTGCTGTGCACATCTTTCCTTGTTTGGGAACCTTTCAGGGCACAGTAGGGGCTTTTAAAAGTGTCACAAATGTAAGGCAATTTATACTACAGTAACCATAGACTTTTGGTGCTGCTGTTAATGGCAGAAAATTGGAAGGTAGAAATAAATGGAGGAGAAATGCTGCTGAGCGTGGTTTGCCTTTCTTGCGTTAGTAATGCCATCTCTTCTGGTCACCTGAATTTTCTGTTTTCCTTTTGTATTTCTTCTGTCCCTAATTATTCTATTGGTGAGTGGAGGGGGGTAGAATAGATTGATGAATCACAGAGAAGAAGTAGCATGCATCCTGTCTTGATGAATGCCTCAGTGAATACACTGGTGGGAGGGATGTGATCGATCGGCAACTTGGTGTTTTGAACTGAACTGTGCACTTTGAAAAATATTTTTCCAAGTATTCTGTGGGGCCTAGTTGTTAGCTCATTGCCGAGAAAAGAAAGTGTGGTTGATGAACATGCTTCTTACTACTTTTTAAGTTCTGTGTTATGCTTTGTTGCTTAGCACAGAGATTGCAACCCTTACACTGGGTGCTAACCTAGCAACAGATGCACTCCTGTGTCTCATCAGGTGTTTCATGTCTCTGTAGGACAACCTTCTGGGTAGTTTCTAGTACCAAACTTCGTGAGAGATCAGAATTGGAAATGTATTTTAAACAGGTAAAGAGAGACAGTCTTGTCTCTCAAAGACTGTTTTGTTAAATATCAAGTTATTCTGCAGCCACATTTTATAAAGTTTTTTTCTAATTAATATATTGCATCTGTGCTTTGAATGAAAAGTTTGGAAAAAATGTATTTCAAGAAGATCCTCTGATGAAATAACAGTTAAGTAGTGTTCCTTGTTGATTGTGCAATAAATATTTATGATTTACATATTCCTTCCCAAGAAGCATTTGAAGCAGATACGAGTTTCTTGTTAATTTGACAATTTAAAACATTGTATAATTGAACAAATTATGGATATTCTCAATCATAACATCTGCAGGATGTTGATTTATAAACACTGTAAAATGCTGTGCTGTTCATGCTATGCATATTTGCTGTAGTGTACACTTGCAGTTCAAAGAAATTATTTTCTTATCTGTTTCCTTCAATCTTTGAATTTTAGCACTGGTCGTAATTCTGAGTTTGGCAAAGATTTCATGATATTCCAAATTTCTGTGTTTTTCCTTCCATCAGTGATGGCTTAGCACTTTTTTTTATAAGGAGTGTTACTTTGTAAAAACAGCGGTAGTAGCTAAGCAGAAATGGATCCCCTTGTTTCTTTGGAGCAAGACTGGATTACTGCAAGATGGAAAGTTTATATTAAGAAAAGGAACAATCACAGTGCCTCTTTTGAAAATGTTGCTTGAAATTCTGTTCATTCTAAATATTCATTTGAGGGAGGATTCAGTAATAAGTTTCTTAGTGGATGTATTTTATATGATTCACTCTTTCTCCTCTTTTATAATCAGTCAAAAACTTTGGAAAAAGTCTGAGTTTCTGCAGGAATTGCATCCCTTGAGAACTTGACCCTTCTCACTCGGTTTCATCTTGACAGTCTGCAGTGCTTGTAGCATAATAGATGCTCTTTGAGATTGAGAAGGAAGAATAAAGACAAACTTTCGTTGTTGCTGTTGATAGCAGGAGAGGCTTACAGGTTCATGATTAGTCATTTCACCAGAATGAAAATAATGTTCTCTTTTCTAAACACTGTATTTGAAAATTATGCTAGGATAGTAGACACCGGGCACTTTCCTTGCCTGTAAGATGGAGATAGCAGCTAAGTATCACCAGTTTAGAACTCTTGGAACGATTAGCACAAATACTATTCATGAAGTACCTGCTTCTTTTAGACTATTCTCAGTAAGCTAAGAATAGATAAAGTCATTATTAATCATTGTTAGGGCTTTAAAAGTGATGGCTGAAGTTAAAAAGAATAGAACATATGTGATCCGTTTATGTTACATAAATCACTAAGTGCAGACATGGCATTTAGCAGCATCTTCATGTTAACCAGAAATCTTGCCAGACTTGGTATGTTTTCTTAAAAAGTGCCTTCTATAAGTGTTGATGTCAGCCATTTTTCAGAAATCTTTACTGTTTAAATTTAAAAAGTACATCAAAAATTCTCTGTGCACCACATATAATCAGTCTCCAAGTAGTGAAAGATAAATACAAGTAGTTTTGGGCTGTGTGTTCCTTTCCGCATCCCAGGTCTGCTGTAGAACGCCTGCCTCTGGACATGATTGCGTATGGAGGGCCTGGCGTGGGCCTAACGTTTGCAGAGGACCACGAGAGAGCACCATGTTTCTTCCCAGTGGCCAGTGAGCGCACAGCAAGGAAGGGGCTGGCTGCAGGCCAGAAAGAGGCCCTCTCCCTGCCTGCCTGACTAGCACTTCAATCTTTTTTTTTTTTATAAGAAGAAAAGGTAAAACAAAATCTCATAACAAGATGATAGAGTAGCAGTAGCTAATACATCACATCTTACGTTAAGTAGAGTACAGGATACGTGCATAAAAGTTCTGCAGTCGATACAAGCGCTGTCCTTGTTGTGAACTGAGCGACACTAGTAGTATGGCCGATGTGGGCTTTTCTCTCCTCTCTTCTTCCTTCCTTTCTCTTTACCCCATCGTGGTTCCCTTTTCCTTTAGCACTTCGATCTTGAACTTTTGTGTCCAGAACTGAGGACAGTAGCTCGTGTTCAAGTATTACATAGAAGCCCAAGAAATATATAGAGCATTGCTACGGTGAGAAGGTCATTCTACTTATCATGTGCACTTTGGTTTTATTTTTCCTGATAGAGCAGATATGTGTTGAAATTTTGGTTTTTTTATGATGCCATGTTCAAAATGTTACTGTTCAGTAGGCGGTTGGTACTGTGGTATTCTGAGATGTTCTGACCTTTAACATTCATAGAAGTTTAATTTTACTGTCTCTGGACAAGTAGCATACTGTACTAGTCATAATTTGGTGTTAGATTGTAATCATTTAGGCAAAGTTTTCTATGAAAGACTTCTTGGGTTAAAATCCTAGCAAACTATATATTGAATCACTTCTCGGCCTTTTGGCTAAGATCAAGTGCAAACTATATATTGAAACATTTTACTTTATATATTTTCTTGATAATTAGGTTGTTGAGTAGAAGTAAAAAGCAATTGAAAGGTAAGATGTACCCCCAAGAAAGCAAACATCTACCGCTCAGATAGCTTCATACTCCTTTATATCTTTTTAGACTCTGTATCCTTAATAAATTGACATTTTAATTTTGTAAATGTTTTATTTTGTGTCTACATGTCCCCTTAAAGCCCGATGCAGTCATGGGGGGTGATGCTGAATCTGGAGTTTGTGATTGACTCATGGTCCACAGCTGGGATTAAGGGTGTAAATGCCAACCCCCCCTCCCCCCGGGGGTGGGAGCCTGCATACCATGTAAGGGATGGAAGGAGGCTTGTCTGCTCTTTCTCCCTTGTTGCTGTTGCTATCTTCCAGGCCAGGATAAGTTGCCCCTCTGCACTGTGCCACCCTGCCTTGGATCCAGCTGATTAGGGCCGAAACTTTTACAAACTGAGTTAAATAAACATGTCCCCCTTTAACTTTGTGTGTTGAATATTTTTCTCTCAGCAACAAGATAAAAGTACATAAGACAGAAGGGAAGGGAAGTTTAATTAGGTACAGAGTAAACATTTGGATGTATTTTACTGTTATCAGTTGTGACTAAGTTAACTGGGGAATGCATCTCCACCCTCTGGAAAGGTGGTATAGACCTGGAAAGTGTTTTGTGAGGGTGTTAGAACTGTTTCCTGTGAAGACAGGAGTATCTCACTTTTTCATCTGGTTTGTGAGATACCTTTGCAGTGGGTGTTGCCTACTCTTCATAGAAGTAAAGCAAGAGAGAAGCTTGGAGAAGACGACATGATAGTGGCGATGTATGGAGAGTGCTAGATGTCAGATATATGAGTTTGTGTCTTCCACAGTCAAAGAATGAATTCTAAGAAATTGCATAGGTTAGAGTAGGACCATGTATTGGAGAAAAGACATGGGAGTAGGAATGGGGAATAGGAGTAGCTCCTGAGAGACAGGAAGGGTTCCAAATGGGTTGCCCAGGAGCCCACCTTGCAAAGGAAGTTGTAGAGAGCAAAACCATGGGGTGGGTACAGTTCAGATCAAAATGACAACCAGTCAGTAAGATTGCAAGTGTAGTTGCTCAGGTAATACTGATCTTTTGCAAGGGCACATGGGTGACATCATTAACATTGGTCAGTAATCAGTAGCCTTAGTCTTGTCTTTAGCTTTAGGAGTCTTAGTCATGGTAGGTGGGAGAGGATAACGGGAAATCTTAAAAGGGTGAAAATGGTGATCTTGTCTCCATTCATCCCTTACAGAGTTATGGAAAGCTGGCCATTGTGTCTGTAATCTGCAGCCACAGTCCCGATGTAGTCTCTTGGAGGGCCCAGCCCTGTCTGACTGCCCATTATATTTCTGCCTAACTCAGCTGTGTATAATGCAGTGAGACAAATAAAATGGATGCGGTGTCTGTGTCAGGAACTTTGCTGCTTTGCAGGAGCACTGTTCACCTTGATGATACTTTTGAACTGATTTCCATACTTCCTTGTCCCAGTGAAATGCTTGAGGAAGCAGTCTTCTAATCTTGTCAGTACTTTCGTGCTCCTTCAAATGATTTTTAATTGTTGAACATGTAGCAAGATCCTGTTAGTGTAAGGGACAGTTTTGCATGGATGGACCCTACCTGTGTGCTCTTTGGTCCAAACAGTATGAACATCTGTCTTCTGGACTCCTGTCTGCCATGGGAACACCTGGTTTGCCTCTTGATGTATTTCTGTTGCTAAACTGCAGGGCCTTGTCCTTCCTTCTGCTTTGCCGTTTCTCTCCCTATCTTATCTGTATTTTTAAACTTAACTATCCCTTTTGTGAGCATGTGAATTTTGTTATGAATTAGAGAATAGGATGCACTCTCTTGAACTTTAGCTCTTGCTCTTTTATTTTATTTATTTATTTATTTTTTTTTTTGCGGAACTGGGAAGCGCTTATTCCACTGAGCCATCTCCCTGACCCCTCTTTTTCATTTTTAAATATGCTTTTTGAATAATAAAGTTAATATAATAATATTTTCAGACAGTTTAGTAATCTGTCCTGTATCATATTTAACGCAATGCTTATTAGCTTGGTGTATTTCCTTTTAAACTTTAAGAAGACAGGCTTTCAGTTTCAGCGTGTTTCCACCTCCTGTGCTTTTTTCTGTGTTAAAAGTATGTGCTCTTGTGTATGTGAATGATATTCATTACTAAAGCTGTTTCCTAAACTCATGAAAGTGTGAATATGTCATAATTCACTGAATAGCTTCTCATCACTAGATGGGGGCATTTCCAGTGTTTTGTTACTGTAAATAATGAGTGTGTGTGTGTGTGTGTGTGTGTGCTGCCCTATCCCACTGGGATCCTCCAGCCCTCTTCATAATTTTTGGTGACTGTTTGAGAACAGTTTTGTGCTTCAGATTTTGAGTTATAACTGTATTCCACATTTCCATCAAAGGGATCAGTTGCAGGACATATCTTTATGGTATATTTAAAAGAACCTGGGCCGACTAAGAAAGTCTAGCCTGGAGTTATGGGTGTCAGTTATATGGGCAGATCACTCAGGTGATAACTAATACCTACTTTACACATGAAAAACAGAAAGTTTACTAATTGACATATATAAAGCGCAGCACAGTGGCAGATACCTGTAATCTCAGGCTCAAGCAGAAGAATCTCAAGTTCTGGGCAGTTTAGTGACTTAAGGAAAACCATGTCTCAGAATCTTAAGAGCAGGGGACGTAGCTCAGCACAAAACCCTTGGGTTGTTCTGTCCCCAGTACTAAATAATAATGACAGCAACAATAGCAGTGGGTGCATAGTAAATGGAACCAACTTTTTCCTCCTTACAGACTGAGAATGGCAGTACATGACAGTGCCATTTTCTTGTGCCTGTACAATTTCCTGTGTAGAAGTCCCAGACAGAGAGTAAACCATGGACATGTAAGGTGTAAACCGTGACCCGCCTACACAGGAACACGCCTCCCTCTGCAGTGCAGCTACATCTTCTCCATCAGCCCCCCCCCCCCCCCCCCGTTTTCTGGTGAAAATTACGTATTGATTTGGTTCACAACTTATTTGATTGCAGGTAATGTTGAATTGTGAGCTATTTCAGTTAGATCCAATGAACCAAAATTCTGGATTTAAACGTAATCTAAAATATATCTTCATTATTCCAAAGCATTTTTAAAAAATAAGTAAAATTAACTGATTCATCCTTTCTAAATATTGAGACAGTTTAAATATCATTGATACCTCTAAAAATTTATCTTTGTAACACTTTCTGTTACATTCTGGACTTTTCCCCTTTCCTTGGTATTTTAATCACTGGATAAATTTGTGTATTGTTACTCCTTTTGTAGTCTTTCCATAGGGATAACTATCATAGGGTTAATCTGGAAAACAATCCTTTTGAAGCAAGGGGCTGTCATCTTTCGGTCATCAGGGCCCAGTGGCTTCTTTGGGAAAAAGTAACAAAAACGAAAGAATTCTAGAGGAGTGGGATGATATTCTGAAGGCAGGAGCATGGTGTACAAGTTACAGGCATTTGACCTAGATTTGGGCAACGGAGAAAGTTTCCAGAAGGAAGGGATGCGTGGCACATGCACAGTCTGCTTTTGCCTGCCCCTTGTTGTATCCGTGCTGTCACTTGTACCCAGCTTATATCTCCCAGCCTCCTGGGCCTCCTCCAGTTAGTTCTACTACTGTGAGGAAAGCAGATTGCTGCAGCTGGCAGCATACTCCAGTATCTTACCTGCATACATATCTGTTAGTTTCTCTACCATATCTAGTTAATTGCCTAGATCTGTTTATTTTTTATTTTTTATTTATTATTATTATTATTATTATTATTATTTTTGCAGAACCGGGGATTGAACTCAGGCCCTTGCCCTTGCCAGGGAAGTGCTTATTCCACTGAGCCATCTCCCCAGCCCCTCCTTAGATCTTTTTAAAAGTCCTGTGTCTTACTGACCTGACCTATAACAGTTTCTTAAAATGAAACCTTACTGTTTTTGGAGATAGGGTCTTGCTAGTTCAGCCTTGAACTTGCTTATATAGCCCAGGCTAGCTTTGAATGGTGACACTCAGAAGGCCTCAGCCTTCTAAGTGCTGGATTATAGGCGTGTGCTAACATGTGTGGCCTTACCCTTTTCTTTTTGTTCTCAAATTTTGATGGTTTCAGAGGAAAAAAGCCTTGAAACAGCTGTATTGAGACAGACTTTACATACTGAAGTATTCTGTTATGATTTTTATAGAAGTATTATATTATGTTTATAATCTTAGTAATTGTCGAATTCTCGAAGGTTATATGTGTATTATAGTTTGCACAAAAATAAGACCTACCTGGAAAATAATTAGTCCGGAAAACTAGAGATCAAAAGTGCCATCCCCAAATGTCAGCATGCCTGTGTCTTCCCTGCCTTACAGAGCAGGCACCCAGCAAGACAAGGGTAGGCATGGAATGGATGCAAATATGACAGTTGTACAGAAGGTCTGGGCTTCATTGTGCTCAGTCAGAGCTGTGCTCTCCTTGGGACATTGAGGAGCATTTGGAGAACTTTGTGATTGTCTCAGTATGAAAGATGTGTCTGTTTTGCTGGCATCTGGAGGGGAAAGGTTACGGTTAGCGGGTAACATCTGAGTGCACAAGACAGCTCCCTACCATGGCATGTTATCCCAGCCAAAACAGTAAGTGCCCACATTGAGAAACCCTGGCAGAAATGAAGTGTGCTTTGGGGTCTGCTGGGAATCAGGGTCTAGAGGTGCACTGACTTACACAGGCAGTTGAAAAGAAGTAGGAATTCCGATGTGGGAAGTGCTATAATGGCTTCAGAGCGCACGGGTGTCTAAGAGCACCTGAGGAACCCATGACCCTTCTCTCGAGTTCAAGCACACAGCAGGATATCGTTATGGAGCCACAGCTCAGCAGTGGACAAATGCACACGTCTGTATGCTAGCGTGTGAGAGTGTAGGTGTGAGCTAACAGCCTGTATATGAAGTATACAGTGAAGGTGTAAGTGGCTCTTGCACTCTTGCTCTGCTGGTTGCTGTTGTGTTGCTCATAGCTACCTCTGTGCTCCTTTGGGGACCTCCTATTTGAAAACCTCTTTTCAGCCTTCTTGACCCCAACATATAAATAGGAATCATGACACATGTCTGTTTTGCTGGCCTCTTGAGTCATTTGCCTGTAGTCCCCAGAATTTTGGGCTACTTGTGACACTCTGCTAAGTGGTGGCAGAGTGCCATCAAAATATCTACTGTAGTTTAAAAACAAACTTCGTGATTTATTTTGTAAATCAGAGGCTTCCAGGGACAAATGTAAAATAAGACATTTTCCATTTACCAAAAGATTATTTCCAAAAATAATGGTGCTTATCTCTAAAGATAGAGAAAAGTGCCAACTATTAGATCATCAAATTAGCTCTCTCCCTTCCTCCTTTCCTGAAATCTCACTCTTACCCAGGCTGTTCTGCAGCTCCTAAGTTCTAGTGATCCTCATGCCTCAGCCTCCGCAGTAGCTAGAACTGTTTGTGTGTGCCGTGGGGCCTGGCTCAGAATAGCAGTTTCTTTGCCAGGAGCAAGCCCAAGTCACAGTATTACTGAAAACCTTGTAAGACTAGCTACAGAGTTAGTAACACGTTCTGGTTGGAGAAAAAGCTGAGTAGCGCATTGCTTCCTCTACAGAGTGATGGTTGGATAACCCTGCTGAGTAGCAGTCTCAGACTGCATGCAGGAGCACTTCGCGGTAAGTGCACAGATTAGCTGATCCACATGGAAGTGTTTGTTCCGAGTGTATGTTTTCATGTATGAAGTTGTTCGTGAAAAGTCCATGAATCAAAAAGAGAGCTAATAGCTGCTAATGTGAGCTATGCATGGAGGCTCAGAAAAGTGAGTGGGGATTGGCATTTAGGGGTGTGGTTAACATTTTGCAGGGACAGCTTCCTTTGCTGGAGCGCAGCCCCCTTTCCACCTGCACATCTACGAAATTGGGGTGTATCTTTTAAGATGTGTCTCATAACGAGAATTCCTGGCCTTCTTTCCTTATACTCAATGGAGTTTTAGATATGATGGGCATGTAGCATATTTTCTGATTTTAATTCGATATGGAAAGAAGTAGTGAAAACAGTAAATTAAAGATTTTGATCTCTGAATATTAACCTTGCATTGTGCTGAATGAAAATGTGAGGCAGACTAAGCTTGACCCTGGTTCCCATACCGCTTGTAAGAAAATGCCTGCGTAAGTTTTAGACAGGAGAGATTGTCCCGTTTTTCCCCCAGTGTTTATCACAGTTAATTCCAGCAAACTAAGAAGCTCTTTCCATTCTTTCAAGTTATTGGCAGATGGCATGGTTTAAATAAACACATAGTACCCTGGGTAAGTTGACAGTATTATTTCTGAGTGAAAACATCAATGTTTAACATTTAGATTATGGTACTGGAATTAGTAAAGTGTTTCCACTTTACTAAGCCTTGATAATTTTTATTTACTAGAGGACAAAGTTGATGAGATTGCTGGGCGTATTTTTTTTTTTTTTAAAGCATGTAACTATCTGCGGTAGGGTATAGTTAGCTCATGGAGCTTAATTAAATCAAGGATCAGAATCTGATCCCCATAATTTCCCTAATTGGAAATATAAATTTTTAGTTTTAGTGTGTTCCTTAGACATTTAGTGTGAAATTTCCATAATTTTGGAGTCTGCTTTTATCATTTATCAGAGATCACCTGATATGACCAAATGCTTGCTGTTTTTGCTGATGACCTATCTAAGGAACTTCTTATTAAAATAAAATGAAAAAAATCAGTCTTGATATAGAACCTGTAATCCACACTGACTGTCTCTAGGCTGTGTATTGAAATCCTGGGGATAGATTCAAATTATCCCTGTCCTGATACACAGCAGCTTTGGGGTAGTAGTGCTGGTGGTAATTTCATTAAAAATTTTATTTATGTAACCAAAACTAGGATAACATAACTTTTTGCAAGGTCTGTAGATGGTAAAATTTGGAGGGACTTGCTGGCAGTTTTGTCTGAAATAAAATTAAGTGTTGGAAGGAAAATTTAATGATGCCTTTTGAGTGTCTTCCCCTTCAGGCTAGCCCAGGCCTACTTCTCTGTGGGGCCTGCGTGGTTGTATGTGGTCTCACCTTCAGTCTCAAACTCTTGAGAAGTGTGTATGTAGCTGGAGATCGTATCCAGGGCCTAACACATGCTGACCATGTTTGTTGCCACTGAGCTATGTTGCCTAACTCTCTTGTCACTTCTGAAGCAGCCTGAGTCTTACTTTTGCTTCTGGTCGTTTGACATTATTAAGGTTTCTGATTGTATTGTGAGCAGAGCTGGCTTTCTGTGGAGCATCTGAAGGCACAGCAGCAGCAGTCGATGGTAATTCCAGACTTTGTGAGCTTCCCTCTTCGCAGTTTGGAATTACAATCAGCTGCTGCTGCTGTGCCTCTAGATGCTCCACAGAAAGCCATTTCTGCTCTTTGCAAAGAGGGAATCTCATGGGGCCGTGGAGACAGCCCCGTAGAATAGGGGCCTGAGTTCAATCCCCAGTTCCGCAAAAAAAAAAAAAAAAAAGAGGGAAGCTCACTTTGACAGGTTTTTATGTTGTGTCCCAGCTTAAGCTCTTAAAATGCCAACAGTGCAGCTAACAGGGATAAAATCTCTGTTACTGTGTGCTTTTATCACCATTTCCATGTATAAAGTACTGAACCAGATCAATTTTTTCACTTGGAATAAATTGGAACTTAGATGACTTCATAATGGAAAACAGTCTAGTATTTGGAGGTTTTCTTCGGCTTTGTTTTGTTGTATTTCCTGGCAAAGCAGAAGCGACAGCACAGGTTCCCGTTTCCTGAGCCTGCAGCCACTCTCTTGCACTGTATTATTTTTCAGGGGGAAAGCCAGAATTTTGACTTCTAAGCTTTATTTCCTGTTTGTTCTTAACAGAGATAGCTAATTCACTTAAAGATCTCGAGAATTACAATCAGCTCTGTAGGATTACCAGCTTCTTTCTTCTGGGGGCATTGTGCACTGGAGAAGACCCAAGGTTGTTAACTGTCATCTCTCTTGTCCCCTGCCACTCTTCATTAGAATGTCAGCAGTGGGAGCCACTTCTGTCCTTGCTGCCCTGTGCCCAATGGCACCAGTGAGGTCTGGCTCACAAGGGCTCAGAATAAGTATCATATGAGTATGTGAAGAGATATACACATGAATTCACTTTGTTGAGTTTTTCTCCCCCAGAATGTGAGGACAAAACATATAAGTCATTTATTTAATGCCTTTAACTGAATATTGTAGTTTCTTCTGCAAGGAGCAAACATATCCTCTGAAGGAAAAAGATGGCTTGTTACATTGAATTAACCTGCTGTGAAAATGCGGAGACATTGCATGTGCTCTGGTTAAACTTAGCTGTTATTTGGATGTTGTTTGACCTGTCTTTGTCATATTTTCAAATGCCTTAGAACACACTGCCAGCTTAGAATCAGTGAGTACTGCATAGAGGAAATTTTTTTTGTGTGTAGTTTTTTGGAAGGAGGCAAACTATCTGAAATGAGTTTAGGGACAATAAAGCAAAGAGACCCTTTCTCACTTAATGTATGCTTTTTATTTATTTATGATTGTACACTTTATTCCTATCATTGTAGCCCATAGAAGTTAATTCTATTTCAAACTTCTGGCAGGAGCCTGCCTGTCAGTTGTGGGAGAGAATCATTCGGTCTGTTTTGTGGCTTCCTGTGTCTTTCTACAATAGTTTTTTTTCTGCCTTTCAATAATGTTTGCTTTCCCCATACACTGTTTTCTTCTTTCTCGGTAATCATAGCAGCCTTCCATAGAAAACAATCTCCATGAGTTTCAGGTTATGTTAATGACAGCTGCTTAGACAAGTCTCTCTAAATAGTTCTTAGAAGTCTGGGTAAACTCCCCAGTGTAGCAGGATTAGTGAGTTCTTCGAGAATGGTTTATAGTGTGGACTTGTAGAGTTGTCTTCAAGTTACCTGCATAACAGTGGATACCATATGTTCTGAGAGTATCTTAGTAGTGTGCCATTTTTGCTAGAGATAGCTTTTCTCCCAAATTACTCATATGTATTCTTCTCCCTCTTGAAGGGAGGTATCCCTGTTAGGATCACCATTCTGCCCTTTGACCAGCCTTAGTTTCAGCAGTTGTGGTCATAGCATTTGGTGGGTGGAGCAGGTACTTTTGTGTGCCACTTTGGGAAATACTGTGTGCACCACAAAATAGCTCGAGTGTCCAGGTTGTTCTGCGTGTGTTTCCTGTTCTTGGTAGGCCAGGAGGAGGGTTGTAATCTCTTAGGTCTCCACCTGACAGCTGGAGTTTTCTCTGGGGAGGTAGCTTTGAGGACACTAGTGCTGATCTGTGCTTGGTGGCCACCTTTGAATGCAGTTGGTTACTGTCTCACACACTAGCCTGTCCCTGCTGCCACCCTGTATATGTGATAAGAACCGAGCCTCTCCTAGAGCCTGGGTGTCCTCATGGTGTTCTCCACCCTACTGCAGCAGTGGTTGTTCTCTTATGGATCTTGGGCCTCTTGGAGAGTTTGGTGAAAGCTTTGAGCCTTCTCTTCACAGACAGACATATGCATATGATTTGGGGAAATTTACCTTGAAATCCAGGGTAAGATTTTGGTTTAGATAATGTCTCCTAAAACAAGATCAGAACAGAAAATATAACATGGCCTCATTAAAAAGGAAGCCATACATTTCTAACCTCAGATTTATCATGGGTTGCCACAAAATATTGCTGCTTGATCTTTTTTCTCAGCATGAATTTTGTATTCCTCATATAAAAATGTTTGGAGGAAGCAAAGTGTGTAGGAAGAGTGGAGAAAGTAAAGGATGTATGGAATATAGTAGGTACTTATTTTTTTTTTACTTAACCATAGGAAGTTACAATTCTATCACTTTGTTTCTACCAGCTTTCCTTCTTGATGTTCCAGTCAGTACTGCATGCCTCATGCTTTCTTATGTGATGTTTCTAATCCTGGTGTTTGAATCCAGATTTTCTTGGTGTGTGAAGGGGAAGGGAGCGTTGGACAGTGAGTAGCAGGAGTGGCTGACTGAGCCAGCAGTCCTGGTGCAGGAGAGAGCCCTTAGCTGCTCTGGGTGGGAGTGTTTAAATCCCTGCTTCCAGTGTGCAGGAAGCTGGCTCTGGCAGCAGCCCAACCTGGTCAGTGTTGCTTTTTAAAGGCAGATGTTGGGTGTAGGCTAGGAGCTTATTTCCCAGTTGGAAGAGTTATGACTGGAATCAGGAGATGGAAACTTACAGAGTCCAATGTAATTGTATTGTTGTATACACAGTAATAGTGGAACACCCAAGATTACCTTTTCTTGAAATCTAATTTCTGTAGCTTGTCTCCCTCTCTATTGAATCTGTTCTTTATTGTACTGAATATAATTAGTTTATATAGTTTTAATATCTAAAAAAGTTTTTCATTTTGTAATCCTTTCTCATGGTAGATTTCCTGGGTCAGATTCATATTTGTACATATAAATTCTGTTTTATGAAATGAGTGTTGCAGATTCATAGGTGTTTTTTTTGTAGTCATGTGCAGTCTCTACTCCCCTTCTGCATTCATTTTTCTGATTTGCTCCTAATCCCAGTGTAGCCCTGATAAAGGGGGAGTTTACACAGCACTTAATGTTCAAATTGATCAAGCTCAATTTTTCAGAAATGGCTCCATTGATCCAGATAAGTGCCATCACCTAAAATTTAAATTCTATTTGTGAATAATAGGTGATGATGGAGACCTATTGAGTTCTCCCTGAGGCTATCCAGTGTACCAACCCCTTTCTGTGAGTGAGATTATTTACCGGTCTTAAAAAAATCAACCCTCTGTGTATGTGTGCAACACTCACACCCTGCAGCAGAGGAGACCAACACTGGGGTAGATTGTTGTAGCTTTTGCAGCTAATGTTGAAGTGATGTGTGATTGCAGGGTGATAGTGGTAGTGGTGTGTTGATTCTTTTGAGTAGTCCAGTATCTTATGCTATTCTCTTCTTGCAGCAGTTGAGCACTAATAATATCCAGGTTATTAGGTGACTAATAGAAGAGTTCTGTTAATATGTATTTATGTAATTTATCATCTGTATATTGGGCAGTTCTTTTTTTATGTATTTAGTACGGGGTCTTCAAGGTCTCACAGCACAGATCATACTTGTAGTGATCCTCCTGTTCTTAGCCTCCCAAGTGCTGGGATTACAGGCATGCCCCACTATGCCCAATCTTAATTGCTGTGTCAGTATACACGCCGGGGGTGGAACTGGGGCCTGCACAGGCACGGGCACAGCATGGCAGTGTTTGAACCATGGTCCCTGCCTAAGCAGTAGGGTTAATCTGCTGAGCTATCTGGCCAGCCCTGGGCAGTACTTTTGATAAGAAAATAATGGTAAAATGAATACAAAATCTTCTGTGCTCTCTTTACCTTTAGAACTATTAGCATTAACATTTCAGTGTATTCTTCTAGTTTGTGTAGGAGGAAGCAACCCAAGTTGCTTACATCCTGGCATTTGTATGACTTTATATTCTTGCTTTTTCTCTTTCCCTTAGCATTTCTTGAGCGTTTTTTTCCATGCCATTAAAAACTTTAAGAGATAACTCTACATAAATCTTGACCTTAGAGAAAACAAATTTTACTGAAGACAACTGTGTGGTGTGTGAAGCAGTCAGGGTTGAAGCTCATAGTGTCTTCTCACTGATGGAGAAGGTAGAGAAGCAGTCAACTGGCAGGAGTGGCAACAAAGTCACCTTTGGAGTGTAGTCCCCATGGGATTGCTCCAGCACGCTCAGTCAGCAAAGGGCCAGCTGGGGGCTGCAGGGCAGTTTTTGAAATCACTATCACTGTATGGTTGGAAGTTGAGCCAGTTTGCTAAATGAAGGCCTAGAGATACAAGTGTCAACATCTGCCAGCTCCTTGGGCAGCCTGCTGAATGTACCTTTGGAAGGTGACGCCACTGTGGCTGTGCCATTGCCAATGGCGCTCAGCAGGAGCTTCATTCTGAGCCAGCAAGCAAGGGAAGGGGAGCAGCCTTGGTGAGCTTATGTGGGCAGTGCCTAAGTGATCATTTGTGTTCTTTTGAAAACTAGAGTTTGGAGTTGATAGTTTCTTATGGAATTGAAAGTGTCAATTCATTTTGCTAGCCTTTTTTTTTTTTTCTCTCTCTCTCTCTTCCCTCATTCTCCTTTTCTTAAAACTTGTGCCAATTGCTTTCTGTGTTTTGAAATGTACTTGTGAGGTCATTTCTTCTTGTTTTACATCAAGCATCCAGACTTAGGAAAAGCAAATCAAGCATGATTTTTTCAAATTACAGACATGTTTCCTGATTTTCAAATAATTGCACATATGTTCCACTTTAGAACTAAATGTTGGGGAAATTTTTACCTATGTAGATACTTGATATTTTTCTCCTTTGGATAAGTGATCCTGTTTCCTTTTTGCTCTTATTGATGGAATGCTCAGCCCTGATCCACTTTGTTCAGATATCTCTCACCAACATTTTGCGTTCTCTGTAGCCTGTTAGTTCGGAAATTACTGGTGATTTTTGTATTGCTGCTCCAAGAGAATGGGACGGAACACAGAAATATGCAGAGCTTCCTCATTGTGACCTTTCAAAGACATAGCAGCAGTCTATTGAAACATCCCATTCTCTCAGATTGTTTCAGCACTAACCCTGTGTCATCAGTGGCTGGCAGCTGTCATAGCTGTATGTGTGAGGGAGCGGAGGCCCCGCTTGGGTCCTTCATATTGCGCCTCTAGCTGCAGCAAGGAGCACTAGTGCTCACTGGGTGCCTTTTTACGTGGCAGTTCAGTCTGGCGGGGGGCCTGTGCCCCTGAGTCTTTGCAGGTGAAGTCACATTTTGTGTGTAAAGAAACACTTAAGTAGCATATAGTTAACTTTCTGACAGCCTTTTGCCGTCCACTCATGTTATAACATCAGAGAAGTAGAATTTCTTGGCTGTTTTATGACTGAGGAAGGTAATATGTGCTACAGGATGTCCAGTGTGTGGTACTTTCTGTGGAGAATGCCGTTTATTTTATGAAAGACTTCTTGAAGCTGACACTTCTTTTAAGAAAACTTGATTTCCAGTAATGGCCAAGACTTACTAATTATGACAAAATTTCAAAACAGTAGAATGACAATAGTTAATACATTGTGTATTATATCTTCAAAGTAGTTACTCCTTACTCCAGAGTACAAGATATGGGCATAAAAATCCCCCAAACACTATTAACACCTTTTTTTTTTTTTCAGTGAACTAAGAGAAACTAGTAGTATAACTTTTTTTTCCCCTTTCTTTCTTTCCACTTTCTTCCATTCTAGTTTTTAATGATAAAGTGTCAACCTCCTCATTTCTACTTCCTTATCCCTTGACATTTAAAAGAAATTATTCTGTCACAATTCATAAATACTTTAAAGTGTAGTATTTAGAAAAAAATCTGTGAGATTAAGAAAGGCAGTATTTTGTCATTTCTTTCTAAATAGGATAGATTAATTTCTGGGTAGAACAAAATTTATATTGGATACTTCATTGTGAAAAGTTGAACTGTTTCCAAAATTTGTCAGCAGTCATAGGAGTGGCATTAATAACAGATGTATTAATTGAATCAAGAGATAAATATGTAATGCAGACAAGGTGATGAGAATATGGAAGTTTGAAGAAATATGTGTGTGTTCCATAATTCTCTCCACCCAAAGTAAGACTTTTACTCTTTTTTTTTTTTTTTTTTTTTTTTTCCAAATGCACATTCTGTTTGCTTAAGTCTGCATCTGCTACTAGCTTTGAACATTGCCTGAAACGTATGTGCGGCTTGGCAGAAAGTTTCATATGAAAAGGAAGGCACAGAATAAAGTTTGTCTTGTTAAATAATGGCACAAAACCTTCTAGTCCCAGGCTGCATGTGTGCGTATTCACTGGTACCCATGGTGCTCCTTGTGGGAAGCTTGAAATGATTCCCTGCAGGGTCCTGCTGAGCACTTGTACCAGCACAGATGGAGAGTTTTAGGCTTTGCATTTTCCTGTCACACTTGTCAAAACCACTCGTTTGTTTGAAGGAAGTTTTGGGTTTTGTTTGTGTGGAGGGCTGGTTTGTTTGTTTGCATTTAAACCCCTTGCATGTCTTTGTTGCATCTTGTTTTTTTACTGCAAAGAGCATGCACTAGATCTGGTCCCTGTTCCCTTGCTTGATGTGCTTGTGCAGGTCAGCTTTGATCTGAGCCACTGTTTAGTTATAACGTAGTCTTGGCAAGGGTTTAAAAAATAACAAAATGCAGTGCTTCAGGAGTTTGATTACATATTTGTGGTAATTATCAACTTTGACATTTAAAATCTGATAGTATTATTACAGTAAAACATATGCTATTATTAATTTAGTGATCAAACGTATAAGCTGTGGTTTATGAAAACTTAGAAATTTGTTCTATATGTCTGTTGTATCTGTATTTTGTGCTTTATTGATTCAGAAATAATTTACACTTTACCAGTAAACCATGAAATTCTCCAAGTGGAGTTTGCCTAGTTTTTTGTGTCAGAGTCTAAAGTCAAATGGAAGTCAAAGCTAAATAAGCATGTTTCCCCAAAGAATTTCAATAATCATTAATAGCTCAGTAAGAGTTATTGTGAGGAATATAGTTAGGTAATATATTTAGACCAGTTAGTAGGAAGTCTGACCTAAGTGCTCAGTAAGTGCTGGTTTTGTTCTTTTTGCTTAGCTGCATACACTCAGTTTATTTGATATAATATCATCAAATAAGACATTAAATCCTAAATTTGTTTTTAATTTTTTAAAACTTAAATTACAGTAGTTCCTTGGTTCATGAACATAGTCCTTTTCATGATTCTGGTCACAAAATAAATTGGATGAGAACTAAATCAGAGTTCCCGTAAGGTCAACACTGAACCTAATCATTGAATTTGGTTTGGTTCAAGACCAATTTGGTTTGCAACCAGAACTGTGGAAAAAATGAAGGCTGTGGATCAAGGTAACACTGCATTGTGTGCTTAGGCCTTTCTGATGACACATTGGTAAAAGACTTTTCTTCCCATTAATCTGTTGGACCGATTTCAAGTTTTGGGAGTATATGCTGCAGTTCTGCGTCCTGACTTTCAGCCCATCTCAGTCTTCAAGTGCAACAGTTATTTCTTTTGTGCAGTAAGAATTTGTGTTTCATGATGGTTCACTTAAAAAATAAAAGGTCAGTAAAAACGAGGGAGAAACTGAGTGAAAAGAGCACAATTTTAATTATTCTGAAATGAAACTTCCAGGCCAGGAGCTGTTCCTCGTGACCTTCCTGAGCACTGTAGATCACACTTCGGTCTGGAGGCCAGTGTCCTCATATACAGGATTTGCTCTAAGACATACATACAGTGTTATTTTACTGTTTTCATATTTGAAGATAAAGCAAGAGAAATCCCAACAAATGTGGATTTTTGAACGGAATATTGGGCAGTCTACCTCAGTGGAGGCAGTTTTAGCTGTAGGTACTATAAATGTGACTGTTTTACGAAGACACTATCTGGAAAAAGTGAGTATGAATATAGTGGTGCCAAACTTTGAAGAGTTATTGTGTTGTAAACCTGGTTCTCCTGAGCTTGGGAGAATCTCAGCCAATTCAGACAGTTGTAGAGGCTAAGGAGATTTATAACACTTTAGTTCATTTTTATGATCTTACTCAAATTTTTTAGTGCCTCCTCAGTTGTGTTGCATCTTAGTGCAGCTTTTGTGTTAGAAATTAGAGGTGGCTTATAGTAACTAACAGTTTGTCTTTGTAATTCATTTGCTGCTTCTCAATTGGTAAGTTGCTTGCTTTTTAAACTAAGAATGCTTAAGGGTTTTTTTTCCCTAAACTCATTACACAATCATAAGCCATTTATTGAACATTGTCATAAATTTGAGAATATTCCTCTCTCAAAAGATTTACCCTTTGCCATTCATCTTTGAGAAACTCCCTGGGAATATCTAATCATTCACTCAGAAGTAAGTGTCATTGGTTGAAATTGCTGCTTTGGCTTCTGTTAAATAGGAGAACTTGAGAACAAACAGTGCATCCATCACTTTGCAGAGTCATCCAGTCCACAGTCCATGGATGCCTGTTTCTCTGCAGACATTAATGCATCAGCTGAGAGTTCCTGCCCTTTGTATCTTCTTTCTTTGTCTACCATGCTTCTTTCTGAGTTAGGAGCCTCTTCCTGGAAGGAATGACCCTTCTTTCTTTCATACCCTCCTTTGAAATTGTGCCAGAAAATGAGGTCCTGGCCGGCTGTGAGGAAAGGAATCACACCCCTGGGCTGTGACGTGGTGGCAGTGTCAAAACACTGCCATTAGTTCCTGGCCCTTCCCTTTATCCACGATTGGGGCTGAATCTCATTTCCTTGCCAGCCTCCTACCTCATCCTCCTGCTCCCGTCAGCCTCTGGTAACCTGGAGAGCCCAGGACAGCTACCAGAGTGATGGCACTCCCCAGAAGTTGGAGTCCAGAAGGACCCTTCTGGTTCCAGTATCAAACTCACTGCACGTCACCAAGTCCTAATTTTCTCCTGTCTCTACACAGTTGGGGACAGTCTGCTATTCATGTCTTATGCCTGATACTTAGTTTTACTAGGAAATCTTTGCAGATTAGCTTTGTACTTTTTGAAAAATTGTGTGGAAGTAGGAAAAGCTGTGAGTGAAGTGAGTGAGGGCCACACACCTCTACCGACACGAGACCAGGATGCAGGCCTCAGGGCTGAGGAAACACAGCAGCTCACAGGGCTGTTGTGGGCCTGTCTCTTCCTCCCCGCCTGTGTGTCATAGAAATAGTCTGGATTTTCTGTGTTTGAGACTGAGTCAAAGTGACTCCTTCCGAGGAGTAGCCCAGCTCTCCGAGCAGCAGCCCCTGCCCAGTCTTTCCCTGCGTGCTGTAAGGCTGCAGTTTTAATGTGTGCTTTTTAAAAGTCTTAAGCAGTAAGTCTAAGTGAAGATAGCACCCTGAGACTTTGCACGGGGTACATCCCACACAGGTCTGTTCTGTAATGGTAAAATTCCAATCAATTAGAGGTTTTAAAGAGCAGTTATATCAGTTTACCTGTCATTGCTCTTAACCATCTTTACCTCCATACTTAGGTGATAGGAAAACTGTTACAAGTTATAAATAAGTGGATTTAAAGTCTCCTAAAATCTGGTACGCTGTTTTCTAAGTGGTAAAAGAAGAAAACCATGTCCCCTGCCCCTCCCAGGCAGAGAGTAGTTGACCTCTTGCTCCTCAGTCCTGGAAATAAGCGCAGTGGAATCAGCTTTATTTATGCATTGAGCAGCCTCAGGCTGCACGTTTCCGATCGTGGACTCTCCTCTAGTGTGGAAAATTGTTTCATTTTCATTCTTATTGGCAGGGCGATAACGTAGATAAACCTGGATAAAAGGGAATTTGGAAGTTTGGTACAGATCTGAGAATTTTTTTTTTTTTAACCTCATGCACATTGAAGTACTCTTATAACGTCTATTTTTATTCAGAATGTTTCAGGAAAGTCTTTGCAAAAATAGAGAACTTTTTAAAAGAGAGATTTGATTTTAAATCATAATGCAGTCAGTGTTTATATATGGCATCCAGAGAACAGTGATTTTGATTGGAAAGAGTTCTCAGGTGTTTTTGGAGATGGGAAAACTAAGAATTAGAGAAGGATCATTAAATGGACAGCAGGATCCATCCCTAAGGAATCTAGCATCTTTCGATTTTCCAAGTCTTTTCTACTGTGACAGGATGGTAGAAGCTAACCTATGTTTGTGCTTTGGATAAGTGGTACATAAATGGATGTTTTGCAAGTACTGTTTTTTTCTTTTAAATCATTCTGTTAAATCCTGTTTGTACTGTCAGTTGTTGAGTAGGGGAGTCATGGAATTTTAAAACAGAAAGAGACGGTAGCAGTGATGCTGTACTACTTCCCAACTTACGTGGTTGATGTACAGTAAATCTGTTAAATGAGTTGGAGGGTAGGAAGGTTCTCACATGCCAGAGAAATAAAATATTAAAACAATGATATTATAGAATTATATACTGCTTTAGGTTATCATATTGTACATAGATGTCCAAGGCTCTGGTGTTCTTTCGTAATGGTTTAGACTAGGGAGAGAATGGCTCTCTGCAGCCTGTGTACTGTAGGTTTGCCACCACTGACTTATTAGTGTGTAACAAAATTATAAATGATTGTTTTCCCTTGTTTATAAATCTGAGGAAAAACTAGCTTTTATATGAAAGTGTCAGGTACATGTATTACTATCTCTCCATGCCCATTATTTTAAAAAATTGATTGCTACGTTTTGATATACATACCCATCACGTTGTCCCCTCATCCTTTAGAAGCAGCAGCAGAGGAAGCAGCGCTGGCCAGACCACTGTTACTGTGTTACCTTTCCTCCTTTATGAAAGCATGAGAAGGAGCTCGCTCTGCAGTTTCTTGACCCAGTAAACATCTTGACAGCAATACAGCTTCAGCGAAGTCTTCCCTTCCTTTAGTTTTTCTACAAAGTAAAAGAAAAATTCAAAAACGTTTATTCTTAAGCAGTCTGTCTAAGCAGGGATTGTTGACAAAGAAGATTGTGTTCCTGAAGGAATTTTTTTTGTGCTTTGTGACCCTAAATCATGTTTGCTTGGTAAAACAGTGGCACTATATGTAACTAAAGGAACGGTAGATGCAAGATTTTACTTTTGCTAAAGCATGACTGAGAGAGTTGGAAATGAAATGGTTAGATTCAAGTTCAGAGTTAAGCACATATTGTTATTCCACATAACCATACAGTCATTTTGATAGAAATAATTTGAATATTATGTTGACTGTAGAACTTTTTGTTGGTTATACATTATTTGGCATTATTGGGCTATAATGCTTTTTAATTTCTGTTTTTTTTTAAATGTCAGCTTGCATATTTTTCTAGTAATACTACTTTCATAGTATATATTATAGTGATTAATTTGACAAAACTGCATCATTAAACCTTTTAATTCTATACATGGTGATTAAAATATAACAGTTCTAAGAAAATAGTCTGTTATTTAACACAAAGGAACACATAGGCAAGGAAAGACTTTTTTAAAATTTAGTATATGCAGCAGGGGGCACCAGATGAAGGCAAAAATGCATTCTTAAATTTTCAATCAGCTATAGTCTGTATCCTGTTCATATATTAGTAATGTGGTAGATGATTCTTTACCCTTAGTCTTCTTGATTGTTTCAGTTGTTCAAGTTTAAAAGCTCTACCGAACAAGAGAGTGTTAAATGTCCTTGCTCATTTTAATCTAGATAGACTATCTTACGTATAACCAGTGTAGTGACTATACAGATTTTTCTTTAAACATGTACTACTTTTGTAGTTTTAATAAGAAGTACAAGAACCACATTGCTTAGAATAAGGCATTAACAGTGTGTTTTTAATACCTTTTACAAAATAATCTTTTCATTAGTGAATAAAGGAAAACCCTAGTATTTGAAATGACTTGGTTTTGTTATTATGTGAACCAAATATTTTAAAATCTGGAAGCCTGTTCCTTATAGCTAGTTAATAAGTAGTTATATGGAATTGTTTCTAGAAAGCTTGCATTTAATGTTGGTGGCTTGAAGTAATTTTTTCCTTTGTTCCCCTCTTCTGTGTTATCCAGTCCAGTATCAGATGGAAATGATGCGGAGCCTTCGCCACGTAAACATCGACCATCTCCATGTGGGCTGGTACCAGTCTACATACTACGGCTCCTTCGTCACCCGGGCACTTTTGGATTCTCAATTCAGTTACCAGCACGCCATAGAAGAATCTGTCGTTCTCATTTACGGTTGGTAGGAGGTTCCTTTATTATTCTTTTCTTCCCTTCATATTACTACTGCTATTTTTGCTTTCTGTCTTTTGCCTCTAAAAGCAGCCTGGCAGGCTTTGTCAAGTAAATACCACCCCTGTTTCTGCAGCGGCCTCAGCAGCAGCAGCTACGTCTAGACAGGGTTTCCTTCTTTCTGTTTATTTTTCTTGCTATCAGAGCCCTGATGTGTACATTTTGGAATGCTGGAGTAGCTGCTTCATTTTTATTCCTCCATCTCCCCTCCCTCATAGAAGGGGCTGGTGGAGCTCGACCAGATGTCTAACAAACCCCGATTGCTGGAGTGTCTGGCTCTGTACGTGACTGACCAATCCTAACACGGTGTGCCAAGTTTTTTTATACCTCTGACAGCAGCGTACAAAACCTGGACTGTTTCTTAGCACAAAGATTTTTTTCTTCTCGGCCTATTTAATGGTGTTTCCTCAAGCTCTCCAGACCAGATGTTCTGTGCTGTATCAGAACTGTAGGCAATTTAACAGCTTTATAGCCCCCCCCCCCCAACACTCACAGTTTGCCATATCTGGCAGACTTGCATATAGTTTCCAGCTGAGAAGTAAATGTAACGTCCTGAGTATCTGTCAGAAAAAATACTAATGAATACGATCAATCTTATGAGCTGCCCCCAAATTGTTTCAGTATGTTAACAATTGGATTACAGTAAAGAACAAGCTGTTAAAGTGTACTTATATTGGCTGGAAACATTGCATCATCAGACCTTGATGAATTTTCCACTTGTTTCAGTCTATTTTGGTTTTCATTTTATCACCTATTGCTAAAAGTTTCACTGTGTTAAATTTCAGACAACATGAATGTTAACACAGGTTTTAGGCGAATATTGGCATGCCAGAGCCGTTATCATGCGGCAAGTGCTAAGCTCCCTTACTTGTGGAGTGTGTAAGCAGTTAAGTTTTGAAAATTTGTTTTTGTGAAACTAAAAAGACATATTTGTGATAACACTTTGATTTGGTGGTTTTGTTTTTACAATCTGCTTTAATTAAGAAATGTGAACAGTGATTATTGAGGTGGATAAATTTATTTTCAAGGCTATTCATTTTAAATTAGTTGACTCAACTATATTAGTTAGGCATACAACAATTTTTCATGTTTAGTATTCACCCGTATTTTCTTCTTACATGGGTTGTATAAAATATATAATTTTATTCACAAGACGATAAGTAGTTTAGCTAAGGAATGGATTTGAAAAGTTCTTAACTATATTTTGAATCTTCTATTCCTATTTTAGGAAGGAAGTTATTCTAAGTAAAATAGATCTCTGCAGCTTTACTTCCTGTTGGTTAGATATGGTTTGAATCTGCCTCAAGTTGTATTCTGATTATTTTAATCACTTTACAGAGATGCAAGATTGTGCAATATGTACCAGAATGTGCCTAGAACTGTTATTCGAACACTGGTGGTGACAGAATTTTTAGTAATGTCTTTTCTTTTCCCTTATTTGAGATCCCATAAAAACTGCACAAGGGTCTCTCTCGCTAAAGGCATACAGACTGACTCCTAAACTGATGGAAGTTTGTAAAGAGAAGGATTTTTCCCCTGAAGCGTAAGTGTTTGGGGGCCCATGGGGCATATGGTAAAGCATTGAGTGTTTTTCTTTTAAGACCTTAGTTTGCCACATTTATTGAATACTTACTTGTGCTTCGGTAATGCTTTTGCCATGTGGACTGTAGCAGTTTTCTGTACACCAAGTGCCACTCAATTTCTTCCTTTCCATGCTTAACTTAGTCTTCTTTGTAAAACATCTCATCTGTTTTCACCAAGAGCAAATTCAATTAGAGACAGAATATGCTACTGTATCTAAAGAAACAAATGATAGAGTAAAAGGAGAGTGAGAGAGTGGTCAGTGCTGGCTGACTGTGCACTCTGCTCCATATCAGACTACTTGCAGGTCACATGTCTTGTCTTCTGAGCAGTTCATGAAGAGGTGGGAAGGATACATTTGCAGGGCTTGTGAAGGGTGTGGCTTTGCAGGAATTTCCTGGGTGGTGCTGGGAAGAGTGGTGGAGCTCTGATGTGAACCTACTAAATGACACTGGAACATTTACATTTTAAAAACTAAATATGATAAAATTCTATTTTTCATTAATTGTAGACATTTTTATTATGAAATCAGTTAGTGGTTTTGATTTTGTGTAGAACAGTTCATCTCTGGCTTTCCATTTGGCTGCAGAAAAATATTGAAGTACATAGTTTTTTAAAAGAACGGCTTCCGTGTAAGCAGGTCCTTGGTTTGGAGTTACCGCTGGATCCTGAGGCTGTGTTCTGCGCTGCAGTGTGTGGAGCCTGCTGTGACTCTCCTAATTACTAGTTTTTTAGTTCAGCATACTTTCAAAGTGAACTTTCTAAGAAATAGAGTATTTTTCCCTAGCTGTTTATTTGAAATGTTTTAGATACAGATTATGTGGCATAACCATTTAAGTGTTAATGGCAGTGAAATTTTAAGGTTCCTGGTAGCAAAGAATGGTTTTTTTGCTTAAAAAAATTAGATTTTGGGCTTATAGTTCACATTCAGATCATTTTTAAAGTTAATATCCAAGTTACATGATTTATGTTTTACTCTGTAAAACTGTAGTTTTGCTCCCTGTGCTGTGTTTTAAATACTGATGGAGCAAATATACCTAGACAGGGCCTGTGATTGGCTAGAATGTATGAAATAGAAAAGTTAACACTCTTGACCACCAGACTAAAGTATTTCTAGCATGCTTCACAGATTGAAAAAGGCAAGTATCACCTTTGAGCACATGTTTGAAGAAGTGCCAATTGTCATTAAAAATTCACATCTGATCAACGTGCTGATGTGGGAGC
>NW_004524755.1:1758946-1807592 GCF_000260255.1 Octodon degus | reverse complement strand
CTCGCTTTTAGGTAGCAGAAGTTAATATATAAACTTTTTGATAAATGCCTCATTCTGTATCTTTATTCTGATTTTTATTGTGAAGGAAATTGTACCTTCAGAATATTTTTGTACATAGAAGATGAACAAGTGTTAAAAAGTAGCATTTCCTTACAATTTTAATAAACCAATTTACTACTAGGGTTTTTTTTTTTTTATTGTTGTTGTTCTGGGGATTGAACTCAGGCCCTTGCGCTTGCCACGGAAGTGTTTATTCCACTGAGCCACCTCCCCAGCCCCAGTGGAGGAGGGTTTTTAAATTTGCTTGTGCTTCATCTATTGTATTCTATCTGAGAGGCTATGGTGCTGTGACTGGGTATTTGTTAATGCTGGGGAGGACAGAGATGCTGCTCTCTTGACTGTTGCTATTGCTGTTGTTCAGTGTTGACTCAGTAAACTTGGCAGTTACTTGAGGGTTCAGCTAAAGTTAGAATTTTGACATTGGCTTTTGCCATTGTAAGACAGTGGGACATGATTTCCTCTACCCTGACTGCTCTAATCTTCTAGTTAGACTGCTATGTTCTAAAATGCCAAATGAGATGTTCCAAAACATTTTCTTTATGAACTAAATGCTTATCATCACCTGTATCTCTTACTCTTTTGCCCTAGCTCCACAGTGGAGCCCAGCATTGCCTGTGGTAGGCAAGCGGCCTAGTGCTTAGCCATCAGCCTGTAGCAGAAGCATGGACAGAGCAAGATTCATACTTTCTGTTCATGGTTTTTTTTTTTTTTTTTTTTTTTTTTTTTTTTTTTTGTGGTGAGACGAGCTGAGCAGCACCCATTTAATAGAAAATGGAGGGGGTGGGTAGTGAGTCAGTGCTTGCTAGCTGCATGGTACTAGGTATGTTCACTCAAGCCTCTGGTTTGAGCAGAAGTTTGAATATAGATCAGATTTGGAGCAGAGGCACACGCAGACATTGGACTCCCCTGTGGGGTGAGTGAGAAAACCCCAGGGCCAGGGCCACACTCTCCTCCATGCCCTGACTTGGGCTGGGCGTGCTGAGGGAGTCACCTTCCATTGATTTGGCCCATCAGAGAAACCCCAAAGGTCTGACCAGGTAATGATGTGTGGAGCACTGAATGGCACAGCAGAGCCCAGGCTCATTTGGCACCAAAGAGTGTGCTGTTTGACTGCAGACATGCTCATATAAGGGTCCTTAAGTTTCTGTTTTAGAAGGTCATATTTTTCTTCACTGTTTTCACAAATACTGCACATCTGTATTTAAAGCATTGAGCTAAGAACCTTTTTCAGCACGTGAGGTTATAATTTGATATATTAAGTATGTAGTTATATAATAATTTTAAATTTACTACTTAAAAGCTTTTGCTTACGTAATTTATGTCTTCACCTTTTCCCAGGCTTCCTTTATTGACATGCAGAACAAAGACAGCCCTTATGGAGCCTAGACTGCATATGGGCTGATCTGCAATGTCTGTCCTCTGTCCAGTGCAGAAGTCAAGGATGTGTTCTAGCTTGCCATAGCAACTGAGATCTAGAAAATATCTTAGTGTAGTTTTATCTTCTGTGTTTTTAGGTTGAATAAGAAGAGAGACCCTTTGCTTTCCCTGTGAAATTATTTACCTCAGTTGATGTTTCTTTTGGGAGAAAAAAAGAATTACAGCAGTAATTACTCTCAACAGTGATGATAATACTCCCAGACTATTACCTGGGGCCACATTGGTGGTGCTGTTTCAAAAAGCTGAAATACACCTTTCGTGCATCTTTTAATTTTTAATTTCTAACATTACTAGTATGGTGGTAATCAGGACTACATACCAAGAAATATGTTGCTACATATTTCTTGTATGTATGAAACTTTATCAGGAATCATACGTACATAGCTCCTTCAGCATTTTGCTGATCTTCTTTTGTGACCCATATGTGGGTATCATTGCTTTGATTTACCTGCTAAATTTATGGTATTTATGACTATGCAAGCTATATTTGCTTTCATATTTTTAAAGTACTATTAATTTTACTGCATAGAAGTTCTACTAATGGTTATTCCAATGACAGTCTTTATAAATTAAAAAAATTATGGAACACAAGCCTTCAGCTTTTCACACACAAAAAGCAGTTTGGTTTTTGTTTACTTTTTTACACAAAGTAGCCTCAAGTGAGCATCTTACATTAAGCATGAGTTAGTTGACTGTGTTGCTAGTGCAGACTTTGCACTCTGTGTCTCCGTGTCACGGTTCACGCCTGTTTATCTGTTTGCAGTACTTTGTTTCCTTGACTATAAAAAGGAAAGCCTGCATTACTTAAAACGCCTAACAGTAACTCCCTGTTTCAGTATCTGGTTGCACTGGTACTGAAAAGATTCCTCCCGAGTTGTTCTGATAATGGATCTGGCTTTCTCTGAATGTTGCTGTGAAGTAGTGATGTATTGGGAATTGCTGGTGACCTTCAGGGCTTGTATTGTGCAGCTTTTTTCTTGTGTTTCTGATTGACTGGTTCCTGAAGAGCATTATGCAATGCACATGTTACACAGTTTTTAAAGTTCGTATGTATTTGTGCTTGTGGCAGCATCTTTTCACAGCACTGTGGCACTCAGTATTAATACTTTAAGAAGCTGAGGTTGGAAGGGGGGTTCTGTTTCAGCAATACTTTTCGTTACTGAGGTTGGCTGGTCAGTTCCTGAAATCGAAGGATTGGCAGCATGTACTAGGTTTTTCTCTGCATGTGCCAGCTCCTCTCCTTTCAGTTCTGTCTGCTGTTCCTGTTCTTCCTGTCACTTCCTAGTTGCAGGATTGGTGGTATGCTTTCCCTTTACAAAATTTCCTGTGCAGGCATAAATGGCTGATTTAACAGTCATGCAGCTAATGACGTTCCTATACTTAATGCAGCTCTGTGGTCCCCAGTTCTTTCATGGGTGACAACGAAATATCTGTTCCCTGAGGCTAGCCCTACTCCATTCTTACTTCTGGAGATATTATTACTCACTTGCTGTGTTCCTCTTTCCTCACAGATTTTCGCTTCCTCTCTGTCCTGGTTCTTTTTGATTAACTTGTTCTTCCTATTAATTTTTTTTTTTTATATATACTCCACTCGTCAGACAATTCAAAGAATATTATAGTGAACACTTACCCATTAAATCTTTTACTTCAAATTAACAGTTGTAAGTCTTGTCTTATACCACTGCCACTACTACCCTACTTACATATGTAAAAGTTTACTTTTTCACTATGAACCACGTGAAAGGAAGTGGTAAACATGGCCTTGGCCTCCATCTTGAGAAAGCAAACTTACAAAGTGAATACATTTGAACTCATGTTAGGATTGTCTAACTTCTTTCACCTTCTGCTCCATTTCTTCTCAGTTTTGAAGTTAAACTTACTGATAGAAGTTCCCAGCCCTGTGGCACTTCCTTATGTCCCACTTAGCATGCTTGGCAGTGCCCTGGGTCCCAAGAGACTTCTTACAGCTGTATCACTGGATATGGAGCATCACCAGCATCTCGTAACTGCTAACAGCCCCTTCTTCCTGGAATCTTTCTTGTGGTCTGCGAAACCACAATTCTTACATGGTTTGTTCATTTCTCATTTTTCACAACCCTTTTGCTCATCCCTAAGTAAATCTGTCTTTCTCCATGTACATTCCTGGGTGATTTCAGCTTATTTCCATAACTTTTGTTACCCCAGCCAAAGGCCTCATTATTTTTCTCCCTGATTATTTCTACAGTCTCCTTACTTCCTGCTTTCAACCTTTTCTTCTTTCAAAATTGTGGTGATCTTTCTAAATGCAAATTGGATGCTCATATTACTCCTTTGCCTACGATCTTTGGCTGTTTCCCACTCTCCTTAGAGAGCAATCCCTACTTACTGTCCATGCTTCCAGAACTCTTTGTGCTATGACTATTGTCTGCCAGGTAATTTCTTAACTCTTTTTTCCTCAGTCTTGTATGTCTCTTATATGCCTGGTGACTGAATTGTTTTCAGGTCTTCAAATTCCTCATATTTTTTACACTAAAGTCTCTTGAGTGTACTGCTGGTGCCCTGGATCTGCAGTATCACTTCCCTTCTTCCTTGCCTGGCTGCCCTTAGCTCCTTTTCAGAAGCTCCATGTACTCGTCAGGTAACCTAGAAGCTTTCATCTAATTCTGCCTACCTGTGTTTACACTTCTGCCCTGTGTCTGTTATGGTACTCATTGCCACTTAATGTTCATCTAAAGTGCAGCAGTGTCTTACAAAGCAAAAGTAGTTCTGGTTGAAAGAATACATGTGAGGTGTAGTCTTGATCAGTTTATTTCTGAAGATATTTGTAAAGCACTGTGACTCTTAACCAGGAGATCTGGACAGTCATTTTCATTCTTTGTCTTGGACTATATGCCCACATATTTGAGTTGAGTAAATTTAAACAAAACTATCAAGAAATGAGAAAACCAGGGGGAACTGCCTGCATGGGCCCCCCTCCTGTCCCTCTCTCTCAGGACAGGAGCTTTCTTTCTCTCAATAAATATATTCTGCTCATAACCTCCGTTTGTCCCTAAAATTCATTCTTCAGTTTTAGAGAACACGAACTCGTGCAGGTCAGGTCCCAGAGTCCTATGTCATTTGGAGGTCACCCACCCGAGACCAGTTTTTCTCTCTGTGTCATTTTAGAGTTTCCCACCGAGATCATTGGATGGAGATTCCAAGCTGTAATAAAAATGCCTGGTGTCTGTTGATAGCCTTTAGATAGAACCTCTGAAGAATATATCTTACTGCCAGTCAACAACTGCAACCCGTTTCAGCTTAAAGAAGCCAGAGCGGTCATCGCTCATAGTTCCCTCATGGCAGTTCGGGTTACTTCTTCAGAGGGGGGAATGTTGTAGGCAGCCAAGTTAGATAGAAATATTATAGGCAGTCAGACAGGGCCAGGCCCTCGAGGAGACAAGATGGAAGACAAGCTGACTTTGCAACTTGGAAGAGACAGACACTCCCATATGGGCCACATCTCAAGACCAAGACAAAAAGAGGAAGCACAGCTGCATAATTCCCTAGGGATGGGCATTAGGGATTGATATCCTAAATAGTATCAGTCAACTTGAAAGAACTCAAATGAGTCACTAGCCCAACCTCTAACAGGAAGAGACCCTCTCCTGTATTCAGGCCTGCTTGCTACCTGACTCACTTTCCCATTTGATACTAGGTTTAATCAATTTTACCTGAGCAATAGTGCTTGTAATCTCATTGGTTGACCATAGTTTTGTCCCACCTCATGCCCAACTAAGCAAGTTCCCTTGTCTTCTCCACCACCTTAGACCCGCCTCACCACATGGTTTTCCTCTATAAAAGTCCCTGCAAGAGACAACTTTCTGGGGAACTACCCGCTCTCCCCGCCTCCTGTCCTTCTCTCTCCGGACAGGAGCTTTTTTTCAATAAATATATTCTGCCCATAAAAAGAAAAAAGAAAGAAATGAGAAAACCAGGTTCTGTACTTATCTCGTTTCTAAAGAAGAAATGTTTCAAGGTTAAAAGTGCCTTAAAAAATTACAGTGGAATAAGAGAAATAGGAAACAAAATTTAATTTTAAAGACCTTCACTCGTGTTAGATGAGGTGCCATCACTTTGGGATTCAGAGATGAATCTTCTCTGCCCCACCCTCCACACACACATCCCAGTTCTGTGCTCTTTTCACTATTTACAAAAGAGCCCAAACTTAAATTTTCTTTAGTTGACAGATGCAGTCTGTACTTCCATGTGACTTGCTTCTGTTCATCCCAGTGTTGGGGCCGTCTCCTCTTTGGTCTTTCCCTTTTCTGTAGCTGAAATGCCTTGCCCTCTAGTGTGCCAGCCCAGGAGACGGATGCCACCCTTGATGCTTTTCTCTTATGTCTTAGCAAGTAAGGATTGCCAGCTGTGTAGAGTATTGCTAGACTTTGCTTAATATCTTTCATCTTTGCTTAATTTTTCTTTGTGCTTCCTGCCCCTATCCTAATTCAAGTTAGCACTATTTCTGTCTGGAATATTGCGCATGTTTTTTGTCATTTGCAGAGGGATGTACAATTTCTAAAAATGGAGATACAACTTACCATTTAAAATCTACATGCCAGTTGTTTTTCGTATATTCACAGCATGGTGCAACCATTACTAATTTTGGAACATTTTCCTGACTCCAAGTGGTAACCCTTTTCCATTAAGCTTTCACTGCCTGTCCCCTGCCCCCTGACAGCAGCTAGGTAGTTTCTCTTTCTATTGGTCTGTTTGTTCCATTCATAAAATAGGCGCCTAGAATCAGTGACCTTTTAAGGTAAGCTTCTTTTAGAATAGCACTTTTCGTGCCTACCAATGTCATAATATTTTTGAGTGCTTTGCTATTTTTATGGCCAGTTAATATTCTGGTGTGGATGTACCACAGTCTGTGTACCCACCCAGCATCTGACAGATGTTGGGGTTCCACTTTCTGGCTACGAAGAGAAGTGTAGCTCTTGGCGCACATGCACGGCTCTGTGTACCCACCCGCTTCCTGTTTTCTTGCTGTGTGCTGGCAGAGTGCTGGGCACACAGCGAACCCGCAGCTTTTCCAGGGCCTGCCACATGTTTGCACAGCAGCTGCATCATTTGCATCCCTGCTGCTGCATGGGAGCCTCACTTTTTCCATATTCTTGCTGGCACTCCGGGTATACTCTTCACTGGTCTCTTGGATTTTGCTCTTTAGTCTAACCGCAAGCAGCAGGGTGATCATCTTAAAATTGAAGCCATGGGCCCAGCGAGAGAGCCCAGTGGTCTAAAGCGCCTGCTTAGGCAAGCACAGGCAAGTGTGCTGGGACCACATACCAGGGTGGACTGAGCCGGTCACCAAAAAAAAAAAAAAAAAAAGAAGAAGCCACAAACTCTTCTAGATTTTGATGTGAAAAGTTCTACATGGTAGCTATTATTATTGAAGGTGAAATAAATTTTCTTTTCATCAAGATAAAACAACAACAAAGAACCCACTGGCACCCATGACTCCAGGGTGCTTTTCACAGAGGAGGAGCTGTAAAGTCTCTCTCCCAACAGGGAGCTGATCTTGCTCCTTGATTCCATGACCCACCCATTGTGCTTCCTGAGCTCCAGCCCACCCAGGCCTCTTGCTTTTTAGAGTCTGCCCTCTGCCACCTGCCCTCCCTGGGGGAGGATTGGGGGGCTTCAGCACCTGTACTTCTTTGCCCTGGGAGAAAGCTTCTGCACGACCTTTGCCTGTTGTAGGCCATCTGTGTGCTAGTGCCTTGTCACCTCTCCTCACCCGTTCCCATCTCTGTCAGTTTTAAGTCAGTAGAGATGGGGACCATGCGCTGCCCCTGTTTCCTGATACCACGGCTTACTTTGTTTGATAGGTGTTTAGTAAATTCTGTGTGAAGTTAGTGATGAGTAGGGTACCACTGTCTGCCCACCAGCTGGGGTGTGTGTGTTGTTTACAGTTTACCATGGTGGGAGAAGGTTGTAGGAGAAATGGCTGGATACAGTAGTCATTGTAGCGGTCATTAGCATTACTTTATAAAAAGAATTCTAGTGACTGAACTGCAATAGAAATTTCTAGAGGGGAAAAAGTATGGAAGCCTATACTGCTTAGATTCTAGGAAAGATAGGACAAGAGGTGCCTCTTCACCAAGTCTGCAGGACAAACACTGCTGGTGTTTGTTTTAATCATGCTATGGGCAGAAATGGTGTGCAGCAGTGTGAGTCTTTCCTGTGCATCGGGCCAGGGGTGCTGCTGCTGCTGCTGCTGCTGCTGCTGCTGCTGCTGCTGCTGGTGGTGGTGGTGGTGGTGGTGGTGAACCATTAAGGAGGAGCATTCATGGGTACTGAGCGTAAGTTAAACTTGAGTTTTTAAACAACATACATTGTAGATATCCCTCTAGGAGTGCCTGACAGTTACTATGTAACATACCTGTGATTGCATAGTAAGAGAAACTGAGCTGCTTGGTACATGAAGTTGAAGGACAAGCCACCTCGGATTCTTTTCTCTGCCCTTGCCTTTATAAAGCACTCATTCTTCTAGCAAAAGGCAGATCCAGTTAGTATAGCAGAGCTGTGTAGCGCAGTGCTGGAGCAGTGGCTCACGGGTGGTGTGCCCTTGTATTCTTTGCATTTCAGCAGTCACTTGGGGAAGAACCTGCAGCTGCTGATGGACAGAGTGGATGAGATGAGCCAGGACATAGTGATGTACAACACGTACATGCGGAATACCAGCAAGCAGCAGCAGCAGAAGCACCAGGTTTGTATTGTGCAGGAGCTCAGCACACAGCTGTTTTAGGTGAGCTTCAGGAGTCTCATCCTCACAGTGAACAAAAATTATCTTGGTAAAATGTTAGCTATTAGCTGATACTGTGTCATATTTTAAAAGATTATTCTTTTATAAAGTAGGTCCGTTATTTATACCTTGCATTTAAAAATACCTGACTAAAGAGAACTGTTATATTAAACTCAGAGTATAACATTAAGGTTATGCAAATACGAGATAACATTTATTGAGAAAATCAGAGGCAAAGAGTTCCCTGAGTGTCACAGCTCATTTCTTTACTAACCATAATTGGTTTCGTAGTGGCTCATTGTAGCATAGTTAGCAATCTTCAGTTCATTTAAAAAAACTGAGCAATTGTGATTAAGAGCAAGCAATTTTGATAGGAAATAATAGACCAACTGCTGTGAAATAGATAGCATAATACTGACAAAGCCCCAAGCGTTACCTGCATGTTCTCATGCACACATGTATGCTGCTGGGGCCGCTTAGCCTTTTCTTTACCAGTGTTGCCTGAAGGCCACATGGTTTTACAGTTTCTGGAATACTGTTTTTGGACTGTATCACTCTAAAAGGTTCTTGTATTTGATTCATACATAAAATTAATTCCACAATATTTTTCTGAGAAAGTGGTATTTACATATGAATGCTATTTATTAAAATGTGTTTTAAACAGACTGAGTCCAAGAATATTGTATTTTAAAGAATTAGTTCATGCATATAGTGAAATTTAAATTCTATTTTTGCCACACTTGATTTGAGAAAACATGGAAATCTGTATAGGTCCTTTTCAGACTAGACCTGTGGTACATACAGGTCTCTGATAAACTCGGGGATGGGGGCACCCCAACTGGTTTTACTTCTCTGGCTTTACCTTTAGGTAGTCACTTGGCATATCAACTTGAGTTATCTGTCACCTAGAAGCCAATTGATTTTTGGAAACCATTTTTCTATGGATACTCTTTAGTTTGCCTGCCCATCTGCGCCCCCCCGGTCTGTCTGTCTGTCTATCTTCGCTGTTTTTGAGATGAGTTTCACTATGCAGTTCAGGCTGGCCTTGAACTTGCAGTGATCCTCCTGTATCAGCCTACAGAGTGCTGGAATTATACACATGTGCCATCTCACCCGGCCACTGCTTAGTCTTAATGTATTACAGTTTTGCATTTGACATTTATTCATACTTAGAGCATCATGTATGTTTTCTAGACTTTCTTTTACTGTCATACCCTGTGGGAGTAAAGAAATCTTCGCAGAGCATGTTACTCTCCCTTGTTAGGGAAAACTGTCACTGCCCTCAATTTTCATGGGAATCCAGTGACATAAGTTTTACCATCTTGTTTGGTTTCTCATCATTCACCCTTGTAGGATTGTTTGTCCAAGGTGTCACTACTCTGCCGCTGAGCCATCTCCAGCTATTTTCCTCTCAGTTGTAACTAACACAAATGGTTTTGTAGTTAACCCATGTCTTTATATGTTCCTGCCTTCTTTTCAGAGCAATTTGATAGAGTGTGAGGTGATGTCTGAGCTAGTTTTCACCCTTGGCTACAGAGCTAGGCACAGTTGGCTGTTAAGATTGGTAATGAGCGTGCATCCAGGGGAAGTAGCTACTGCTGCTGCACTGTTTTAGATCAGTAGAGATGAGGCTGAAGAATTGCCGGGTGGGTGGCTCATTGCGCAGCCGCGGAGGTTGGGTGACCAGTTCACTCTGTTGTCCGGGTGCTCAAGTTCCTCCTTTCGCACACCAGTCAGAGCCTTTGAAAGCCGCCTCTTCCTTCCAGGGTCAGTTTTGTTTTCTGAGTGGTTAGTTATAGACTCTTAGGAAGCAGGATGACACTAGAGTTCATAGAGAAGGAATTTTCTGGCATTCAGCTTTTTAGAAAAACGTTACCAGATAGTACCACTTATAAAACTAAGATTGGAATTCAGAGCAGCAAATTTTGCTGGTTGTGTAGGAGATTTTTTGTTTGCTCCATGAACAGAAAAAAGAAACACCAACTCATTGTCACTTTGCATTTCAGTATCAGCAGCGTCGCCAGCAGGAAAACCTGCAGCGCCAGAGCCGAGGAGAACCCCCGCTGCCTGAGGAGGACCTGTCTAAGCTCTTCAAGCCCCACCAGGCCCCGGCCAGGATGGACTCACTGCTCATCGCAGGTGGGGCAGGGCGGCACAGCTGGTGCTCTCTGCTCTTCAGCAGGCAAAAGGCAGAAAAGTAGTATATGGAAGTGAAGATGCACAAAGTGCTTGAAAGATAAATTTGACTTTAGTGGCCCTAGGTTCTGAAATTTGACTGTTAAGCCTCAGTTCTTTCAGTGTTTCATGGAGTCCGTCTTTTGACACGGCATTGTTAGCTTTCTAACCTAGGAAGGTTTTATTGAATCATCTTTATAGAGAAGGAGAAAAGTTGTATACAGTGTCATAATGCAAAAGATCATGTAATTTCAAGCCCCTGTTCTTGTCCTCTAGCTCTGTGCCCTGAGTACTGGAGCTTCTGACTTGGAAAAAAGATCAGTTCTTTGACTTAAATTAGGACATTAATTTAGTTCTGGATGAACTTTGTTTGGTGACATTTTTAGCATTGGTCATCACCAGGCCTACTGCAGGAGTTGGCTTTAGTGTATCATATCTGTGCTTGGAGTTGGCTTGTTCTTTAGAAATGTTATTAAGTGTTGTTTGAGTCTATCAGGTAGCTCTCTGATAAACGTATCAGAGTGAAAACTCTCACTCAAAAGTTGATCTTTCACAATTTCTCCATTCTATTGCTGTATTTTTTGAGTGGGTGAAAAATGTAAGTTCCTTACAAGTTTTTAGTACACATTGAAGTTAGGTTTGGGAAACATAGTTCTCTCCGTAAGCTGCAGTTCAAACAGAAGTGCAGTGCTCCTGCTGTCAGGGGATGTGTGGCTGTCGTGATAAAGTGGGGGCTTCCAGTAGGGCCTGCAGATGAGAGCAGAGCCCTTGTCGAGAGGACTCTGCTCCTGCTTGTGGCTTGGCAGGCAGCAGCTCAGGATGAAACCAGCTGTACCTGCTCATGTTGGGGCCAAGTGGGTCATCTGCTCTGCGGTCCTGTGATGTGCTGCCGCCTGCGCTCTGCCTGTGAGGGCCGCCAGTGCTGTCTCTTGGTGGTCCACATACGCCACTGTTCTGGTCTGCATAGCCAGTTAGGAGCTGCTGTATCCTGCGTATGGCTGATGACCTTGAAAAGTTGTAGGGTTTTTTTGTTTGTTTCATTTTCCGTATCATTCAGAATAGAAGATAGCTTCTTTTCAAAAAAAATTATAGTCTTTATTGTGCCTCATGGAAAAGTAGAACAATTCTTGGAAAATACTGATTTAAAAGAAAATACTAGTGATTTCTGTATTTTGATCTTTTTGTTTGATTAGAATGGTGAGACATTTTACCATTTGTGGAACATCATGGTTCTTTTTATTCAAACCCACAGGTCAGATTAACACGTACTGCCAGAACATCAAAGAGTTCACCGCCCAAAACTTAGGCAAGCTCTTCATGGCTCAGGCTCTTCAAGAATACAACAACTAAGACAGGACATTTGCAGAAGAGGAGGTCACAGCAGGGCAGTTCCTTGAAGACATAGATTTGTATATTGAAAAACAGACTTTAATGTCATTGCTATTTTTGGCTGTCATGTCTTTCTAGCCAGTAATAAAATACAATCGTGATTGCTTGTTGATGCAGTTTTCCATGTGTCTTACCAGTTTATTTTCATTTTGTTTGCACTGTTGGATTTCCAGATAGGAGCTTAGGCTTGCCCCGGTGCAGGCCACAGCTGCAGCCCTGAGGCCCTGCTTTAGCCCCGAGGCCCAGCGCTGCTGCTCCTGCTCCCACCCGGCCTTGCTGCGCACCTGCAGGCCATGCCGCTCTTAAGGGCTGCCTGCGAGCTCAGCGACCCTGCCCACCAGCTGGGCACACGTGGCTGCTGCTCCGAGCCACCTTCCTCAGTGATGTTCAGGTACCACTGGGCACAGGAGTCTTAGAAAACTTCACCAGGAGACTGTATTTCATATAAATTTGTTTTATATATACTGTTTTATGTAGGATTTCATATTTATCTTTCCATAGTCTATAACAGTTCAGCTAACATTGAGTGTATAAGAATGAAGAAATGGGAGGATAGTAATACATTGGAAAAAGTAATACTTTAACAATTTTAAATTGGAAAGATTATTGAAGCCCCTTTGCCTATATAACACCCGCATCCGTGAGTAAGCTTTGTAGACTGTCCGAGGGGACGAAAAGGGTCTGGAGAGTTGAAAACTGGTGCTTTCCACGTTGTCTTAACCACACTGTCAGGCCTGGGAATCGGGCAGCGAGTGACCCGAGCTTCCTATACTCACTTTCCCTGCCCAGGTGAGATGAGACATGAGAACAAATGTTTTATTATAGATTGGTTCTGAGTGCTGAAGAAGTTCCCTGGGAATTGGGGTAATGCCCACAGGAAGGACGTAGGCTGTGTATAGCAGTGCTTATGTCCTCGTTCTGAAGGGTGTATTGGTGGCCACCCACCAGGCTATGCGGTGGTCAGATCATACTTTGAAAATCTGACAGTGTTGGACATTCTGGAGTCCCAAGAATTTGCTCACATAGTGATCGTTCGCCTAGGGGAAATCCCTAGAGTGGACTCGTCGGTTGAAGGGTGTGTACATTTTAAGGCTTTGCACTTAATTCTAAACTGTCTTCAAGAAAGGTAGGTTCCACTGGGGCTTGGGGAGTGGCTCAGAAATAAAGCACATGCCTAGCATGTAGCAGGCCTTGGGTTCCATTCCCAGCAGTGAAGAAGAAAAACAGGAAAGAAAATTTGTGCCAGGTAGCATTGTGTCCAAGTTAGAAGGGCTGCATTGGTAAACAGCCAGTCGTGGCTTCTACGCTTATGGACTAACTTGTGGTTTAGTTCTCTGTATCTTAATTGCCTGGGTTTGGAATTTTATTGCACAGTTCACCAGAGCACTCTTGAATATCAGAAAGCAAAATGAAGAGGATCATTTTAAACATAACCTTCATTTTTCTTCTGTGGTGTAAGGTTAACAGGATTGATTTTTTTTTTTTTTTAAAGATGTGATTCTTTTTATAATACTTTGTGATTGCTTAGATTTCTTTGACTTGGTGATATGTGAGTACATACTTAGTAGATGATTTTAGTGGTTTTTGATTTGGGAATTACAGGAAAAACTAGGAAAACATGTCCATGAAAATTAAATTGCCACAGTAGTGCTACAGAATAGCTTCTGTTCGGCATTTGACTTAAGTTCTGTATTCTGATGTTTGTCAGGAACAGGTACATGTGGTTCATCTTCTGTAAATATTTACACTTTCTTCAAGTTAAAGTGAGAGAAGCTCATAAATTGAGTGCCGGGTCCAATCATTCACTTACCTAAGAAGACAAAGGCAGGGACAGTCAGCATACTCATCTAATGAAGAACTGAATGGCAGAACTTAAAGATTGAAACCTGTTTGACACCTATCATTTGTGGTACTTCATAAAGTATTAGAAAACAGCATTATTTTTAATGTAAAATGAAAATACCTGAGAGAAGCATCTCTAATCTACTCACAATAGTTACTTTAAAATTGATTTTTTTCTTCTGTAATTGTGTGTGGCTGGTTGGGGCTTGGACCTGCGAGTATGTACAGAGGCCCATGTGGGAAGGCTCAGGCCCCAGGGTGAGGCTTGGGAAGTGATCACCGGAAGAGCTGGACCCTGCCAGTGGGGTGAACCATGGGTGGGTTCCAAGTTTGATGGGCCATTTTTGGGAGGTGGGATGGTGGAGGGGCCCCTGGCAGCTGTGTCTTGTCTCCAGCACCCCTGTTCTGCTCTCCCTAGTTGCCATGAATCGTGCCATATGTCTGTCACCACAGGCCTGTGAGCAAGGGAACCATGATGCCTCTGTAACTGGGCCAAAAGAAGCTTTTCATCTTTTCATGTTCTTTATACTGTGTTGCAGGAATGGAACGTGGCTCATACGTGGGTGAACGGTAATGATACATTTTAATAAAGTACAAAATGGTGTTAGGCTTTGGAATCCATTGTGGAATGTCCGAGCCAACCAAGCCATCCACCCCCTCAAACATTTGGCATCTCCCACGGTGGCTACCTTAGCAGTCCACCCTCCCTGCAGATTGGAGGTTACATTGCTCAGCAAGCAGGTTGCTCACCACGCTGTAACATCTCCTCCTGTCAGAGCTTGGAGGCCTCGCGTCCTTCAGTATCATCTCCACTTTTCCCACTCGCCAGCCTGTGGTGACTATGCGGTCACTCGCCGCTTCTCTGACTTCAGCGGCTTTCAGTCATAGCAGAACTGCAAACATAAGATATTTTATCTTTTTTTTTTTTTCCAGAACCTCCTGCTTGCCAGGTTGGTGCTATGCCACTGAGCTTTATCCCTAGCCTGGTAGTTGTCTTTTTGCATTTTGCTTATTTCACTAATGTAATGCCCTCCAGTTCCATCCAGGTGGAAACAATGACATTCTTTTTAAGGTATTACATATTGTATCTGCCAAGTTTTTCCTGTCCACTAGTGGACACTTAGGTTGGTTCCGTCACTTGCCGTTGGGATAGCGCTACCAGGAATATAGGCATGAAGGTACCTCTTAACATACGAATTTCAAACCTTTTCAGAACACCCAGAAGTGAAATGCTGGGTCCTTTATTTTTTTAATATCAGTGTAAACTAGAATCTTTTCCCTCTTTTGGAAGCTAAGAAATTGAGAGATGGCTGTCTAATGTTAATTAATAGAGCTTTACAACATTGAATATTTAAATTCTTACATATTTTTAAATATTACTAATGATTTACACTATGGTTTTGCAACATCCTTTAGAAAAATTTGTGTTATCTTTGTTTTGAAATCGTGATGGCATTCAGCTCTGCTGTGTGTGGATATTAGATTATTGTGATAGAATTTTTAAAATTTTAGGGCCGGGGATGTATCTCAGCAATATAAGCACCTGCCTGGCAGGTGCAAGTCTTGGGTTTGATCCCCAGTACAAAAAAAAGAAAAACGTTAAGTCTTACTTATTTTTTCTTTCTGTATTTAGGACAGTGTACAGGGTCTCCGTACGTAGATCAGACTCATAGTGATCCTCCTGTTTTCAGCCTCCCAAGCGCTGGGATTACAGGTGTGTGCCACCACACCCAGTCTTAATTACTGTCTCAGCGTGCCAGGCTAGCAGGTCTGGTGCAGCACACCAGGGTTTGAACCCTGTCCAATGCACTTTGCCTAAGCAGGCACTTTAGTCCACTGAGCTATTGAGACCAGCCCTGTAAATCCTATTTTAATAGTTATTTTTTCTCAGTAGTGTTATATAATACACCATCAGGTTTTTACTTTCTGTTCTCACTGGGCATCGCTTTCTGTGGCAGTTCTATGCTTGCCACCATTTTCATTGAATCAAGCTTAGCATGTTACAAAGACCGCAGGACACAGGCTATGTTCCTTGGCTTCTTAATAGCAGCAAGTTCCCCAGGAAGTGAAGGGCTAGCACCTTGGAGAGTGCTTCAGTCCCTGGCAGGCAGGGGATCGGTGGAGGGCTGACCATGGTTAGCAGCTGGAAGGAAGGCTGGCTGCAGATGGGGTCTGAATACTGTGGCGTTGAGGGAGTGCACCACATGGGAACTGATGTCCCAAAGCGTTGGCATGTAGAATTGAGAACTAGTTACTGGACGGGTACTCCCACATCAGTCCGGGAACTGCTGGGTGGATAGCAGGATTTTTTTCTTTTTCTTTTGCCAGCTCAGGATACCTTAAGGGCAGGTCTGATAAGGCATGAGGATGTGGGGACCCCACAGAATCTTAAGCCTGACTTTTGCGTTAAGCAACCAAGCTAATGGGCAGGTCCCCTGCTGGGTGGATAGCAATAGTTTGATCTCCAGATTACTTGACATGGAGTAAGGAGAGAAGCCAGAGCTGCTAGGAAATTTGTTGGTTGAAGCAAACTGTTGTGGCCTAATATCTGTTGCCTTGAGCCTTTTTTTCCTTTTTTTTTTAAACAGATGAACACTCGTTTTGTACCTGAAGCCTGTTTGACTTGGCAGTTACTGGCAGGATCCAGGATGGCTGCTGAAGCGTTGGTAATTTTAGGGCTGCCTCCTGTGGATGCAGGATCCTCAGCTTGAGGAGTTTGATCCCTGAGTGTCTGCATCCTGCTTGTTCTCACAAGGCCATTAAACCCTCACTCTGATTGCCATAAGCTCGGTTGGTTAGAACCATAACTATTCCACGGGAGTAGATGTTGAAGTAAATTTGCATTTGATCAGTCATTCTGCTTTCAATCGTCACTGAGTTAGTGGCAGCAGTCTGGCAAAGGTTGTATGTGGCTTCAGAGTCATACTGACACAAGTATTCCCTGGAACCGTCCTAGCTTAGAGGATAATAGGGAAGGTGCCGAGCTCTTGGCTACTGTAGAATTCGCTGGACGTCTGTATGTAGGTTTCATATGCATTCCTTACTGTCCATATAAATAAATTCTGATGCTCCAGTGTCTTGTAAAGGAAAGATGATTTATTCCCGTTTAGTTCGGAGGCTAGTGATTTTACATTTAAGCAGGAGCAAAAGATGCTACTACTTTTTATCTGGCCTTTGATAATGCGAAGTGGTCCATTTCCAAGTGATGTTATTTAAAGTTCATTGCAGGGCTGGGGAGATAGCTCAGCAGGGTAAGTGCCTGCCTGGCAAGCACAAGGGCCTGAGTTGGATCCCAGTACCACATGCTGTGCTGTCCCCTGAACCCAGGCATGGTAGCTGGGAAGGCTGAGACAGGAAGATCACTACCAAGTCTGAGCTGCGCAGCGAGAACCTGTATCGAATAAATAATAAGTTGATTGCAGGAAGAAAATACTTCTGTTGCTTCATTTGTGTATGTCAGCCTGAAGACAAACTCAGGTGTTGCTTTTAATTTTCCTTTAATAATATTTTTTCCCTGACCCTTCTCTAGAGCTGAGCCATTTCTGTCTTCCTTTGTGGACATGGAGGCCAAGGATTTGTTTAACTTTGGTAGTGTTTACCGTCTCTGGTGGTAAATGATCCTTGCCTTCTCTTGGGCTCTAGTCTGTCTTGCCAGTGTCTGTCTTTGTATGTGCTGGAAACAGTTCTTATTTTGTCAAATCCCTTGAGTAATCTTTCCCTACCTTTGTTTATCTTGTCATTTGGCTTTTACTTATTTAACTCACTCCTGATTTCAATCTGCCTGTGATTATTGATTTTGTTTTTATTTAGTTTCTTCGCCTTTCTTCATTTTGAGGTTTTAACATTGCATTTCAGCATTTAAAATAGTCGCAGTGATTTTAGTTTGTTCCGAATCTCATCATGCATCTCCAAATGTCATAATTCTCCAGTAAGGCAGGCAGGCGTCCTAGTAACCCATCCAGATCATGATGGTGAGGAGCTATTTTTCTCTTTGATGTGTGCAGCTATCGTTATTGCTAATGAAAGGTCTTCATGTGCATTAAAGGGAAACTAGACCTCTAATGAGATACAGAGAAGAATTGCAGCTGACGATTTCCACTTCTAGCCCACTGTACTATAACAGCAATGCACTCTTAGGAGGCAATGGGCCAAAGAAATACAAAATGCATGTGCTGCTACGTAAAATATCTCATCTGATCTTGATGGGAGGTTTTGTTCAGGCTTTGTAGTCTGGTATTCCATAGAGGCTGAAGGGAAGCCATATTACTGAAGCAGAAGACTCCGGAACTTGGAAAGAAAGAAATAGACAAGGTGCATTGTATTTGAAACAGCTTTTCAGAGCAGTCCCCTTCATCAGTGTATTTTACAGTTCACAAAGTGTCTGCTCCTAGACTTCTCATTTGGGGTAAGAAAGGCATGCACACGTTAGGAGCCAGCGTCCTCTGCTCTGAGGACACAGGGTTGCGCGATCCTTGCTTCCCGCAGGCTGAGTACCTGAGGTTAACTTGCCCTTGTTAGCAGCACCAGGACTATCCCTGTGACTGCACTCTTAACATGGCACAGCTCCTTGGTCACCGCGACAAGGGAAATCACTTGCTTTGGTGTCTCTTCCCACAGGTGTGGCCTTTCCCCTTCTGTGGGGAGTGCTCTCCTCATGCACCAGTTTCTGGGAACTGTTTCACCTAGAAGTCATCCCAGCCTCTGCCTCCCTAGGACGCCCGCGGAGAGCTCTGAGGCACCTGTGCGTAATGGGGGCAGGGGTCTCAGTGCCCCATCAGTGACCTCTCCTGATACATAGTAGAAATTAAGGAATTCTAGTGTCCATCCAGGTTCGTTTCTTGCATAGGATGGTCTAAGCTCATGTGGATTCAGAGCTCAGTAGCAGAAGGGCCAAGAAGAAACGGGAGCAATAACAAAAGATGCTTCCCAGACTCCTACTACTTGATTTGCTGTTTCTTGGTCCTTTCTGAAACCTGCTGATATGTATACCCTTGGAGCTATTAAAATGTTTCTGAGTTTTCTTATTAGCACTGCCCCCTTTTCGTCAGCAGCTTTGAGCCGGCTTCTGTTGCATTTAATTTCAGAACAAAATCCTGTATGAGCCCAGGCATGTTTGCTATTGACCCTCAGCAGATAAGCAAGTGTGCAGCCGTGGGAGGCAGAAAGAGGGTGGTGATTTTGCAGACCTGTTAATTGTATTTTGCAGCAGGAGGACTGGCCCTATCGCTGCCACCACTAGTGTCCCTACTCACAGATGTGGAAACAGGTACTGAGAGCTCTAATTGTGGCTTCTAAAATAGCCGCAAGATCATTCACCCTTCCTCTGTATTGCTCTGTGTCTCTGGGAGAGCGATGCCTTTACATGGCTTAGCCTTCCTGTTGGGTGAGACACTTACTGGTGCTCCTGGGAGTTGAGGTATGTCGCATTTGGGACAGGCACTTCACACTTGAGAGCAAGGAGTTCGGGAGCTAATTAACAGCTTGTGACTCCTCTGGCCTCCACTGCTGCAGCTGAGGAGTCCATGGAGAGGTGAGGTGAGCGCTGGCTGCTGTGCTGGATGCTAGTGGTGTAAACAGGTGGCAGGGTATTCTAAATTTGGTTGGAGATGAAAACATTTCAAGCAAACAATTAAGCTACATTCTTTTGACAGTGAATTATTTCTTCAGAGATGCGGATGTCAGTTTTTTTAAAGTACAAATCAGCAATGGAAAAAGTATGTGTGTGTGTATGTGCGTTTATGATCTGCTTCTGACAAAAAGCCCCTTGGAAAACTAAGTCACCTTTGCCTCTACACTTAGGTCAACTTGCAGTGAAAATGTGGGGTCCAGTTGCCTCCCACCCGGAAAAGAAGGAAAACGATGTAATTTGTTAGAAACAAAGACATTTGCATTTATGATGATCCTGTTGTTCTATTCATGCTTCTGTGATTCACCAGTGTACACAAATTCAGAAGTCATCTGGGGTAGGAGGGGGAGAGAGGCAAGGTGTTGATTTTGTGTTCTGACGAGGTCCTGACTGGGCAAATCACAGATGACAATCTCCATCTTGTATTATTGAGCTAGCACCACAGGGCTCAGCTGAGAAGTGATAGGACCCAGGATGCAAAACCCCAGGATTTCTGAATGCACTCAATGTTCATAGTAAATCATGCCTCCTGATTTAAAGCAAACTTAGGCAAAAGGGGATCTTTTCCTGGAGCTCTTATGTGCAAGATGCTTGCTTCTCATTGCCTTGAAGAAGAAAAGCCATCAGGCTGACCATCTGGTCGACCACCCAGCCAGACAATTGGAACAACGCTTTCCTGAAAAAGAATGGAGTGTTGCTAACCTTGTTGGTCTAGTGCTTCCGAATCTCTCATCACTTGTGTGGCATGTGGGAGTCAACTTTGCATAGGGAGCTCCTGGGGGGGATGGAAGGGAAGTTACAGACTTACTCTTTCAACATGGTGCTCCTCAGGCACGTTCTAGTGTTCTTTCAGCAAATGCATGCAAGACACTGCTCGGCTCTGGGCTGAAAGGGTTGTCAGTGCAGACCCTGAAGGTGCCTAGCCAGGAGGAGTGGCTCTCAAAGTGTGGCCTCTGGGTGGGGATCACGTGCACATTTAGAAATTTGAATTCTCAAGCCTCACCCACAAGAGTCCCAAGCTTAGGAGGTGGAGCCTAACCATGCCCTGTCCTTTCACCAGTGCCCCAGGTCATTCCACTGCTCCCCTAGTTTGCTCCGTGACAGTGGTTCAGGAATCTGGCTAGATTGGGGAATTTTTTAGAAAATTAAGTCTGAAATAAGATCCTAAGTCCTGGAAATCTTTATTTTTAATTGTCCAATAATATTGGGAAGACAATGCAATAAATCATTGAAGAGTAACCACCTATCTAGAGGTCAAGAGAAAAGTTGAGCCGGTCTGGGAGCTGGAGGAGGGTGAAAGTTTGGAAGGATCCTCTGGTCCTGAAAGCCTTCACCACAGCCTGAGGCAGCAACAGGTTCACGGAGCTGACTGCTGACTGCAGTGGCCCCAAGCATGGCAGGGTGCAAATGGGGCCAAGAAGGACAGCAAGTGTGATCACAACCATGTGCTGCACTGTGAAAAGCCCAGTGCCCAGAGCTCCGTTTGGAAATCTGCTGAATGACAGCAGTGGAAAGGAAAGAAATTGGGACACTGCTTTCTCAGCTTGCCCATACCTCAAATTAGAGTCAAGGAGTTAGATAAAGAGTGAAAACAAAAGACCAGAATATGTGCTCTTGCCAAAATGTAATTTCTATACACAAGCCCACACCTCACGATGAAAAGCCGATCGATGTCTGCAAACAGTAATCACAGTGCTCTGTGCCTGTTCTCTGCAGTTGTTCTTGGTCTGCTGTCTCCCCAAAATTACCCGTTGAGTCCTCTGAGAGATCTTTGTATTGAAGCACTGTCAACAGGAGTGTTGCACCAGGGTATGCAAGATACTGAACCTTTGGTGAAAGGGATTTTTCTTGATTCTTCTTGAGGATCTTTGTGAAGCTGCAAGAAAAGGTACATTTTTAGCAAACGATGGGCTCTATGCTCAGAGCCTATTTAGAATGGAGAATGCTTAGACCATGCAGGAAACAGCAAATTTGCATACCTTAAAACTACTGAAACAAATCATTGAGGCTTTGGGAATAGAGTTTTCATTTTTCTGCCAATATTCCTTTCTTTCCATTTCAACTTACTTTTTATTTTTTTCCCTGTGCTTTCTGAAATATTGTTTTTTTTTTTAAAAAAAAATAGCATATAGAAATTTAGGTTTAATTTGTTACAGCTTGCATTTAAAACTCTGGAAAAAATGAGATGTAATTGGAAGATAACAGTAGCAGCTGCCTAGCCAGTTGTTTCAAAATATGGCAATAAAATATTAAACTCGAGACTTGCTATTTTTGTGCACAGATGCCTGTCACTGGTTATGATAGATTTCTAACCTCACTATCAAGTGACTATTTTCAGCAGAAGGGTGCTTCTGACAAACTATGGACTTACTCCTAAAGAAAATATATAGTAAGTGGGACTCAAGACTGTAAACTTTGCATAGACAAGCAATTATTCTTTGTTTTAAAAGGTAGGAAAGGGCTGGCCAAGTAGCTCAGTGGATTAAAGTGCCTGCCAGCAGGCCCAGGGGCCTGGGGTTTGATCCCTGGCCTGATGTGCTGGCCCTGCTCCCGGGGTGCACTGAGATGGCCATTGAGACTGGGCGTGGTGGCATGTACCTGTAATCCCAGTTCTTGGGAGACTGTAAACAGGCAGATCACTACAGTCTGATCTAGTAGTGAGACCCTGAATACCCTGTAGACCCTTCCCCCCCCACCAAAAAAGTAGGAAAACAAAACAAATAGCGTATTGTGCTGCTTAATTGACCTGGATAGACGATAACCTCAGATTTAAGTAGAACTGTTGGAAAAAAATGATAACTGATCTGGTGTATAAATCGAAAGAACTTGCACTTCCAGGGACAGCAAGTGAGCAGTGTGGATGGAAGAGGCCGTTTATTTGCATCACAAATGGGAGGTGTGGGGTAGTTAAAATGCATGAAATCAACATTGAGAGCCTCACAAGGCTAGCGCTTCATTATTTCCTGTAAGTGGAATCCGCCTGCAGCAATAGCATGGACTATTCAGGTTCTTTCAGTGAAAACCAAGTTCCATTTGTCAGTGGCCCGGGGCTGGGTGTCTCAGCGGGGCTTTCTGGGAGAAGTGGTGTGGGCATTCTGATGAGACTCGAGGAGCTGCAGCCAGGAGAGCAGGACTGCAGCAGCCATGAAGGGCAGCCGGTTATGTGCTGGGGGTGGAGTAGGAAAGTGTACTCAAGGAATGCTATTGTGCAGCATAGTCATACATGCTAGGTGGAGAGATGGAGAGAGCTTTTTTAGTCAAGTAAATTTTGGAGGGCTGGAGGGAGAAATGGCTCAGTAGCATGAGTGCCTGCCTGGCAAGTGCAAGGTCCTGAGTTCGATATCCAGTACCCACCCACCAAAACAAAAAGTTGGGAAAGGCTTGACTAAAGAATATCAGACTGCAAATTGAGCAAAACTTCAAATGTACGGAGGGAATCATAAACTTTTCAGCAGCAGTAATCAAGTACTTGCCCTGGACACAAGCTAGTTAGTGTGTAAGCACTTTTACCTATTGACTCCGCTACAGGACCAGCTGTCCTGCTTTCTCCTTTGCTTCATTTCTTTAAAAGGGAGATAATCTCATTTGCTGGCCATCAAATTGCCAGTATTCAATCTACAAAAGGAAGATAATTTCCTATGCTTCAGGCTAATTTTACCTGTCACATTCTATATGTATGTAATAATGCAGACCTCCTAGGATGGCTGGGAGAATTCAGTCAGCTGATACAGCAGAGCTGTTTGGACTCGTCATGGCAAGAGTCCAGGAAGTGGCTTTGGGCTGTGTAGGCTGAGTGGCCATAACGATGTACCCCACAAAGCCCTTGCTTTAGCTCCCAGGACAGCTGGCATTCAGGGGTTCTAGAAGGAGGGTTGAGAGCAAAGCTTTCTTCGGTGAGTGACCTAGTGACTATCTAGGATTTGTGGGCCACATGTTCTCTACAGAGCTGCTCAGCTTTGCTGCCATCATGGGCCAATTGCTATAGCTATGTGAATGGCTGTGTTGCAATAAAACTTTATTTACAAAATCAGAAGTTGATCTGGATTTGGCCCCTGGGCTGTGATTTTCTCATCCTAACTGTGGACAAAAAGCAGTATTTTGTAAAGGGGGAAAGATTGGGCCAGGTTTTGGGAGATGTGGGTCTTAGTTACACAGCTTCCACTGACTGTGTCAAGGTGACTGTGAGGTTTACTCGCCTGGTCTGCCAAGTGGCTCAGTATTTTCTGTTCTAGTGAAGTCTTAATATGATAAAAGGCAGTCTGAAGCCCTGTGCTAACTTTCCACAGCGTGCTAGTAGCTTCCTAGAATGATTATTTGTTCATTCATGTCCTCCAGTTCTTCCCTGGGCACAAAGGAGTCCCTGCAGACTTGGGGATGAGACCGTAACTAAGACAGATTATGCCCTTGCCTGTGTGGCGCATGCGCTCTTCTTTTTGGAGAAGAAAACCCTCTGGCTAGAGTGTTGCATGAAGGTGACTGCTTTGCATGCAAGCTTGGCTGGAGGCGCAGAGACCGGCTTCCTGAGATGCACACAGCCGGGCTCATGATGCAGCCGGGCTGCTGTCAGAATACTTGCTCTCTCCTGTTTATGCAGCAGATTCCACACCAGCCGCAGATGTTTCCGGCACCTGGTTAACTTATCCCGGGAAGTCCCTTGCTCATTAACGACTCCCCAGGCCCGCAGCTGAGTTTTGTGCTTGGGGAAACTGAGGAACTGGAAAGCTGATGGGGTTGGCTGGATGTGGGATGCAGGAATCGGGCCAACACCACTGGTGGTTCTTGGGCTCAGGACCAAGGTCACCCTCCTGGGAACAGGCTTCCTCTCAGCGCCAGTGGAGACTGCACAGACCTACGACTCCAATTAAGCTTCAGAAGGATCTGAGGGACCAGAAGCCCCGTGGGGAGAGCAACACACCGACAAAGAGGCTCAGATCAGGAAACCAGATGTTGCTTCTAGACTCCAGCATTTGACAGCCCCTGAGCCAGGAGCTGGCAGAGCCTGAGCTGTCAGGGGGCCACGTGGGGTGTGGGTACAGGGTTTCTTCCTACATGGCTTGTGGTCTAAGTCCCTTGTCTTTCTGTGGAGAAGTGCCTGACCTTTCCGGCTGGGCTCGTTTGTCAGTGGCCTACCCAGTCTGTGGCAGATTTGTCACCAGGAAGGGCAGGTCATAGTCACCAAATGTGGAGAGTAGCAGGGTCAGGAACAGTGTGAATGAGATTATTTCATGGGTGGCATGGTTCTGTAATATGGAATCCAATAACAACAATGACACAGAGCTGGTCAGTTTTGTCATTTTCCCCATCTTGACATTGGCCAAAGTGAAGCCGTGTCAAATCGTCTTGACTGCTTAGGATAACCAGTGGTTCTAAAGACGTTACTGGGAAATTAGATGGGTTTAAGGTTCATCACAAGATGTGTGGGGTAAACAAAACAGCTACAAAGGCTGAAGCGAGGGGTGTCTGGTGGCTCCGTAGGACACCTGCTGGTCCTGAGATCCTTACCAGGTCTGAAAGCATCTGTCCATTTTGCACATATCTGTGGGGTCCTCCAGGTTCTTGGGGAGGACACAGAAGGGTGCTGTGCAGCCGTCCTAGTGAAGCAGAGGGTAAGGAGGAGCCTGAGGGGAGGACTTGCAGGCTGCAGCTTACTCAGAGTACCTGGCCAGCTGAAAAAGGGCCCTGTGACCAGTGGCTAGGGACCTCAGACAGTGATGGACTCAGAGCTCCCCACTGCAGCAGGACACAAGCAGCACTTCACTGTTTTTTGTTTTGTTTTTTTAACCTGTTGATAGGTTCTTGCTATGCAGCCAAGCTGGCCTGGAACTCATGGTGATGATCATCCTGCCTCAGCCTCCCAAAAGCTGTGATTACAGGTGGGCAACATGGCCTGGAGAAAGGCTGTGGTTTTTGAGGCTGACACACATCTTCCTGTACTGCCCGCCTGGAAGGAGGCCAAATGCTCAGCAGCCAATCAGCCCTGGGCCTGGACAGCGGTGTTCAGAGACCAGGGCATGGTGAGGTGGCACAAGAGACCAGGCACAAGAGACCATGGCACAAGAGACCAGGGCATGGTGACGTGGAAGGGCCATCCTGGAATGGCAGGAAAGCCAGTGAGAGTCCAAGCACTGGCAGAGCCTGTGCCCCCAGATCGGATCATCATTTACAATGGTAGCAAGACATCCATGTAAGGGAGTCTCAGGGAGGAGTGTTCCAGACACAGGGCAAGCAGGTACAAATGTCCCAGGGCAGGAAGGTGCTGGTGTGTTGACCCCATTTGTGGGTCGTTTTCAGAATTAAGAAGTACCATTAAATACTTGCGTAGCACCTGTCGGAGGATAAGCATTTCCCACCATTCCCCAGTGCCAGCACCCTGAGCTAGACTTGCTCCTGATGCTGCTTAGGTATTCGTGTTCTGCCCCTGTGACTATAAGTTCTTGGAGTGAAAGGGCCTAGAGTTGTTCCTCGCTTTTCCCCGACTGCTGGTACAGTGTTAAACACTCAAAAAAAAAATGATGTGTTTGGAGCATTGCGGACTTTTCATAGAGTTTCCCTCAAGACAGAATCCCAAGGCCATAGCAGCTGGCTTACCATGAATTTGTCTGATGTTGGGGACCAGGCACATAGAGTTCTGGGGTGAGGGCCCAAGCTGACACCCTGGGCATTTGGGAAGGGTAGGCACCCTCCTGGTGCTTGTGGCTTCCTGCAAGGGGAGACCATGGCTGGGAAGCCACTGCCTCTTCAGACTTGACACCATCTTTGTGAGCATCCCTTGTGGTTGCTGTGGTAACCATGAAAGGTACCAGACTCTTCCTGCAGGACTGCACGTGCCCCAGGTCCTGGGGTGGCCTCACTCTTGTCCATTAGCGTGGTCCCTGCCAGTTGAGGACAGAGAAGCCGTGCAGGGCCTCGCTGATTGCAGGCAGTCTGCTCCTCAGGGACTTCACCATGCCAGGGCCCAACACTTAGATGATCCCTACAATAGCCACAGGCTTTGAAAATCCAGCTGTGTGCACCATTTCTCAGCTGCTACAGGGGAGACAGTGGCTGGGAGGAGAACACAGGGAGAGGGCACCGGGGTGCAGGGCAGGGAGAAGTGGGGCATGCAGGGTTCCCCAGGGGTGCACAGGGCTCACGGGGCCACGGCAGCTGTGAGAACTGAGCAAGGTGGTGGTGGGGTTCCTATGGAACCCCAAATCCAGCCAGCATGTAGATTCCCCTCCATGTCATATGTCTGTGGTCAGCTCCCACAGCCTGCCCATGAGGGAAAAGGAGGGTGCAGGAAGGCTCAGTGCTGCAAAATCCTTCAGGGCAAGGTCAGGATGCAGCTCCCTCTGTGTGGACCAGGGGCACTGCCCTCTGTCCTGCTCATTCCTAAATTAAAAAGATAAATACTGGGGCCAGGAAGATGGCTCAGTGGAATAAGTGCTTCCCTGGCAAGCGCAAGGGCATGAGTTCAATCCCTGGTTCAGCAAAAAAAAAAAAAAAAAATTAAAAAAAAGATAAATGCTACCAGATATGGTGTTGCACTCCTTTCATCCCAGCACTGGAGGAGGCTGAAGCAGGAGGATTGGAAGTTTAAGTCCCACCTGGGCAAACTAGCAAGACTCTGACATTCATGGGTGGATGAATGGATGGACAGGTGTGAGGGTGGATGGATGGATGGGTGGATGGGTAGGTGGATGGATGGGTGGATGGCTGGATAGGTGGGTGGGTGGGTGGATGGATGGGTATGAGGGTGGATGGGTGGGTGGGTACACTGCTGAATAGGTGGGTGGGTGAATGGATGGATGGATGGATGGATGGATGGATGGATGGATGGATGGATGGGTGGGTGTGAGGGTGGATGAATGGATGGGTGGGTGGGTGGATGGATAGCTAGACAACTAGATAGATATAGATAGATAAATGGATAGAATATCAGATATTTCAATCCCTTGTACTACTGCTACTCATCATCATCATCATCATCATCATCATCATCATCATCATCATCATCATCATCATCATCATCATCATCATCAGAGCAAAAAAGGAAAAGAATACAAAGGCATGACTGCTACCTCCAGCTTCCTGCTGGTGGAGAAAGGGGAAGGGAACATGATACGCTCCAACTGCTGCCTCGAGGCGCTGCAGGCGATGGCCGTGACTTCTGTCCACGTTTCTGTGGCAGGCAAGGTGGAGAGCTAAGCCACCGCCAGGACACGGGAGGCAGTCATTCCCCCAGGAAGGCACACTTCCTCTTGGGGATCATATGGCAGGCCGGGGGCAGCCAGCCCCTGTCTCGGGGCGCCCGCACTCCAGGGAAGCTTCTGTCTTGGTCTCGGTGGATGTGTGGCTGGGGCCGGGAGACGCCGCCCCGAGCGCGCCGCGGTGCCCCGAGCTTGGGCAGCATCTGTGCTCCTGCTCTTTTCTGCTGCTACAGCGAAGGCAGCGATGGCTCACAGTTATCAAGGACTGGGGGAGACCGCGCTGAAGGGAGGTACCTACTAACGATTTCAGTTATTTTTAGGAGTCCATGTTTCAGTACATTATGAATACGTTTGCTGTGGGAGTCGGTGCATGGACATCATGCAACCATTCATTCACGTCCCCCCCGCCCTCCCCTCCCCCATCCCATGGTCTTCCTTTTTGCAAAAGATCTAGCTCCTTATTTCCTATGATCTATCTCTTAATTTTGCTTTTTACTTTATTTATACTTTGAGTTCCTCATGGAAGAGAAGCTGTGATATTTAAGCGTGGTGTCTGATGCATCCCACTTCACATTCTGGGCACAGGGTGCATCCGTTCTCCTACCAGTACATATTAATTAGGCAGCCGCTAACTGCTCCTTTGCTTCTTCTTCTTCCTCCCCCTTCTCTTCCTCCTCCTCCTTTTCTTCTTTCTCTTACTTCTCCTTCTCCTCCTCCTCCTCCGCCCCCTCCTCCAACTCCTTCTCCTTCTTTTTGTCCTTCTCCTTCTCTTCTTCCCCCCCCTCCTCCTTCTCCTCCTCCCCCCCCTCCTCCTTCTCCTCCTCCTTCTTCTCCTCCTCCTCCTCCTCCTCCTCCTCCTCCTCCTCCTCCTCCTCCTACTCCTCCTCCTCCTCCTGGATTCCTTTGGATTCTTCAGGATTTAGAGTGTGCATCAAGTTATATAAAGAGAAACAATGTCGGACTGAACCTGAGCTGTTGTGAAACATCAAGTTTCATTTCAAAAAGTAGCTACAACGTGAGAATAAACTCCTGTATATTTTCATTTTTGGCTTTACTGAGGTATAAGCGACAAACAAAATTGTACATAGTTGAGATGGGCAGCCAGATGTCCTGGCGTACGTATTCACTGTGAAATAATTACCCCCTGGCACAGATTCGCTGCTTCACACGGTTACGCATCCTGCTTGCCGGCGCTCGTCCCTGCTCTCTGTTGAGATGGCTCACGTTCTGCCTTCTCGGGAATTTTGGGTGCACGGCCCCCTTCTGTTCACCGTACAGCCAGCCTGCTGCACTCGGGGCCACCAGGCCCGTGCCACTTGCTGTAGCTACATCCGGCGTCTTTGCTCGCCTCTGTTCTCCTCTCTCCTCTCCCAAACCCACTGACAGTCGCATTCCGGCCTCCACGTCTACGAGTTGGACTATTTTTGCTTTCACAAATGGATGAGATCACGAAATATTTGTTTTTCTGGGTCTGGATTATTTCACGGCAATCTATCAATGGGACGAGTTCTTCTCATGGAGGGCAGGGGCACTGTCCCCCTTTCGCTGGTGGAAGCCTTGAATTCCCTCACCCAGGCAGCAGGACCACCATGGATCCACCGCCAGCGGAACTCTGGAGACAGACTCTGTCAATAATCCCGAAACCCTTCTGCTCCAGAGAAACAGAAGTCCCACCTACTCTATTCCATGAACCAAAGCAGGTCAAATGTCCAAGTCCAAAATCAGTGTAGTGAGTGACGCCTCAGGAGAGAAATTGAAGTATTTGTGACCAAATGGTGCGATGTGGCCCAGGTGGGGCTGGCGATTGGAATGGAGACTGGGAGAGCTGTGAGCATCGCACTGCTGGGAACAGCGCCCAGTCAAGAGCTCCCAGCCCACAGCACCCAGCTGAGAGCACCCAGCCGAGCGCACCCACCCAAGAGCACCCAGCCTAGAGCTCCCAGAAGGCATCAGCCAAGGTACCTGAGCGCTAAGGGGTGATAAGAGAGTGATCTGGAGAGGCACCGGGGAGGTGTACGGTCACCATCTGATTTGTGAGAAGGCTGTTAGGACTGCAGGGCCAGTCAGATAGCTCAGCAGACTAAAGTGGCTGCTTAGGCAGATGCAGGGGCCAGGGTTCAATCCCCAGCTTGCCGTGCTGGCCCTGTGCCCGGGGCATGCTGTGACTTCCATTGAGACTGGGCATGGTGGTGCACCTATAATCCCAGGGCTTGGGAGGCTGAAAACAGGAAGATCACTACGAGTCCAATCTGTGTAGTGAGACCCTGGAAATCCTGGAGACCCTGTAGACCTTGTACTAACTCATAAATAAATAAATATAAAAAGAAAAAGAAAAAAGAAACAAGGCTGTTAGGATTGCTGAAAATGTACCACAAGGCATTTCTTAAAAACCAGCAACTTCTCATTTCTAAACATCTTAGGAAAAATTCCAGGCTGACTGTTTCTAAAGTTAAAATGGGGAAAAAATTAAGACAGCCATAAATCTTCCATGAGATCACAGTATAAATCTAGGGGGGCCCTTTGGGGTGACATAAGGCATAACCTTGAGCAGCTAATAGTCTTGGAACTGTTTGCATCTGACCGTTTTGGTCCCTAAGTGCTTTTCATTCCAACGTTGCCATTTATCTTGTGATATTGCCTTTATTGTGGGAAGTTGCACTGTGTGTTTTGTTCGCCTTCCCAGTAAGTCTGTGATAAAATAAACTCAGCAGAGTAAGACAAATGCTGTCTTACTAACAAGCTACGCTTTAGAAGAAAATGAAGCAACACTGGCCCAGCCACAGGCCCGGTAGTTTTGCGTCCTCCATCAATCTGGTGGACAGATCATCTGCTGCGTGGGTTTATGTGTCATTAAAACAAAGTTGATATGAGACTTTTGCATTCTGAAAGGTGCTTTTGTTCTGTTTTGTTGTTTTGAGACAGGTTCTCACTATGCAGCGCAACCTAGGTAGTGCTTAGGATCTTCCTGCCTCAGCCTCCCAAGAACGGGGATTGTAGGCATGCCTGGCTTGAATTCTGCAGGGAAAGCCTTGTGTCTGCCTCGTACTCTTTCTCTTTCTACTCTTCCCATTTTGTCATGAGGACGTCTGTGCTTGTTTTCCATCAGGGAAGAGACTGGCCAGTATCTTCTCCTTGTCCCCCTGCTTCTGCCCAAAGGGAACAAAGAATTCATCCACTGCGCCTTTGTGTCATTGCTTCCACTGAGTAGTTCTCCTGTTCTACCCAGACACTGTGACAGAAGTTAGTGTGACAACGGTTGGGATTCCCTTAGGCAGCAAGGTCAGCGGGCCCCACGGTGGAGTCTGCTGACTCAGCCCCTCCAGGGATGTCACAGGGGCATCCTCCAGGGAGGGATCTCTGGACCTCCCCAGAGTGTGACCAGGAAGGCCAAAGGGCATGTGGACCCTGCCTGGACACGGCATGAGTACGGCATAGATTGGCCTCTAAAAATATGTAGTCTCCTGGAGGGTGGAGATTATATTGGTTAGGCAACAGCCTAAGTTCCCTTCTAAATCATTTAAAAAACCTCTAGACAAAGAGCACTGGGGGCTGGTGAGATGGCTCAGTGGTCTAAAGCACCTACTTAGAACAAGCTTAGCAAAGCACAGGGACCGCGGTTCAATCCCCAGCACCACATGCCAGCCAGCCGTGCCCCCTGGTGGGCTGAGCTGGCCACACACACACATACACAAAAATAAATAAATAATAATTAAAAAAAAAAAAAAAAGAGCATTGGGAGTATCCTACTCAGGATGCCTCCCAGCTGGTGAGAGCTTTATATCTTTTTCTCTCTTGCCTTTATGTCTTTTAAATACACTTCCTTGTACCCTGTCTCTTTTCTCTGTGGTTTCATTCTTTGTCACCATGAGATACAATCCCAATATTCTGGGAACAACATGAACACAAGCTGAGAACCCAAGACATTTGTGGAAACTGTCCTCACTCTCTCTTGGTCTTATGTCCAGTGGTGATAAGCCCACCTGCAGGTCCCACTCCCATGCAGAATCCGCCCCGGGCTGGGAGCACAGGCAGGCCAGCCCCTTCCTCAGCGTGGCCTGGGGTCTGCCATGCAGGTCGTCCCATGTGTGTGTAAGGAGAGAGAAACCCAGAGTCTGAGCTCCCAGATTCCCTTAGAAGCCCTGCTTTATAGGTGTCTAATGGGTGCTTCAGCTTCTAAAAGAACAGCATTTCGGTTTTATTAGATATTTGTTCCTTGTGGGTGTCTTCCTTAGCCAAGGTTGCTAAAGGAGAGGGCAAGCTGAGACATAATACGGGGCACCATGCTTCGTTCTTCATGTTTATTGCCATTCTCTAGCTCTATCCCTGCATAAATGTGATGAGAAGATCTAGTGCTGAAAGACCCCGATCCCCGACCTAGCCTCGCCACTCATTCAACTTGGAGATGAAATTAGGGTGAATCGTTCAGTGTGTCTGAATTTCTCCTTGTCACCATCAGATGAGATTTTGTAGCAGCTAACATAAGCCAATCTCATTTTTTAGTCAGAAAAGAAATAAGACTTTCATTAAGTCTCTGAATGGCTGGAGGAGCAGGCTGGGCCTTCCACAGTGACTTCCTGTCCCATGCCACAGAACAAGCCCTCTGCTGCAATCAGGAGGTAGGAAACCAAGAAGTGGGGAACGAGGAAGTGGGGAACCAGTATGTGAATGCAGTTACCATGGGCCCAGGAATATCCACTCGCAGCTGCCATCCAGGATGAGGAAATGCTATGGAGATCTCTATGTTTTAGATCTAAAACATCCCACAAAGTCTTCTGCATTCAGATGTGGAGCTCTTGGAATCTTATTGGCTCACAAGGGCCCTGATTTTTATCTGTAGGTTAATCTATTGATAGATTCATAATTTGGTGGCATTAGTGGGAGGTGACAGAAGTTTGGAGGTAGGCACTGGTTGAAGGGCATAGGTGCTGGGGACATCATCCTGGGACTATGTCTTGTTTCCAACCCTTTCCCATGTAGCTTTTGTCCTCTCTGCTTCAGCTTCCATGAGGTCAGTGTTTTCCTTGTCCCTGGCCCTGCCATGGTGTTCTGCCCTGACTCCAGCCTTCGCCAACCAGCCACAGACTAACCCCTCGGAAACCATGAACCCACATAGCTACTTCCTATTGAGCTTTCTTGGGTATTTGAGTAATCAGCAACTATTGTCTCCAGAACTGAGCTTCTGCGCCCAGATCCACACCTGCAAACACGTGCTCCACTCGGTCTCTTCCCCCTCAAAGGGGGCAACTGGATTCCAGGCTCTGTTTCTTCAGGGAAAGCCAAAGCCCCACAAAGAAGCTTGTGAGTGGCAACGTCAGAGGGACAAGAGGTGAGCACTTTATCTTCCTTGTTCTGTCTACATCTCCTGTAGTTGTTTCTGTCTCTGTTTGATATATTTAAATTTTAACTACAGGAGGCAATGAGACATTCTACTTTTTAGTTTTTCTGATCTTTGTGGTTTGGGAAGACATATTAAGAAGGGAGGTGTATTAGGATAGTAGGTTTTATTTGTGCCACCTGAAACCCATAATTTAAAATGTACTTTAATTAAAACTTACAATGTGTGCATATGCAAGTATGCATGTACACATACAGATAGATTTCCCAAAAGACATGACCCTGTATAGGGACCATGGAGTCAAAGCAGTAGCACCTCCTGTTTTGTCCACATTCGCAGGGGGGCAAATAAAGAAGGCTGCTGGTTCAGTTCACTGACATGTTGTAGAACATTGGATTGAGATTTTATATAAGTTGCAACTACAAACATGTGGCCAACTCTTGACAAAGCTTCCTTCCTCGGTCAGATTTCTATCAGGCTCCTCTACCTTTTCCTAAGCCTTCAGTCACTTCCCTGTGAAATCCAGTCTCAGCACGAAGCCTGCTGAGCAGGTGGCATGTCACCAGCACCTTGCTTCTTACCATCCCCAGCTGAGGGCTGATCTCACTGCTCTGTGTCGGCAGGAATCCTGTTTGGATGGTTTAGCTAGACTTCCCCTTACCCTGGTGTCTCCTCTTAGTAATTTTCCATGTAGCAGCCTCTGCTTTGCTCCTTGGCTATAATTCCCCACTTTTCTATGCTCTTTTTGGAGTTGAGTCCGATCTCTCTCACTGCCAACCCCCACTACAGTGGTCCTTATGCTGATCTCAGCAGTCCCAGTAAGGTGGGCTTCACCAGATTCACTTAGCATCATTGAACAATGGCCTCTTGAACACTGTTTGTCGCTGGATCTTTGTATATTTTGACACTTGACACTGATAGGCTCTTACGAGGAAGCCAGGCTGTGAGGCAGGTGGGGGTGTGACCTGACCTGTGACCCCAGAGGATGCAGAGCCCCAGTGCAGTGGCAGCACTGAGCTCCTGGGGGCTCCACGGCATTTGTTCTGCTCAGAGAACCCCCAGGCTCTGCAGAACTGTCACTGGGGTGAGGGCAGGTGCCCCACAGAAGTGGTGAAGGGCTGTGCTCAGCAGAAGAGAAGCAGGGGCTGCTGCAGCAGGTACGAGCCTCAGTGCCACTGTCTGGGTTTCGGAGCACTCACTGCCAGGAAGGGGACTCGCTGTGTGCACGGTGGTGTGCAGGGAGCTCGGTGCACTGCCCTCAGGGGACACAGATGTGACTGGAACGCGCCTGGGCCTCTGGTAGTCACCATGAGGGGCACCGATGGGCTCTTCCAAAGAAGCAGTCTGCTGGGACAGGATGCAGGAGCCCCAGCAGCCTGAGGGTGAGTATGGGGCGCCCCAGGACTCAGGAGGACTCCCTGGAAGAAATGGAGTTGGAGTCTTTCTAGAAATGAGAGAGAGAGAGAGAGAGAGAGCACAATAAAAATGATAGAGAATTCCAAAACAAGATGATAGGAAACTAACAATGTCTGTTACTATACTGCACATTGTTTTCTTCAAAGTAGTTGCTCAGATTACCAGATACAGGCATGCAAAACTGATTAAATCGTTTAAACACTGTTCCTTTCTGTGACCTCATAGAAAGTAGTAGCACAACCATCCCAGCTGTCTGTGTCCGCGTACATGTCTTTCTCTTCCTTCTTTTGTCTTCTTCCTCTTCTTAGTTGGTATCTGAGTCTTAATGGGAAGGCGAGGGTCAGCAGGCCAGGGCGGAGAGCTCAGGGGAAGGCAGCGTTGCGCAGACAGCGGGAGACACATACCTAAGGTTGCTAGGACAGTGTTTCCCGCAGTGGGCCCTGAGGCCACTTCTGGGGTGCACAAGGCATGTTCTGAGGGTTTGCAGTGAGTTTCCCCATGCTGTAGGAAGTGTGATATCCCAACAGATTAACTGCAGAGCAGATGAGAATCTCGCTGTCTGTTACTTGGCCAGACATGTAGGAGATTTGCAAGCATGTAAAATAACATCCGTCTTTTCACTGTTCCTTTATTCTTGGTTTGGAAAATCTATTTTTTTAAAATAAACTCTATGTTACTTATCTAATGTGATGGGTTTGTTACTGTTAATTTAAAACTGTTAAAATTTTTTCCCATTTTAAGTTTCTTGTATGGTAGTACATTGGCAGACATAACTCAAATCTACAACTCTTGGTAGTTCTGGGGGCTGTGGGAGGTGGGAGGTGGTCCTCTACTCTAGGTGGGCTGGGGCATCCCAGCTCTCCTTGTAAGAGGGAGGAAGAGGGTCGAAGTCCTAGAAGAGAAGGTGGTGGAAAATGCGGGCTGGGTGATGTGCTCTGAGGAGGCAGCCATGGTCTGGGGGGTGAGGATGCCAGGGGCCTGGAGAAGTGTAGAGGGACAGGACACAGGTTCTCCCCTGCAGCCCCCAAAGGAGGCAACGCAGCGGCACCCTGGGTTCAGTCCGTGAGAGCCGTCCCCAAGCCCTGGCCTCCGAGTGCCGCCGCCAAGTGTGTACATCATGTTGCTTTACGCTGTGGGCTGCAGCAGCTTGCTACAGCCGCTGTGGGAAACCGGCGCAGCTCTCTCCGGCCTCGAAGAACACCGAGGTCTCCAGCGGCCCCAGGCATCGGCTAGGACCTGGGCTGCCTTCTGCCCAGAGGAGGCTGTGGTGGAGCCTCAGCTTGCCCATTTCTCTCCCAGGGAAAGTGGTGGATGAGAGTCTTTTATGCCTCGTGTGTGTATTGGATAGAGCCCAAGGCAGGAAGCTTGGTGCCCTCCACCTTCTAGAGCTACTTTCTTTTTCCTAGTCTCTTCTCTACTTCTTTCTTTCAGTTTTCTTTTTTTTTTTTTTTTTCTTTTTTTTTTTTTTTTTTTTTTTTTTTTTTTTTTTTTTTTTTTTTGACAGAACCAGGGATTGAACTCAGGTCCTTGAGCTTGCCAGGGGAACACTTATTCTACTGAGCCATCTGCCCAGCCCTTTGTTTCTAAGACAGTCTCACTATGTAGCCAGGCTGGCCTCGAACTCCCGCTGATCCTTCCGCCTCAGTCTCCTGAGTGCTGGGGTTACAGGCATGTGCTACCATGCCCCACTATTCATTTTAATAATAAAAGGATACTCATTGAGAATATTTATAGATTAATTTATGAACTTAACGATTACTTATTGAGCATCTGTTGTATTCCAGGCACTGTTCTGGACACTCAGGAGGCAGCGGTGAAGTCAGATGCCACCCTCCTGGGGTGGCATCATCCAGGGGGAGAGAGGTGATGAGCCAGCTGCCGCACAGACCACTTCCTGTCAGGCTGTGCTGAAGTTCTGGGAAGGGTCGGAGCTCAGTGCTGTGGTGGTGGGGACCCAGGAGGTCCCATGACTAGGGCGGCCGGGAAAGGACTCTTGGGAGCACACAGTCACATCAAGATCTGAGGCTGAAGCGGCCATTTCCTTAGGGAACTAGAGCGAGAGGTGTCAGTATTCCAGGCAGAAGTGACAGCAAAAGCCCAACTGCTCCGGCTGGAAGGAGGTGATACAGTTGGAGGCTTGAAATGACCAACACGAGGAATGGATGACAAATGTGTTTTTACACAATGGAGTACTACTGAGCTATAAAAAATGATAATCCTGAGGCTTTCATGGTAAGTGGGTGCAACTACAGACCACACTCAGAAGTGAAATAAATCAGACCCGTGTGTGCAAACATTGTATTATCTCACTAATGGAAGTACCTGAAAGAGTAAATAAAATCTGAAAGGTACAAAAGAACTGTGAAAGGGAAAGAAACTATCCAAAAGGAAGGAAAAACTAGGGTGAGGAAAAGGAGGAAAGAAAGAAAGGAAAACATGTGTTTATGTCAATATACAAGATAGCCTGGAGAACTGGATGTTGATTTTTGCTGGTCTATTGAAAGGAGCAGTTAATGCTTCTCCCTTTTAATTTTCATAACTTTTTAATACCAATTTTCTCTGTTTATATCTGGTATCTAAACAACTAATTTGAAGATAACTTTATGCAATACAACAAGTATTGTTGAATTCTTATTATTTTGTTTAGTGAAATTCTGTATCATTTCTCGTGTTTTTATTTAACATTTTGTATTCTCTTAAAAAAAAAAAAAAGACCAATGTGGGGAAAGCTGATGAGATAGGAAGACCGTGATTGAGAGGTGATGCGGGCCCGAGATGATGGAAGACAGAGAGGGAGAGGCCTGGGCCTTCAGTGCGGGAGGTGCGGCCTGGGCCTTCAGTGCGGGAGGTGCGGCCTGGGCCTTCAGTGCGGGAGGTGCGGCCTGGGCCTTCAGTGCGGGAGGTGCGGCCTGGGCCTTCAGTGCGGGAGGTGCCACGGGGCCCTTCCCACAGAAGAGAGAGATGGCCAGAGTTTCACTTTAAAGTATTACCCTGGCTGCTCTGTGGGGAATACATCACAGGAAAGCATGAATGGGAGCGGAGAGACCCATTCAGCTTTTTTATAGTAATCCTGGGAGAGAGAATGGCAGCAGGCTTGGGAGAGGAACCTTTCAGAGGGGCATAAATCAGCCGGCTCACAACACACTTGAAGAAGTTGCTGATGGGCCCAGGAGACAACTCAGCCGTGTGTATGGGAAGGTGGAGGGAGTGCTGACAGCGGAAGAGTGAACCGGGATGACACCGAGGATTTGGGATGCGTGGGGGTTTCTTTTACCGGGATGGAGGGTGGACAGGTTCGAAGGCAGAACAGGAAATCATGGTCGTTTGGTTGGAAGTGCTGAGCTTCGAGCTATCTGCAAGACATATCAGTAGAGATATCAGGGGGCGGTTGTGCACACACTGTAGCTCAGGGGGAATACAGAGTGCAGAGTAAACTCGGGTGTCACGAGGACACCAAGGCCTGGATGAGGTCACCAGCAAGGTGACAGTGTGGATGGAGGTGAAGCTGGAGCCGAGCTGGACTGTGGATATAAACCTGGAAGTTTGTCCTCAAGCAGCTTCCATAGACCAGATGGTACAGACGTATAGAGTGAGCCAGTCAACTTGCAATGCAGCAGATGAGGTTGACAATTTGTCCTTCAAGGAGAACTATATAATGAATACTCCGGTGCATGAAATATGGCAACAGGCAGAGGTATCACATGTAGGTGTTAGTGAGAGGTTAGAGAAGGGTTATTGATACTTGCTGACTGTCTCTTAAGAATGCACTTATATGTAGTAGAGCGGTTTTGAAAATAAATCCTGGACTTTCTCCACCCTTACCTCTTATATAGAACTTTAAAAATATTTATACTTGTGTGCATTTAACCATTTTAATAGGAAGATATATGAGTTCTATAACTTAGGTCAGGGACTTTCTGAATTCTGTATGTTTTATATTATTTTCCTTTCAACAGATTCTGGAAAATGGAGACCTGTGTTTATAATGGAAAACCTTCATTCTAGACGTTTATCCCTTGCTAGTGGAGGCCTGAAGACAGACTCCAAAGGTGATGGCAAAACCTGGAGCTCTTTCAAAGATGCAAAAGGCAGGCTCCCTTCTTCTTTCCTTTTTTGTTCACCCAGGCTACATGCCTCTTGGTTAGTGCCACCCACAGCCAGAGCAGGCCTTCTGCCTCAGTACATCAGTTATTCAGACCCACCCAGAGCTGTGCTAAACCCATCTGCTCAGCATTTCTTCTTCCATACATTTTTTATTTGGCACAGGGTCTCACTATGCAACTCAGACTCGTAATGATCCACCTGTTTTCAGCCTCCCCAGTGCTGGGATTACAGGCATGTGCTATCCCACCTGGACTCAGTAGCCAGCTGAACATGCCTGTGGGTGGGGCTGGCTTCGCATGTGGTGCCTGAGATCGAACCCTGGTCCCTGTGCTTACCTAAGCAGGCACTTGGTCCACTGAGCGATCTCACTGGCCCTGTTTGGCATTTCTTATTCAAGCTGACACCACAAATGTCTATCACAGCTTCCCTCATACCATTGGCTTTGGCCTTCAGTAAGAAGAACTCTTTTTTTTTGGAACCGGGGATTGAACTGAGGCCCTTGTGCTTGCCAGGGAAGTGCTTATTCCACTGAGCCCTCTCCCCAGCTCCAAGAAAAGAACTCTTATCCTTGGTGTGGTCTTCTGTGATGTTGCTTCTGATTATCTTTAAATAACTTGGCCATGAACCCGAGGGCACAGCCACCTTTCTGTGTCCATGTCCCTTCAGATGGTTCTTCCTTGTCTCCCCACCTGCACCCTAATTCTGTATGCCAAGGGACTACAGCATATAACCTACCCCAAATGTATGCCTGTACTTAAATCCCTGCAAGAGTAAGTAACTGCAGTCCTCTGGGGTCTATCCTACCACCTTCAGGTGCCATCTTTTCTCCCATTGCTAGCACTAAGCAGTTAAATGAAGCAGTTCCCCATTCCTGTCACAGCCTACCACTCAGATGCTAAGTGGAGACAAACATGAGTGACAGAACACAGGGCTATATTCAGAGCGACATCTGCTTTCCTGCACCTATGCTTTGTCTCCGAGCCAGGCTTGTCTGCTGACCTCTTTTCCCTTAGGGTGAGAGATTTCCCAGGAGGCTGCTCACCTCTTATGCAAATATCCTGCTGGAAGCCCAGTCTCACCAGCTCATTAAGTCTGTTTAGACGGATATGAGTCCCAGAGGTGGACAGAGCTCTGGCTCACGCTGTGTGTTCAGGTGGGTCTGAGGCTGCTTTCTGTTTCTCTTCTGAAAGCCTTTGTTTTCTCTTCCTCTCCACAGAAAAGTCTGGTAAAGGCATTTGCAGTACAGAATATTGGTGCAATGGAGAATTTTAATTCTGCAAGACACAAAGGTGTCCACTGAGGGAGTGATTCCCTGAGTCCAGAAAGTGTCTATCTTTTAATACTCTTGTAGTCATAGAATGTAGGTGACTCTCCCTTTGCCCATAGTCACAGTTATCCTTCCGAGTGTCACAGTTGGCGCTGCACGGTGGGCAGGCTGGGGGCCAAGAACAGCCCTGGTGCCAGGGTTCCATGCAGTGAGGCACTCCCAGCATGCAGGGCGGCTGGGCAGCTGTCTCCCCCTCAGTGTCACAGAGCCTGAACCCTGGAGCCAGCACGCCTGGTACCCGAGTTCAGCCGATCTCTCATTAGGTCCATGAGTGAGGACGCACAGCTTCTTCATGTGCCCTGGTTTCCTCCTCTGAGGAGTGGACAGAAGGACAATGTAGAACTGGCCTCAGAGTCTGACCCCATTGGTCACTACCGGGGAGTCTGAGCAAGCTGTATTGTCCTTCTGTGCTCTGTCTCCTCATCAGATGGTGATGTAATGGGGTTCTCAGGGACTCTATGACTGATAAGCAGGGTTCACCCCTGCGGGCACTGAATGAATGTCTGGGATTGTTGCTGATAGCAGGACCCCGTGCCCACCTTGCACGGGCTGTTGTGAGGAGGAGCGAGGTAGCGAAGTGTGGAAGGAGCTCACCAGGGCATGAATGGCAGCCGGCGAGGCTCGGCAGTGATCAGAAAGGCTGGTGAATGTCCGTCTGCCCCCAAATGACCACAATAAAAACACATGGCTGTCAGTCCCCGCAAAAGCTCCCATCTTTGCTTCAAGCTCACTTATCCCACCATTCTTGCACTCTGTGAGGCGGTTCTGGAAGTTCTCTTTGTGAGTGTTTTAGGGGCACCGCCACGGCAGCCTCAGTGCCCGAATTCATTTGAAGTGTTTACTTCTCATGGTCATTCTGACTTAGAGAAAAAGCCTCAAGTCATGTGGTGTCAGGTGAGTAGGATAAGGTGGGTGAGCAGCCAGCGTCTATTTTTATGAGACCAGCTTTCCGCTGGATGGTGGACTGTGGCTGTGTACTCGCTGGTCCTTACCGCAGCTCCTGAAGATACTCACAAAAGAGGACTTCCAGAGCTGCTTCAGAAAGCCGCAAGGAGGAGGGAACAAGTATGCTGGGAGAGAAGGAGGCGAAGGGAGGGGAATTAGGGTAATGCGACTTTCACAGTGATACCTTTTTGAAATTTAATCACATACCATAAATTTTGATCGCACCTTGGATTAGTCCAACTGTGCCTTTCAGTGCCCAAGGCCTTGGCTGTGGGTTCTGTGTGCATTTCCTCTGCTGACGTTTGTGTATTTAGGCGACACAGAACTATCGAGCCTGTTCTGCAGGTCCACAGCTACCCTCCTGCCCCAACTCTCTCCAGGGTCCCCTGTGCAGGCTATCAGGTCAGAAGCTTTATGAACAATGGAGCTGCTGTTGTCCCTTATTGGGGTGGTGTCAGAGCATGGGTGTTACAGTGGCAAGGAAAGGGGGTGCTGAGTTTTGTGTTCTGTAAGATGCTCCTTATAAAGTGAAATATTTACATTTATTCCCATGGATGTGCTGGTTGGTAGAACAATATGAGTTGGTATGAAGCTTGGGAGAATCTGGCTTGTTCCTCCTGGTGTTCCACCCTGCTGCTCTGGGGGGCAGGGAGGGCACATTTCACATCTGACTTCTTGTGGGGTGGGGTGGGGCAGAGACTCCTCGCTATGGAAAAACTCGAACCCAGGATGCTGGGGCGTTTTGAGTGACAGTTGCTCGGGTTCTCGGGAACTGGAACAGTGGGCAAGTTTATACATATAAAATCAATCTTTCTGTTTGTATGAGAAGGAATTTGGAAGGCATGTAGCATCTGCAAATGTCTACTTGCAATGGGTTCATTTTCCAAGCTGCTAGGAAGTCAGAGCAAATACCTTGCCACTGTTTAATCCTAAAGCGATAGCTTCAGGTAAGAAAGGGGAAAGCAGGTCTGATTTAATGAGCCAAGAGAGAAGGCAAACAGCTGCGAGCGACCGTTCACAGTTGCCAAGGGCACGTTTTAAAGTCATCCTTGTGAATTATACGTTTCAGAAAAGTAACCATGCATCTGAAAAGTTCTGTTCTTTGGTAGTAAAAAAGATAGTATTGTTTTAGCCACTAAAGTTACAAATAACCCAGACCTGTTTACCTTTATTTTTTGAGATGAGCTGCTTGCTACCAACTCTGGTTTCCTGCATCAACTGAACCACGTTCTGGTCGCCATCACCTTGAGGGGTGTCCTGGGCTGTGGACATCAGCTGCCTGTGTGGATCTGCCTCGTGGGTACATTTGTGCGGCTGCTCTACTCCACAGACTCAGAGGCCACTATGCTGCAGGCAGGGAGGGCTGCTTCTGCTCACCCGTCCCCATGGCCACCGCTTCCCTGGGGGCCACGGTGGTGCCGCATCACACTAGTTGCCCGGGCCCCATGAGTGCTCAGGGGAGGTGGCCTGAGGTGGTGTGTGCAGCTGTTCCCTGTTATACATCTACCTGGGGGAAGGGGCACGGTTATAATTTGGATCTGAATCATGTCATCAAGGCCCATGGGCTAAAGAGTTGCTCAGCGGCCTGGGGTGCCATTAGGAATGGGGCTTCATGGGAGGAGCTCAGGTCATTGGGACTGTGCTTGAAGGGCGTACGGGGTTCCAGCCCTTCTCTGGTTTTGTGCTTTGGCTGCTGTGAGGCAAACAGCTTCCTCTTCCACAACTCCCACCATGATGCACTGGGCTGCCACAGGACAAACCGTGGGCCAAGAGACCAGGAGCTGAAGCTTTGACTCCAAGAGCCCAGGTAAGCCTTTATTCCTCAGCACTTGCTTCTCTCAGGTGTTCTGGCCTGGTCATAACCTGACCAAGAGGCAGTTCTGTTGTGTTTATGTGGAGGAGTCTCACGAGCTAGAGAGGGCTGGGCTGGAAGGGCTGAGGCGTCTTCATGTCCACGTGTGTCCTGGCATCTCCACCACTGGGCTACATGGCAGAGGACTGTGGTCTGAGGGGTTTTGCACATTACTCTGGCTAAGCAAAGATTCTTAGGAATCGCAACACCATCAGCAGTGACAGCACCCACACACGGCGGCAGGCTGTCATTTCTAGGGCTGGTTGTAGCGGTATATTCAGCCACATGCTCTTGAATTACATGGGTATCCAGTCCCTCACCTGAGGATGGGGTCTGCGTGCTGCCTGAGTTGCGTTAGTTCCTTGACCAGGACAACATGGCGGAGGTGACATTGATGCTTTCAACCTATTGGGGGCATCCACAGCCATGCAGGGAGTGAGACCCTTCTGGGACTGCCACACGAGAAGCCAGGTGTGGTGTCACATGGAGAGGATGAGAAACCATAGGAAAGGGAGCAAGGAGAGGCTAAGGACACGGGTGGGGCAGACACAGAGTGAAGGCATGTGGTCACCGGCAGAGCTTACAGTCTGCACTGGGCATGAGCTGAGCATTCTCGCCCTTCGCTTACGTAATTCTCACAACTCCCTAAGGTGATAACATCATTCTTACATCACATCCGGAGAAGGGACACCTGGTGACTAATCTACACTGACCAAGGTCACGTGGCTAGCGAAGCTGTGGGCCTGGGTTTCAAGCCTGAGGTGCTGTGCTTCTTAGGGTCATGCTTTGCCATCCCACTCCGCTGCCTTATCTTTGGCCTGGTGTGCTGAGCCACTGGGGTCGTCTGTCGAGGAGAATGAGGCTGTGATGTGTCTGGCTTCCTGTTTCCCCACAGCCTCAAGTTCTAAGGCTTAGAGGTGTGGATTTAAAATTAGCAATCTCTCATTTCTTAGCCCCTCATTTTGCTTGGATATCATATTCAAGACTTTGGAACCGGTGTGTGCCTATGCATTTCTGACGGAATCAAAAAGTGCAAACCTGTCAGCGTGTGTGACTTATAATTGCTGCGCATTAAATTACAATTTTGGGTATAAAATTTGAAAAAGCATATTTCAGTACCAAGGATTTGACGCAGGAATGAACAAAGGTAGAAAGTAACCGACACTCACTGGCTTTTTCTTTCGCAGGGGGAGGTGTGTAAAAACAATCTCAAGTCAAAGAAAGGTGCCCCGGTGCTTTTTTTAAGTCTTTGGAGGAGACTGTGGAATTTGGCAATCATGCTGGTGTGGAGGACTAGAATTACACATACTTGCTTAAATCTAGACTATGTGTCTCCAAATGTTACCCCATGTGTTCCCTGATTCGTATTTCTGCCTCTAGTGGCCACAGCCATCAGCCTTGTTGTATCCAGGCCCACTGACAGAGAGAAACCAGAGTAGAAGCCAGCACCCCATGTCCTGGTTGCCTAGTAGGGGTCCGTCCACCAGCCCAGGTGTCCGCAGACTCTTTCATCGGATGTGGGAACTCATACAATGAGTCCGAATCTTACTGGAAATAGGAGGAGATATAAACAGGAGTTATTAGACACTAGAGCTGCCATGACAAAATGGCACAGAGTCTGTGGCTTATACCAGAACTCATTTTCCACAGTCAGGAGGGTGGAAGTCCATGGTCAAGGTGCTGGTAGGACAGGTTCTGTTGGGAGGCTGCTTGTCTCACCTTGTAGGCAGATGGTTGTGAGCTCACAGACTTCACAGGAGCAGAGAGAAGAGAGAAGAGAGAGGGAGAGGGAGGGGGAGGGGAGGAGGGGGAGGGGGAGGGGCGGGGAGGGGAAGACTGAGAGGGAGAGAGATCTGTGTCTCTCTGATGAGAGTGGTGACTCTTCTTTTTTATTTTAATTTTGTTTTCTTTTTTGAGATAAGGTTTTGCTCTACAGTTGAGGCTGTTCTCAAACTCATGGTGATCCTCCTGCCTCAGCCTCCTGAGTGCTGGATTATGGGTGTGTGCCACTATACCCCATGAAATTTCTCTTCTTAAAAACACACTGTAAATGATGTCTCCTCTCATTGGACAAGGCCGGCTGTTATGACCTCAGCTAATATTAATTACTTCTCATCTGTAAATCTAGCCACATTGCAGCTTAGGGCTTCAACATATAAATTACCAGCAGGGACAGTAAGCATATAATCCATAACACAGAACTTTTACAAAGACAGTAATACAGTCAGTGCATATGTATTTTTATTAACACAGTAATAACAACCAGTGTTTCCTGGGGGCCTGCTATATTTGCAAGCGTTGTTCTGAGCCTTGGCATTTACTTACTCCTGGAGTTCTTCTAGGAACCCTGCATCAGGGTCATTTCCAAGTTTGCTCGATTTGGTAGAAGAGGAACCTGATGCACAGAGAAGTGAGCCTCTTGGCCCGAATAACACAGCTAACATGTGGCAGGCCCCTGGCCCAGCACTCTGAAGAGTCTCTGACATGCTAAGGTGCGTTCACAGGTACAGACTAGAACAATACACTGGTATGATTGGCTTGGTGGGATTAAGAGGCTTGTTGCACATAGTCTGTGAGGAGGATGTCATCTGCAAGGGCCCTTGTTGAAACTGAACACCATTTATTTATTTATTTATTTATTTATTTATTTATTTATTTATGTTTTTGTGACAGGTCCTCACATGTATTCCAGGCTGGCCTTGAACTCCCTTTGTAGCCCTCACTGATCTCAAATCCATGGCCATTCCCCTGCCTCAGCCTCCTGAGTGCTGGTATTACGGGCATGTGTCTTGCCCAGCAAAAGAGACTTCAAGGGCAGTTTGCCACTGTGTAAATTCAGTCTGAGCACATTTGTTCTTTGAGCCAGCAATTTGATTTTTGGGAATTCACTCTGTGGACATGCTTATATAATTATATAGAGCTTTACAACAATGTTGTTTGAATTCATCAGGATCTTGGAGTCAGTATAAATGTCAGTTGATAAGGCTGAGTTAAAAACCATGTGACAGCTTGGAGTACAATATGAGGTGTGTTGTTAAATGCAGATAGGATATGCCACAAATGCATACTCATAGGTTGTATTAGCTAGCTAGGGCTGTATAACAAAGCACCCTCAGTAGAGGATCTTAAACAACAGAAATTTATTATTTAACAGTGCTGGGGGCTGGAAGTCTAAGATCAAGGTTCAGGTGGGGCCAGGTTCTTGTGAGTTCTGCTTTTTGGGTTGTAGATGGTCACCCTCCTGCTGCCTATAGTGTGTGTGTGTGTGTGTGTGTGTGTGTGTGTTACCACACATTAAATTCAGGACCTTTTCATGGAGCTATATCCTAAACTGTTTCTTTAAATTAAAATAAAAATGTCTTTGAGACAGTCTCCTTTGGTTGCAAAGTTGCTCAAGATGGGGTTCAAACTTGTGATCCTTCCGCCTCAGGCCTCCAGGGTGCTGGGACTACAGGTGTGTGCTGTGCCGCTGCTTTGGGTCACCCCACCATACACGTACACACAGAGATCTCCGCGTGACCTGATCTCTTCTGATCATAAAGACACCAGTCAGGCTGGACCACACGCGTCCCACTTCGGAGAATCTGCTTGCGCAGAGAGCCCACAGATGTGGCATTTCCCCACATGCCCACCAGGACTAGTGATGTCAAGTTCTTAGACTCCCGTTAACCCTGGCAAGCCATCGTTACCTCTTCAGAGGCCTTATTTCCAAGTCCAGGCAGCTTGGAGAAGCTGAGGACTAGGGGTCTAACATAGAGAATTTTAGGAGAAATATGATTTAATCCAGAATACAGATGAAAAATAAATCCAGCTATCTCTGTCATCAGTGTCATCCCTTCTTGTACTTTAAGAACACATAAAGGCTAGTGTTGGCTCTGAAATGTTGTCTGCAAACCTACAGTTGAGGTTTAAAAAGAAAGATGGTCTTGTCTGGTACAGGGAAACACCTCCACTTACACCTTCCCGCATTCAATATTCTACTCATGAGGAAGTACTGCTCTGAATTGTATTTTTCACGTGTCAGCAGAGCCCACCTACACAGCAGGGCTTAGGGATCATTTAAATTTTTCTCCTTAATTTTTTTTTTTGCTGAAAATCTTTCTAAGTATAATTTAAAATGTTCAAAAAATAAAGTTGAAGAGAAACAAACAGAATGTGAACTGGAGAGTTACTAGTTTATGGTTAACTCTGTAGTTGATGTGTTGCACTACATTGATGGTCTTTAGGGGAATAATCTACCATAAAGTTTCACAATCTTTGGTCCTGTCTCCGCATTCACTGGTATTATTTTGATCACTGAAGCTTTCTTTTTTTAAATTTTATTTATTTATTTATTTTTTTCATAATTTTATTGAGAAACAAATAGCAATGAGACAGTTTCAAACCAAATTGGTAGGACAGTTTCAATAATTAACACGTTGCATACATTCTTCCTAGTGGTTAATTGCTGTACAAGAACTGAAGCTTTCTTGAAGGTTAACCTATGTTAGAAAAATGTGGTGCCTACTTTTTTATTGGAAATAATCCAAAAGACAAAAAAAAAAAAAAAAAAAAAAAAGAAAAAGAAAAAAGTTGCTATCACTTCTATCTACACTCTATTGATCTGCCTTTCTGGATTAAACCCAGATGATTTTCATTCACAGGCCGCTTTTTGTTACCAGTCGTTCCTAGCTCACCTTCTCAGGTCAATAGTTGTCTATTATATGTCAAAGAATTGTAACTTTGTGGGAAGGACTATCAGGAGAGGAAATTTTGCTAAGAGGACATTTGCTAGGAGAGGGAGTGTACTGCTCATGGGAAGCTGCATCTTTTCCTCCAAAGGGAGATCACTTTGGTTCTTTGAGAAGTAGTTGCAGGCTTTGACCTACTAGGAAAGGAAGGAACTTGGAGTTTTTTTAAAAAATGTATTTGGTACAGGGTCTCACTATACAGCTCAGACTCATAGTGATCCTCCTGTTTTCAGTCTCTTCAGTGCTGGGATTACAGGTGTGTACCACCACACCCAGTCTCAATGGCTGGCTCAGCGTGCCTGGGGTTGAGACTGGTGCAGCATGCAGTTGGTGTGGGGAGCAAACCCCGGTCCTTGCACTTGCCTACGCAGGTGCTCAGTCCACTGAGCTATCTCACCATCCCAGGTACTTGGGGTTTTCACTGAATGCACTTTGTGTGCTCTTACTTGATCTTCAAAGTCAGAGTAGGAAGTAAGCCAAAGAAACAGGGAGGTAAATGGACAATTTCCAGAGGAAACAGATGGGGCATGGATGGGTCAGGATTCATGATTAGGTCTTTGGATTTAGAAGATGCTATGCTTTGTATCTAGGTGTTTCCGGAAAGCCTCATGTAGTCAGTGGGGCAGCTTCTAGAGTCGGTCATTAAGTCATGTGGGAAGCACGTCTGTGAGTGCTACACCTGCCCTGGGTGGCTAATCTGCATTACAATGTGAGGAGGGAGGGAGGCTTGCTAGACTCTGCTGTCACTCCCTGTGCTATTTGCTGCTTTCTGCCATCATGAACGGCTGCCCTCTGCCATGTGCCACTCTGCCTTGGAGCCAGCCAAGTATGGACTGAAACTTCCACTACCTGCATACTGAATAAACCTTTTCTTTCTTAATGTTGGGTGTCAAGTACTAAGTAACCAAGACAGAGGCCTACATTCACCTGGGAGTCACTCAGCAGTTCACAGAAAGCCTTAAAGGACTCTCCAGCTACCTGGCTTTGGAGCTGTGATGGTTAGTCTTGATCAGACTGAGAAACCCCTGGGAAATGAGTAAAGCCTTCTTATGGGTGGCTGGCATATGTGCCCTGCACACAGGTGGCACTGTCCAGTTGGCTGGGCTCTGGATGGCTCCTCACTGGCTTACTCTGTCTCTGCCTCCTCTCCCTTCCTGCCGCTCTCCTTTGGGCTGGCATGTTCCTTTCTTTGCCATGATGTTCAGCTTTGTCAAAGGCCCAGAGGAAGCGAGCCAGGGACTATGGGAACCACTGAGCCCAAATAAACCTTTCCTCTTTAAATTACTTTCCTTGGACATTTTGTCATGGAGATGCGGAGCTGATGAACCCAGGGGCTTCTTCTTTATTTTATTTTAATTTTTTAATAGATTGCAAATTGAAAATAAATTATTTACGAACATAGATGAATATAACAATAAAAATTTTCCGAGACCCAGTCCTAGCCCAGGTCCGGTGAGTGTGC
>NW_004524755.1:1729135-1738846 GCF_000260255.1 Octodon degus | reverse complement strand
TGTCTTCTGCATTTGTACTGGGTGGACTTGGGGCCTGAGACTGCATTTTGTTCCTTCTCTTTGTCATTTTGTATACCACTGTCTTCTGACCTTTGATATAGAGCTTAGATAGAGTTATTACCTTAGCACCAGGTCCGGCTGTACAAAGTTCAGTTTCTTACAGGTGAGTGTTGCTTGGATCTGGCTGCTGTGCTCCACTTCTTTCTGCCGCAGTCATTAGAGTTGAACCCTTTGTGTCACTCTGGCAAGATGTTCTGCTCCTAAAACATCTGGGTGGGTCTTGCCTCTAGCCCCTTTGCAGGTAGATCTGCTGAAGGGTTCCATGCTGGGCCTGCACTCTGGATCGAATGAGGATCCAGTGGGCCCCAGGCGGTCTCATTCACACACCAGACCTGTGCTCTGGGTCTATTCAGGGTCCGGCGGGCCCCGGGTCATCTCACTCCCCAGGGGCTTCTTGAGCTGGGCCAGGACAGCTGGACAGAGACTTGGGTTACCTGAGACACAGGACAAGTGATGAGCTCCACCAGCTTCAGGGACCCTGGCCAGACACAGCCACATGGTGGAGGCTCGGCCTCACAGGGGAAAAGGAGGGCCAAGAAGGCTCCAGGGAATTTATGCTTTTTCTTATATTCCTCATCTCTTCTTCCATATGTCTTGTGGGTTTGAGGAATGAAGAATCAACTCAAGCTGCCATTGGGTTCCTGTGTGTGAGGTGGTCTCGTTCTGCTCTTTCTTATTAATGATCTGGCTGGGTATGAGGGGCCGTCTTGTATTTTGTTTCAAGGTTTTATTAAGAAATTGGGTTTTTTAAATCCTCATGAATTTTACATATAATCTCATGGGAAAAGATTTAAAAATCTTATGTAATTTCTAACTGCAGAAAGAAGCATGGGACATAAACTTTCTATTTTATTGTGATATCAGTGAGCCTAACACATTCCAAGTCACATTAAGCCCTGGAGCCAAAGGAAAAAGTCAATAACATTGATTCTGGCTTCAGTGTTATTATTTTGTGATACTGGGGATTGAACCCAGGGCCTTGGAACTGGGCTCATTCTGGGTTCATCCTCAGCCCCTTTTATAAATTCTTTATTTTGAGACAGGATCTTGCTCAGTTACTCAAGCTGGAGTCAGACTGGCGATCCTCCTGCCTCAGCCTCCCAGAGCCCTGGGATCACAGATGGGCCAGCATGCCTGGCTTGAGCTTGTCTTTATTTAATTCTGTGGTGTTTTGTGCATCACAGGTAATTCTCACTTTACATTTATTTTGTATCATTGCATCAAGGCATTATCTATTGGGATCACTGAATTTTTCTCTGGCATCTCCTTTCTTTAGTTTGGCACCTGGAATGAATTCTGCGGATCTTTCTCATCCAGCCCACCCTGACCCTGGACCTGGCCCTGGAATGTACATGTTATTATTATAAATCCTTTCTATTTTTTTGGCTTGTTTTACCAAATAACCATACTGTAATTAGAGCATTTACACTTTTGAAACACAGTATAATTCTAAGGCCCTCCATTCTTCTTGCTTTATATATGTTAATCTAATCCTCTTCACATCGTAAGGTAAGATAAATATTATTTATATTTCTTTCATCTTATAGATAGAAATCCCGAGGGAGCTTAAGTGCCTAAGCCTGCACAGCTAGCATGAAGCAGCCCCTGCGCTGAACACGGGGAGTCTGGGAGGGGGGAGCTGACCCTCTCCACTCTTCTTTCTCTGTGTGGACCGGTTCTGTCACACCTTGCTTTCTTACTCTATCATGGGCCAATTTTTTCCTTTTAATTGCACACAGAAGACTCATCCTCATCCTTGGACTCCCAGCAGAAGTGGAAGTAGCCTGGAAACCCCAAATGTCGCATAACAGCACCTGGGGGAGCCTCTCCGTGGCCCCCATGCCTGCCTGTCCTGCCCCCTCCCTGACCCCAGCGTTTCTCTCAGGTGGGCTGTGGCCCGAGGCTGCGGCTGCCCCTCTTGGGTGCTGTTCTCAGATCCAAGGTGAGGACCCCATCAGCAAGCTGTCTGCGGGGTGCGGAAGCAAGCGGCCACCTCATCACATGCACAAGGAGAACATTTGGAGCACAGATTGTGCAGCACCTGAATTTGAAATGTTTATTTCTTGGCTGGCTTTTATTTTCTTCCAACTATCAAAGGAACTCTGGCTGAAGTCGACGCATTAATCACTTGTCTAATTTCATTTCTGAAATCCTGGTTATTTTTAAATGGTAAGTAACATGCGTTACTGCCCTTTTTGATTTAGAAACCTGTTCAAAATTCAGAGTGGCATCTACCTCTTTGTTTGAATTGTCTTTGGATGTTTTTCTTTGACTTTTCAGTGATAATGAAATGCTTGTGGCTTTCTGTTGAAGTGCGTGCTCATCATCGATACAGTCCATGCACTCCGGGTCATTTAAGTGGGGTATTGGTTATTTCTCATAAATGGGAATATGGCTGGCATTTTTCCCTGAGTGGGCTAAACTGAAAACCCCGACCTCGTCTGACTACCATGCTACAGGCTGCTTTTCCATGGAGTCCTGGACAAATCCTGCCTGGCAGGTGCCTCTTACAACTCTTCCATGACTGAAGCCATGGTCAAAGTCTGTGCCCAGCACTGCAAAATTTGCAGGGTGGAACATGACTGCAAAGTGATGTGTGTGTGTGTGTGTGTGTGTGTGTGTGTGTGTGCGCTTCAATCTTTTGCTATTTCTTGTACAATGGTAGGTAGTAGCCAGGCAGGGTCCTTTAAGCATGGCAGAGGAGGGCACAGGAACCCAGTGCAGCTGCTTGGTGTGTGCATCCTGAAGGGTGGCTGGGGGGGGGCAGGTGGTTGGGACCTTCGGAGCTGCTACGGGGTGGCTGTTGTTTTTTCAAATTCAGAGGGAAGTTGTCATCCTCCTAGTAATCCTGAATGTGCATATTCTTGGGGAGAGCCTGGACAGAGGTCACGTTTGGAAACAGGGGCCTGCTCTGCCCTTTAGGCTGGCCTCACACTCACGGCCATCTTCCTGAACCAGCCCCAGAGCACTGGCTAAGGAGTTAATGATGTTAAAATCCAGTTGTTTCAGTGAGGTCTTCAGCCAGAGGGGCCGATGTCCTGCAGAGACGAAGAGGTCTGGACACCATCACATGCCATGGGAGGACAATGTGGAGATACAGAGAGCAGGTGGCCTTCTAGAGGCCCAGGAGAGGCTTTGCAGCCAGCTAGCCTGGCTGACCTCTTGGGCTCAGGCTTTGCGCTCTGGAATCATAAGAAAATGAATTTCTGCAGCCAAAGCCAATCTGCTTGTGTTCTTTGTTTCAGGAATCCTAGAAATTAAGACAGTCATAAAATGGGTGGGACAGGACAGACCTTGAGGTGGAGACATATAGATTAAGCCAGCCAAGGTGAAGACGTCTTCAGTGGTATTGTTTCCTGTACTGTTGCCTGCCCGTAGATTTTTAAAAATTTTGAAGCTTGATAATTACATAGTGATTCTAACCTAGATAAAGTACTGGGGGATGCTCCTGACTCGGGTTACTTTCTGAGAGTGCACACCTGTCATTCCAGCACTCTGGGAGTGTGAGATAGAGGGGTCATGAGTTTAAGCCCTGTCTGGGTAATTTAGCAACTTAGGAACAATGTCTCAAAACCTAAAAAAAAAGAAAGAAAAAATAAAAGAAAAGAAAAAGGGCTGGAGTGTAGCTCAGAACAAAGACCCTGGGTTCAATCCCCTGTACTCTCAGAAAAAGAAAAGAAGTACATATTCCTAACCCCCTACATCCCAGCTTGCCCAGCAGCATGCAGACACCGTTATTCCCCTTGCTGCTCACAGATGCTGCCCAGCATCTGAGTGACCTGAAACGAGTATGGTAGCCTAGAAGAGTCAAGATTTAAAAGTCAAAGTGTGGTTCATACCTACTGCATACCATTTTCCCACTAACATGAAGCTGGAAAATCTTAAGAACTATTACCAGTGGGAGCCATCTGTACACCCAGGGATGAACGGTAGATGAGCAGGAGCTGAGCTGCCATTCAGAGGTCGCTGGTCCAAGAGAGGCTGCACTCTGCACTGAGCAAAGGGCGGGAATGGGCTGCTGCTCTTCCAGCCAAACATTGCACTAGGAATTTAACAAACACAGTTTCCCCTGATTTTTACCACAAACATCGATCCCCAGGTGGGCAGAAAAGCTGCTCTACTGTGGGTGGGCCTTGTCTAATCAGTTGAAGACCTTAACAGTAAACCTTTCTGTTGTGACTAGGGACAAGAGACCCTGAACCCTCTGCCTCTGTCTGGAGGTGAACAGGGAAAGTGGGGGGTGAGGCTGTTGGGGAGGGGTCAAAGGTCAGGCCTGCACTTGACCCCAGCTTTCCCCCATAATTCACTGTGTGGGGCACAGCTGCTGGGGCACTGTTCACCACAGGGGACAGGCAGGAACAAATGGATACAGTAAATGGATGTCACTTTTTGATGGGAACGCTGAATCTTTTAAAGATGCCCATTATTTTTGTTTTCCTTTTTAGCTAATCGGTGAATTTATCATTTCCATTTATAAACACACAGTTCTAATAAAAATAACTACAGCATTCTTGTCCTGAAAGAAACACTGAACACTTTCCAGAACACTCATTTGAAAAATAATGGCACCTATGACAAAGACAGCATTGAGCAGAAAGAGCGCTTTGTGGGGAATTTTGACCTTACCAAGGGTAAGCCGAGAGAGACCTCTCGTCCCCCACCGCTGACCTTCCCGCAGAGCTAGCAGCTGCTGGAGGGGTGCGTGCTCAGCTCCGCCACGGTGCTGGGTGTGAGTCGGGTGCGGGGTCGGGAGCCGCAGCGCCGCCGCCGCCCGGCGCAGTAACCGCTCCTGCGGCTTCACTTCAGAGGAAGGATTAGACACTATGTGTGAGAATGTGCTCATTGCATCATTAGCTTTTTTTTTTTTTTTTGTATCTTAGGGAAGGATGTACATCTACAGGGTGTTCAGTGTCTCACTACTAGATCGGGCTGGTAGTGATCCGCCTGTTTACAGCCTCCCAAGAGCTGGGATTACAGGCGCGCGCCACCACGCCCAGTCTCAATCGCTGTCTCAGTGCGTCCCAGGGGCAGGGCCGGCAGGGCCGGCCCGGGATCGAGCCCCCAGCCCCTGAGCCAGCTTGCAGGCGCTTTCATCCGCTGAGCTATTTGACCAGCCCTGCATCATTAGTCCTGAGAGAAAAAAAAAGTCATATTTACAAATGCCAAATAATGATCATAAATGAGTTCTTCCTTCTTTTCTTTTCTTTTGGTATGGAGGGTCAAAGGAAGGACCTTTCATTTGCCAGGCAGGCGGTTAAGCCATTGAACTGGCTCCTCAGCCCTCTTCTTTCTTTTTATAAACATGCAACATCCGACCAGTTACTTGCAGAGAAAAAAAACAAAAACAAAAACAAAAAACAACAACAACAACAAAAAAAAACCCTTGAAAATGAGAATTTTACTTAAATTTGACCAGGAACAGTGGAGGCAGAGCCCAGCTCTAACTGGATATCTGCCCACTTCGGTGAAACCCACTCAGATTAGTGATCTAAACACACGCCTCTTTTAATCTCCTAGTCTGGAAAGTGCTCCGCGGTGATTATTAAGATGATTTGATTTTCCCAGTTCTAAAATGCTGCAATCCTGCTTGCCTTTGAAGCTTCTCCTGGTGGAGTTGGAGAGAGAGAGAGAGAGAGAGAGAGAGAGAGAGAGAGAGAGAGAGAGACAGAGAGACAGAGAGACAGAGAGACAGAGAGACAGAGAGAACCAGACTACAATAAAGCCATGCCTCACTGATGCTGCCGCTGGTGAACCGCAGCACCCAGGAGGGCAGGTGATGATTCTATGGATCTGTGCCATGGTTGGGTGTGTGGAGGAGTCTGCAGGGCAAGAGTAACCAGCTCCTCCTTGCCCTCAGGGCTGTGCGGTGGTCCCTGTGTCCTGGGATGGAAGTGTGTGGGCCCCACAGCTGGGAAGGGGGCGGTGACCCAGGGCCTTCTACTCCATCTCCTCTCTTGGCCATAGCATGGCAGAAGTGGTGAATCCCCTGGGGGGTGCTCACTGGGCAAAGGGGCAGCTGGCGTCTCCTTTAGCCACCTCCCCACTGAGCCACCAGGGAGTCAACCCTGACACTGTCTCTCTGAGGGACACTGCTTGGAGAAATCAACCCAGCAGCCTGGTGACCAGATAGCCACATACATATAAGGATGACCGGGAAATATGATTAATATTTGAAATACAAAACTTATTTCAACAGAAGGCACATTAATTGCCCTCAGAATATTGCCTCTCGCTGTGAGCTCACTTATTCAATTATTCCTTCCACTTTCTGAAACAGTTTTGAAGTGCTTCTTTTTGTCTTTCAGAGATTTTATCAAAAATACAGTCAGTGCTGCTGCTGAGTGTGACCCCAAAAGGCAGGCTCACAAAAGCGTGGCACTGCACCCTCATCCACCTCCGGGGCCAGATCGGCACCACCTGGAGAGGTCAACACCTTGAGCCAACTCAGGACACCAAGGCAGCTGTGACAGCACCACTCACAACACCCATGAAAGAAGGCTTCCAGAGCTGCTTCAGAAAGCAGCAAAAGCAATGGGAGAGGCAGACGGAATGGGAGGGGGAGTGTGCTAAGGGTATTCCCAGCAGCAGGTCTTTTACTGTAATGCATTTTAAAAGTTTTCTTTCAACATTCACCATATATTTTGATCATGCCGTGCATGTATTATACACAGAATTATAAAGGGCTCTCTGTAGAAGACACAAGTGGAAACAGATTTAGCAAGAGAAATGGCAATAGAGGACAGAAATCATAACAGCAAACACAGTAATTATAGGATCGCCAAAGATACAATAACAACTCTTGCCCAATGCCTCCCACCGTCCTGGCCGGACTCCCTGATTCCTGGCCCCGCGCCTGCACCCACGATGGCTGCGGTCCCTGCAGTAAGTGCTGGGCCTGCTTGCCGGTGGCTCCAGGGCCTCTGCCTGAAGTCCTGACCGCCCCTGTCCCTGTGATGGTGGGAGCTTTAAATAAATACAGCCAAGGGGAAGAGGGGGGAAGAAGCAGCCTGTTTTCTCACAGCGCACAGCAGGGCGCTTTGTGGCTCCAGCCCTGGGAGCTCCCGTCCAGCTGTCCCAAACATCTTCTCTTCCAAGAAAGCACTTTACAAATGATACCTTGGGCAGTAGGAATGGTTGTGAGTCACCAACCACACAACAAGCCGAAGGGTGGGAAAGCCCCGCCATGCCCGGTGGAGGCAGGCGGCAACTTGGAGCCGGGACAGGATGTCCCTGTGGTATCTAGGTGTGAGCCCAGGACCGCCTTTCTCCTCTCTGCCAAGAAGAGGGTTGGCTGGGTGGTGGATGTCTGGAACTGGCCAGCCAAGGATCCTTTGGGTGGCTGAGCTCTGCCAGCTTAGCTGTCACCCATCCCTGTTTTCTCCTTCTACTTTCTTATGCCTAATCTCTCTCTTTCCATTTTATTTTATTTTTTTATTGAATGTTTGCTGGGCATCAGTGTGCACTGGCTGTAAAGGAGTTGCAAAGAAGTAAAAAGCAGGTCTTACACAGTGTGAACTCGGGAGCACAGAGACAGGCCTGGGGTGCTAACCTTGACTAGAGTAAGGAGGCTTTGGTTCCAGAAAGCCCCTGCCACGGATCCACAGGGTATTGTTGGGCGAGTCACTGAATACTTCTGAACTCCTTTTCCTCATCTATGAAGTAGGGGGTCAGGAAGTTCACCCACCATTTTCCATGCTGCTGAGGCTTCATGGAGAGTCTGCTCTACTGGTGGAGAAGAACGCAGCGCAGGTCTTAGAAAACAGTTATAGAAGAGATGGAACTTGGACTCGGTCCTCTGAATGCTTAGGGAATGTAATGTGGAAGGCAGTATATACAAATCCAAAGACTCAGTGACTATGTGGAGGAGTGCAAGGCTCCTGGGTACAGGAAAATGAGACTCCCAATGAATGGTTTCTTGATTCTAAGCCCAACCTCAATAATGATGGGGACATTGATGAGCTCGAAAACAATAAAGGGAGCAAGCTCAGTGGAGGAGATGCAGAGGCAAATTTCAGTTGTGTGAATTGGGGGCAGGATTAGCTCAGCCCTTAGGAGTGTCCATGGGCTTTCATGGCCTTTGTTAGCAGAAAAGTCATCAAGGTCATCCATGGTCTTCATTGACTGGCAGTTGCGTGCTAGCCCTCCGTGCCCCAGTGATGAGAATGGAAAAAGGAGGAAGGGGGCGGGGCAGGAGGGCCGTGGTTTGGGCTCCTATTGTGGAGAGAAGGAAGCAGAGGACAGAAGAGCAGATGAAGACAGAAGTGGAGCGAGGAGGACAGATAAAGCAGGCTTCCTGGTGCTTGTGAAGGCCAAGGGGACCTGGCCTGGCACTGCTGGGCCAGGCTCACAGGACCGCCTCCACAGCCCTGATTTTGTTGCTCATTCTTCTCAGTACTGTGGATATATCGGACAGGCCATTCAGGGAACTTTGGTGAAATTAGTTTCAGTAAGTGTCTTTGCTTTTTCATTTGTTTTCAAAGAGAAAAATCTGGAGGAAATCGATCTCGGGTATGGAATACTGAACTTCACAGTGTTAGTACCAGACTGATAGTGTAGCCTGGGGACTGTTTAGTGCATGAAACAGTGATATCTAAATTGAGATTAAAATGTAATCATAAAGTTCTGGGAAAGGAATATCACAGGCCACTTGGGTATCTGACTGAAAGATGGCCTCTTCTCAGAACACACACACACACACACACACACACACACACACACACACACACACACACAGCACACAGCACACAATCCAGGGCAGCTTTCCTGAAGGCCCCCAGGTCTCATGCCCAGGTGAGGACCTCCAGGCGACACTCTGAGCTCCCACATCACTGCTTCTGTTCCCCTTTCCTCCACTTGTACCCTGCCCCTGTGTCGCTGTGCAGTGAAGCTGAGCTAGCAACACAGATGCAGCACAGAGGAGAAACAGAAGGACACGTGGCAGGGAAACTCAGTGGTTAATATCTGCTACGGCTATGCCCGTACTGTTATGAGTGACATTTCCCCAATGAAATAGTCATTCTTTGGGCAAAGACTTTTTTCCTGAGCACTGTCTCCCTCACTGGCACATTTCCTTCCCGTTTTCACCATGGATTGGTTTCTTCTGGGTCCTAGGGAGTGAAAACACCTCGTGCTGCGGTCCTTCCTGTGAAGAGCAGGGAGCCCTTGAGCCCAAGAGTAGTTTCCTTCCACAGGGTCGGTGTCAAGCTGCAAGGAACAACAGGGCAAAGAAAGCCCTGGAGCAAAAGATGGATTTTTTTGCTGGTAAGATTTTGGCAGAAGGTGAGTGTCGTGTATTTCATGCATGAAAATCTCACGTCTTTGAAATCCATTAATTCAGATTTAGTGGGAGTGGAATACACTCTTATATTGAATAGCTTTGCCTTCTACTGTTCTTAAATATAGGGTTTATTAAACCAATAATACACAGAACTAAGGAGGCCATCTGTCTTTTTTTTCCCCATAATTTTATTGAGAAACAAATAGCAATGAGACAGTTTCAAACCCAATTGGTAGGATAGTTGCAATAATTAACACATTGCATACATTCTTCCTAGTGGTTAACTGCTGTACAAGATGCGGACTTGAGATCCTATTTACAAACACCATTAGAACAAATCCCTCTATTCATTAAGAGAATGCAACTATATATCT
>NW_004524755.1:1715043-1722070 GCF_000260255.1 Octodon degus | reverse complement strand
GGGCAAGGGAGGTCTGGAGAAAGCGGGGAAAGGTCTCCCTCATGCAGGGGGCCTGGTATTGGTTCACTGGGTGCAGAACAGCACAGAAGTTCTTCCACACACTCACAGGGCCTGGGGTTGGGCGGGTATGGATTGGCCCCAAGGCACAGCAGAAGTTCTCACTCACAGAGTGGGCTGTGCTGGCTCTGGAGGGGTGAGGGAAGCCCCGAGAATGTGGGGAAAGGTCTCTCTCATGCGGCGGGCCTCAGCTTGGTCTGGTGGGTGCAGCAGAGAGCTTTGACTATAGTATTTTGAGACTATTGTCACCATTTTCTTAATTTAGACTGAGAGCTACCAAAAGCTAGGGTGTCTATCTCATTCAGTTTTGCACCTAATACTAATTGGATAAATGATTATATTGAAAGAGCAAACAACTTTTTCTTGCAGTCTTTAAGCTATTTTAGCAAAATGCATTTACATTGAACTCATTAAGGCACAACTGCCAATGGTTATCTGTTCATTAAGACGCCCACCTGACAAACTTTGTTAATCTGCAATTCCTATTGTTCTACAAAGTATTAAGATAACATGAAGTGTGTTGAACAATTCCAAAGCTTGTCTAACTTGGAATGACCACACCAATTAGATTAAATTACTCTTATGTTAGTATTTGTTATTGTTAAAGAAGGGCTTTTATTATAAAGGAAGAAAAGTCTCAAGAATTCACTTACCTTTGGTGTCTTGGGGGTTAACAAAGAGCTTCATTAGTTATTTGTAAAATTAAAATTCCTTTGAAATCATTTTATGTACCACTTGAGTCCCATTATGTATTTTCTTTTTAACTTTAGCACAGAACAAGCTTCTGAATATAAAAATCAAACTGGGATTTGCTCTTAAACAATGTGAAGGGAAAAAACAGATGTTCCCCCCCCCCCATTGTATCTGGATTTAGTAGGAAAATGTGCCTGGACTCGAAACATTTTTCATAAGCTCTGAAGACAAGGTGCTCTGTTCTTGTGGGACAAGACTCAACATTGGCTCCGCCTTGAGGGACGCACAGTGCCCAGGCCCAACCTAGGTTGCTAGTCTACCTGTTCGTGCCTCGCTAGCCACACAGGCCTTTTGCACCAGACACATCTGTTTGGGTTCCACAGATGCTGGCCCTCCTGTCGGCTGACGGAGCCCACTACAGCTCTCTGTCTTTCCCACTACTGCATGGAGCCCTAGGGTTCAGTACTGAGCAGAAATCCTGCTGTCCTTTGGGAATCCCTCCCAGCCTCCCACGTGTTAGCTGGAGATACTTGCCCGCCTGCACTTGTATTTAATGAGTGGTTACTGACTGTTTCCTTCAGATTGGTTGCTGTGCTAAGTGCTCTACTGTTATCATAACACCCCAACAAGGTAGAACATATCATTATCCTTATTTTATAGGTAGAAAAACAGGTTTTCAGTGATTAATTAATTTTAGCCTCCTCTTGTTCTTACCTGGTTCCAAAATCTGGGTTCTCTCTCACCATGCTGTTAGCATACTCTGAACACCCTATAGTAGCTTTGTTACTTAGGCTTTCATTTATTTGGAAATATTTGCAGAATTTTATCTATAGGTTTCTCTGATTTTAGGTTAGAGAGTGAAGCTCTTTGATGGCAGATATCAAGTCTTATTCATTTATTTATTTATTTATTTATTGTGTGTATGTGGCCAGCTCAGCCCACCAGGGGGCGGGGCTGGCTGGCATGTGGTGCTGGGGGATCGAACCGCGGTCCCTGTGCTTTGCCAAACTTGTTCCAAGTAGGTGCTCTAGACCACTGAGCCATCTCACCAGCCCCCAGATATCAAGTCTTATTCTTAGTATTTTCTGTTGGCTGTTATCTCAGTGTCATATATAATTGATATTTGGTGAGTACTTCTTCAGAGGAGTACATGGAAATAGATTGCTTAGATCCAGGAGGTGCAGGAAGAAGGGAAGGAGGAAAGGGTAGGGGACATGAAAAGAATCAAGATGTGTTCCGTACATACACCAGTTCCCAATAGAGAAGGTAATTATTAAACGCTACAAACATAAACTTAAAAAATAAAAACAAGAAAAAAGATTGCTTAGAATCAAACTGATTTCCCAAATCTTGAAATTCAGAATTAGCCGAACTTTTGATCTTTTTTCTCCCTATATAGTATTATCATAGAATAAACATTTTCATTCTCTCAGTGGATTGAAACAACTATATGTCAAGGTGATGGTATGGGTCCTTTGAGAGGTATTTACAATTATGCTAGTCCTTGAGGGTGGAATTCTTGGAAGGTCACCTTCTATTATGCAGACATACAGGCTGCCTGAAAACCAAGATGGCTGCCAGGAAACTAAGATGGCTGGCTGAAAACCAAGAAGAATGATTGGTTAGCATCGTGACCTTGAATTTCTGACTAGAAACTTGAAATTCTGACTAGAAATTTCTCTCCAGGACTAAGAGAAAATAAAAGTCCATTTTATAAGTCATTTCTTCTATGATATTTTGTTCTAGCAGCCCAAGCAGACCAAGACACAGAGGTAGTGTCGTGTAGTGTTTTAGTCAATGACAGTCTTATACACAAGGCTGGTTTTATAGCAGTATATTGCTTAGTGATGTCATAGTTGTTGTAGCTCATGTGAATACCCTCTGAGATGTTTGTGGGATGACGAAATCCCCTAATAACACATTTAGCAGAATGGATCCCCTTTGTTAGGCAGTGCATGGCTGTATGTTAGAAATGAGAGGGTCTTAGAAAATTTAAGGAGTGTTAGGGTGAAAGGAAAACAGCAAGAGGGGCACATGGCAAGCGAAGGGCTTGTTGAAGCCCTCATTGCATGCGCAGCCTCTAGAAAGAGCCCAGTCGGAGCATTGTGTGCCACCAGAACAATTCCAAGTCTAGTACCTGATAGTGGCAAGCAGTTAGAATCTTTATTGCAGCTCAGCTCATCAGAAAGGCCATCACACTGCTGTCTAATTCTTTCAGGGTCGCTGATCGGAGCAAGGAACCCCTCAGAGTGATCTGCTCAATGCTCGTGCCACCTCTGCGGGTGCTGCTCCATCCCACTTTGCCCCCATGCAGTGCATCCTTGGGGCAGAGCCAACCATGCCTGGCCCATGGTGTGGACATTTGGACAGCACCTCTTGCTTACAAGGCCAGAGTGTGTGAGGGGAGCTCATGGTTGCAACAGCATGAAAGTTGAACGAACCTCCTAGACTGGTCTTGAAAAGGGAAGGCAAGCTATGCGGTGACCTACAAGCATGGCCGTGGTGATAAGAATTAGAGGTTACACCAGAGATATATGGGACTTGTAACATTCCAGTAATGGTAGATGGAACTACTGAGCACTGGATAAGGACTCCTGGTCTACCTTCTCTGTCTCATTTGATCCTTTCAAGATTTCATAAAGAACTCCCTTCTCACAGATGAGGAAATAGAGGCAGGAATAGCATGTCATGTACCCAAGGTTATAGATAATAAACGGCAGGACCAAGACCAGGAATTGAGTCCAGACAGACTGATGCACAGAGCCTGTATTCCAGGTCACTCCTCTCTACAGCTCTAGCACAGGGGTGATACGATACAGATATCTTTTCCCGCTTCCCTGATCTTGTTCCTCTGGGTAGGTCCAAAGCAGAAATGTTGCCAGTTACTGCTGGTTCACTATTTTCTAAGGATGCTGCTATTTTGGAAGCAGTGATTTTTGAGCTTCAACAAATGTATACTTGATACTCCCTTGATTGCCAGGTACCTCTGCACAGGAAGTAGACCAACAAATTTGAGTATAAGGCAGGTACAAGAGAAGGGAATTTCATGACAATGACAGGGAGACCTTGACATCCCTTCTCAGGAGGGTAGGCCAGATTGAATTAGAGCTAAATTGCAAACAATCCCTTAATGCCCTGAGTTTAATGGAAGATCTTTAATTTCTTAAGCTAGAGGAGCAAGATAGGTGGCAGGGTGCTCTGTGATCACTCTGGGTATCAGAATGACAGAACTCCATCTTGTAAGTACCTGCATGTTCACTCCTGCAAGGTAAGGCAGAGAGATAAATCTGGAGGCAACCTGGAAGTGTTCACCCAGGAGTAATTCAGGTCACTTCTGCTGACATTGCACTGATTAAAGCAAGACAAATGGCCAACCATCATTCAAGGAGATGGAAGAGGGCAACTGCATTCTCTTCCTTGAAGGAGAAGGCCCAGAAAGTGTCTGTGAACTCCTCCTCCCCATGCTCCAGTGGCCAGACAGGACAAAGCAGAGCAGTAGGTCCCTGCTGAGCAGTGGGTCACCAGGGTAGTGTCATGTACTTTGTAGAAATGAGAGGTATACGGAACCATTGCATGCCTTCAGCTCAAGAATTGCTTACTCCAGCTGGGGAGGCCATAGCTTGCCCAGAGAACATGCCATCACTTGAAATCATCACATTTCCTGTTTGTGGAATAACGATGTGTTTCCATGGCACCACGGGTACCCGGCTCTTGCATTTCTGGCCAGGCTTAGGATGAACATGTTAGGGCTGGGGTGATAGCACAGTGACATATGCACCTGCTGGGCAAGTGCAAGGTCCTGAGTTTGAGCTCCGGTACTACAAAATAAAATAAAGTAAAATAAAAAATACAAAATAAAGCTTTATGACCTTTCTTATCTCCAAAAAAGGTCTATGTGCAACAATTCTTTTTTTCTTTTTGTTTTCATTATTTTTGAGACTGAGTTTTGCTCTTGTAGTTCAGGCTTGTCTTGAACTCACTATGTAGCCCAGGCTGGCCTCTGACTCACGACAATCCTCCTGGCTCAGCCTCCAGAGTCCTGGGATTACAGGCATGTGCCGCCCAACTTGGCTATGTGCAAGAATTCTTATTTGTAACCCAAGTGTATAAAGTTTCATCAAGTGCCAACATTAAAGCCCAATTTACTTATTTCCCTTCAAGTATCATTGTGTATACTTTTTTTTTCTTTCTAGTTTGGTTAAGAGCTCTTTAGATGGATAAGAAATCTTGTACTTCAAAATTTGATTAATAAGTGCTCTTTCAATTATACTTATGTAGAGTTGGAAGCACACTTACTTTAGGCAGTTTTTGATGGCTCCTAAATGTGTCCAAGGATGGAGGTAACGGACTTGAATGCTTTTTCCCTTCCTACTTCCTGTCCTCTGGGCTGCCTCCCCTTCCCGGGTGTCTCCTCTTCCTCTCCGCTCCTGTCTTCCCGTCTCCCAGCTCATGCCTTCCACCCAAGCCCTGCTCTCCTCCTCCTCCCCCTCGTCCCCCTCCTCCTCCTCCTCTTTCTCCACCCCTTTCTCCTCTTCCCCTCAGCTCTGTCCATTGCTCCACCCTTTGCTCCTTCTTCCTTGTCTTCCCAATCTCCATCTCCCCAGCCTGACCCCGCTTCCTACCTCTCCTCCTCAGGGCAAAGCCTAATGTCATTGCCAGGTGTGGGGTGGAACTTCCCTGTTTGTTCATTCTGATCTGTGTCTCTGGTCTGAGTTCTTAGAGTACCCAACATGTTCTCTTTGAAGACCTTGTAAAAATGTATTTCTGCTGCTGACTGTGGACTGTGCCCTACCCCTCTAAAACTGCGAGCTCCAGGGAAACAGGTGCCAGGGACTTCCTTGTTCATCTTCCTGCAGTTGGTCCCACACAACACCTCCGCCCTGATGACTCCTCTGCTCCCAGTGGGTACTGGCTTAGTACCCAATGATCTTACCTTCCCTGTCCTTGTGTTTAGGTGACTTGGCGGGTGGTGCAGGCCAAGTCAGGCAGGGATGACACAAATACCACATCCTTGTGCAAATAATTGGGAAAGCCAGGGATAAAAGCATCCACTGCACGCTGTCCTGCTTGCCTGACTAAGTGACATTTAAACCACTGCTTATACCACCTAAATCATTTACTGCTTCCAAACCTTGAAGTCTGAAATTGGGGTATGTAAGGAGTGGGGTGTTAAGGCAGAAAGGGAAGGAGATCCATTCTCCTACCAGTTAGGTCCTGCAGGTCTGACAGGACCGACTGAAAGTCCCATTTTCTTGGTAAAACAAATGCAGACTTCTTTTCTGAAACACCTTTTGGTATTTTATGAGTAGGGCTGGTGTATGTAACCAATCAAGACCAACATATGGCTTATTATGACATTTAGCTGATTAAAATAGTCTAGACATAAACTTGAGATTTCAGAAATGTTTAAATAAGAAATATATTTTAATGTACAGTAGATGTGCACTTAGTCCCAGGCCACCTGTGTCCCTACAGGAATTATGGAGCAGGAAGTACTTTTGACTCAAGAAGTGTGTCTGAAAATTAAGGTTGTAAATTAACAACAGCTTGTCTATTAGATTATTTCAATCATAAAGGCCTCAGTATGTTTCAAAACGCTCGTGATTTTCAATACATTTCTGTGGCTTGGTTTAATAAAGAGTGATGCTGGAATGAAGGTCTCCGCAAGCACATTTTTAGAAAATCCCAGAGAATAAATAGTAGCTGCTAGTTAGACTGTGGTAAAACACACCTGTGGCGAATGGAAAAGGAAACACTCGGGGCCGCCCCTTGGCACTGGCCTCCGGGGCAAGGACGACACCAGGGGGAGCCTGTGGCTCTGGGCTGGCCGCCGCTGGGAGGCCAGGCCTGCCTCCCGCCAAGGCCCCAGCTTCAGTTGCTCCTCCTGGCTTTGTTTCCATGGTGTGTAGCTCATGCATAATGAGGCCTAATTAACACGCAGGGTGGCTGTGAGGATTAATTGGCTAATGTTTGGGACTAAGCCCTCTGAAGAGCAACATGTTATGATTAGTTGTGAGGGCAATTTTGAGGCTCAGTTTAGGTGGTGATTTTTGATTAGCTTTTCTGTCAGGCACAGAGGAAATGGAAGAAGTCAGGGAATGAGGTGGGCGGGAGTCGTGGCACTCCATGGGGTGGGAGAGAGAGACAGAGAGAGACAGAGAGAGACAGAGAGACTGAGAGAGAGAGATGACAGAGAGAGAGACTGAGAGAGACAGAGACAGAGAGACAGTGAGAAAGAGAGACAGAGAGAGACAGAGAGAGAGAGACTGAGAGAGAG
>NW_004524755.1:1713139-1714943 GCF_000260255.1 Octodon degus | reverse complement strand
TTTTTTTTTTTTTTTTTTTTTTTTGTTAAGTTCCATCATTTCAAGAGGCTGTCTGTTAAATGCTTGGATAAGAATATTATTTTACTTTGACTATAGTATTTTTTAATTTATTTTATTTTATTGAGAAACAAATAGCAATGAAAGAGTTTCAAAGCTGATTAATAGGACAATTTCAATAATTAATACATTGTACATTATTATCTTCTTAGTGGTTATCCATAGTACAAGAAGCAGAGAGGATATCCTGTCCAAACACTATTAGTACAAATCTTTCTTCTCATTGAATTAAGTGAAAGTAGCTGTATATCTCTCCTAACTATTCTGTACACACAAATACAAAATGGTCCTTCCTTTGTATCCCTTTTTTTGTTTAGTCCTGTCAGAGATGGATATTCCATTGACATCTAAATACTATAGGTGCATGAATTCAGCAAAGCAATCCAGTCCAGCAGTCCACAATAGTAGTGGATTATCTGCAGAAGTTGTTGACCTGAGCCATTCACAGTTCAGCATATTAATATGGCTTTACTTTATACACCTCGCTTTTATACTTTTCTGCTGGATGGTTAAGATCAAGATAAAGCGAGACCTATATAACAAGAAATGTAACTTTTGTATCCAATAAGGTCAGTCAAGTACTCTCAGGATTTATCTTGTAGCCCTGTACCGCAGTTTGTAGATCCTTTGGCAGTGTCATCCATGTGGATGAGTCACAGCCATTGCTTGACCAATTTGCTCTCTGTGAAAACCTGAGAGAATGCTTTCTCTCCATGTGACTCTCCCCAGGCACACTATACATCATCGATTGCATTCCTCTGTGGCTCCATAATCTCCTTGATCAGAAAATTTGGGTCACAACTAAGTTACATGATGTTGCAGTATAGGTTCTCCTATGTTTTGAGTCTTCACTGACCTTGAGGGCTAAGGTCAAAATGTTGGCTGACCTTGCAGCCCTTCCTTTTCTCCAATTTTTGATCTGCAAACTTAGGTTGTTAACCCTCCAGAGGAGAAGCTTATTATTATACCCTGCAACATATGCAGTGCAGTTTACCCTAACTATCTGTCTAAATATAAAACCTCATAGGCATAACATGGAACAGGCATTTTCCTTCAAGTATTGATATGTTAAACTTTAAGTCCCTACAGAATAAGAAAAAAATAATTAAAAAAGTAGGAATAAACACTTATATATTTTTACACAGAAATTTAGAAATCTAACCATATACAGCATTGTAACAGGACAGTCCTGTGACATTTTATTCTTGTGTCTTTTTTTCATTTATTACCCTTTATTTTAAAAAAAGAAAAAAAACTTTTTACTTGAGAGACAGTATAGTAATAATTGGTATATCATGACAAGAAGTATGTGTTTAGAAGACCAGAATGACAGGCATTCCAAGTGTGACCCTTCTATTATACATTGCTGTCTTCAGTGCAATTGTTTGGTTCACAGGTATCAGCATGTGTAATTAGTCAGGGTGAGAATCCTACCAACTAACTGCTAATTTCAAAAACCTGCTGATGTTTCACAGGATCATTGTCTTACTCATCTTGTGCGTATAAGTGTATGGCTTTGCCCCTGTTATTTTTCCCAGCTTTTTTCCTTGCCCTCTCCACATAGTCCAATCCTCAAATTCTTGCTTTCCTTTTAATTGTGTTATACCTTCCTATTTGTAATTCTTCTTTTGAGTTCTTATACTAGGGAGACTATACAATATTTACACATGTGGGTCCAGTTTATTTCACTTATGAGTATATCTTCAAGTGGCATCCACTTAAATATGAAGGCTTCCAGTTTATCATT
>NW_004524755.1:1711097-1712324 GCF_000260255.1 Octodon degus | reverse complement strand
CCGTGCAATTTGATTTTTGTTCATGAACTCTTTGCCTACACTTACGTCTTCAAGAGTTCCTCCTACTTTCTCTTCCAGGAGATTTAGTGTTTCTGTTTTAATGTTTAGATCTTTAATCCATTTTGACTTTAGCTTAGTGCATGGTGATAGACGTGGGTCAAGTTTGAGTTTTCAGCATGTAGAGAGTCAGTTTTTCCAGCACTATTTGTTAAAGAGGCTATCTTTCTTCCAATGAGTTTGTTTGGCCCCTTTGTCAAAGATAAGATGATTGAGTGTGTTTGTAGGGGCTTCAGCATCTTCTAATCTATTCCATTGATCTTCAGCTCTAGTTTGTCACCAGTACCATGCTGATTTTATCATAGCAGCTTTGTAGTATAATTTCAAGTTGGGAATTGTAATGCCTCCTGCTTTGTCTTTATTGTTCAGGATTGTCTTTGCTATTCTAGGTCTTTTCCAGTTCCAAATAAATTTTAGGAACAATTTCTCTAGGTCTGGGAGGTATGTTGGTGGTAGTTTGATAGGGACTGCATTAAATCTTTACAAAAATTTTGGGAGTATGGCCATCATCATGATGTTGGTTCTTCCTATCCAGAAGCAGGGAATATCTTTCCATTTCCTGAAATCCTCTACAATCTCTTTTTTCAGAGTACTGTAATTTTCTGTGAAAAGATCTTTGACTTTTGTAGTTAGATGAATTCCAAGGTATTTCATTTTCCTTGGTGCTATTGTAAAAGTTATTGTTTCTCTAATTTCCCTCTCAGTGTGTTTGTTATCTGTGTAGAGGAATGCTATGGACTTTTGGATATTGACTTTGTATCCTGCTATGCTACTGAATTTGTGTATCAATTCTAATAGCTTCTTGGTGGAGTTTTTTGGGTCTTCTAAGGAAAGCATCATCTGCAAATAATGATAATTTAACTTCTTTTCCCATTCTTATTTCTTTTATTTCTCCCTCTTGTCTAATGACAGTAGCTCATGATTCCAGAACTATATTAAATAGGAGTGGTAATAAAGGACATCCTTGTCTTGTACCAGATCTGAGAGTAAAAGATTTTAGTTTTTCTCCATTTAGAATTATATTAGCCATTGGGTTGTCATAGATAGCTTTTATCATATTGAAGTAGAGGCCTTCTGTTCCAATTTTCTGTAGGACTTTGAACATGAATTAGTGTTGAACTTTGTCAAAAGCCTTTTCTGCATCAATTGGGATGATCATATGGTTTTTAG
>NW_004524755.1:1696499-1710997 GCF_000260255.1 Octodon degus | reverse complement strand
AGAGAGAGAGAGAGACAGAGATGGAGAGGAACAGATGACAGAGACAGAGATAGAGAGAGAGGGAAAGAAAGAGACAGAGGCAGAGACAGAGAGAGAGAGAGAGAGAGAGAGAGGGAGAGAAACAGAGAGAGAGACAGAGAGAGACAGAGAGAGACAGAGAGAGACTGAGAGAGACAGAGATGACAGAGACAGAGAGACAGTGCGAAAGAGAGAGAGATAGAGATGAAGAGGACAGATGACAGAGACAGAGAGAGAGAAAGAAAGAGACAGAGGCAGAGAGAGAGAGAGAGAAAGAGACAGAGGTGGAGAGAGAGAGAGAGAGAGAGAGAGAGAGAGAGAGAGAGAGAAGTGAACAGGCAGACACTTCCAAGGTCTCTGGGAAGGCAGGGAGGACTTGGCCCTCTCTGCACAGGACCAAAGTAGAACAGAATGCGCTGTTTTTGCCCTTCTGTGCACCAAACTACTGAGCTGGTGGTGAACCGTGGAGCTCAAGGTGCCCCCAAGCCCAGCCACTGTCTTCTTCGCCAAGGCTTCTGATCCACCTGTAACCTGTGTTAGCCTTTTTCTTTTTGAAGCATTCAGTGACTAGAATACTGGCTGGAAGGTGAGGACGATTTTTTTCCCTTCCAGTTACGTTGATTTTTCTATGTGTTGCTGCGTAGGGGCTTTCCCTTCCCTCCTTGATATCCTCATTTGGACAAGGAAGATTGGCTGAGCCAAGACCTATGTATCAGTCAGCATGTGCTGCGTGACAACCATGCTGATGTTTTGCAACTCAAAACTGCAAGCATTTACTTTGCTTGTTGTTCTGTGGGCTGACATTTGGAAGTCGATTCCCCTGGGTTGTTTTTCGGGGGTAGGCTGGGCTCCTCTGACCTTAGCTGGGCTCATTCGTGTGTCTGTGGTCAGCTGGCTGGGCAGTCAGGACCGGATATTTTATTCTGGCTGTGCCTGATGGGAAGGTGACTGGAACCTTTATTCGTGAGCCTGCTTGTTCTCCAGTGGGCAGGTCCAGGCTTATTCATGTGGTCACCATGGGCCCAAATGGGTAGAAGTTGCAAAGTCTCTTAGGGCTGAGGCTCGGAATTGGCATGATTGAGTCCTCTACCAGCCCCGCGGCAGGGGTGGGGCCATGGACCACGCTTCATGCAAGCAGCTGCTGGGTGTCGCGGCCAGTGTTTTCTTCAGATGCCAGACCAAGAGCCCTTTCAGTCCCAACGGGCAATGAGCAGACAGACTAATAAAGGAACAGTTCTGTGTTTTTGGGTTCAGCTTTGCGCATCTGAGGTTACAAATCCTGGCTACGGTTTTGAATTCATTATGTGACATTAAATAAGCTTTTCAACTTTTGTGGGTTGATTTTCATCACTGAACTGAGCTTCTTTCTCTTCTGCGTTACAAAGGAAACAATCAAGTTGTTAATAGAAATTTTATGGAGTTTTTACATATGCTACGTTAACATCTAGAAGGCCTAGTGATTAGTACGAATTTGATAATCATGGAATGTAGAAATAAATGTGTGCATTAATGCATGCTTAGTTCTTGTGAACTATTTTGCAGCACAGATCTTTCCTCACTGTGGAAATTTAGAAAAGGAATACAAAGAAATAAAAATAGAAACGGTCTCTTATCCCATCCCCAGAAGTAGTAATGTAGAACAGTTAATGTTTTGGGATAATTCTGTTAAAAATCTTCTTTTCAGTACATATGGGGGTCTGTCTGCTATACACACAAGACCATCACATAATACTGCTTTGATTTCTTAGTTTATTCATTTATTTTTTTCAGTACTGGTGATTGAAGCCAGGTAGCACTACGTACCTCTGCGGTACTCCCTTTTATTTTATTTTATTTTTTCTTTTTAGACAGGATCTGGCTAAGTTGTCCAGCCTCGACTCGAACTTGCCGTCCTCCTGCCTCCCCCTCCCAAGCAGCTGGGTTTGCAGGTACACGCCATGCGCTTGGCATAAGCCAGCCTTTAGAAGCTGCTCCTTCCCATGAATGAATGCACACTCACGGCCTCGTCTTCGATGACCACACAATGCTCTAGTGTGCAGTTGCGCACTCACCTCCACTACTGAGCACTTATTTCTTTTTTGGTTTTAAAAAACATCGTGTGTGCATTTTCCTGTTAATTTTTTGAACTCATACTTAACCACTTCTCCAGCCCACAGCTTCAAGGTGGCATTGCTATGTCAAAGGGTCGGCCTATTTTTAAGACCTTCGATTTACTCTAATAAATCTTGGGCCAAATCCCACCCCTTACTCGCACGTTACTTATTGATAAGGCTGGCCACAGTCTTTGGCTGATCACGTTCAACACAAATTTTTAAGTAGGGCTCAATCCCCCAGCAATGCCTCATCATTGCATCGGATGTTGTAAAGCTCTCATAATAAACAGAGAGAGAACTGGAAAAAATCTCGAAGGTCGTTAACTGGAAGCCCAGGGGTAAAGCTCAAGTGCTCGCACCTTCTCACTGTGCTCGCTCTAAAGTATTGGGTTTAAAGAAACACAGCACTAAGGTGCATTTGACAACTATCAGGCCCACTTAATGCTGTGGAGCTCACGGGTTTCTGCTTCCCAAGGATAAGGGAAGGAGACAGAGCAGGTTTCCAAACGGCCCTGGTGCCCCAGGCGGCGCAGGGACTCCTCTCACAGCTCTGCTGCCCGTGTCTGTCAATGTGCCATGCAGAAATAATTAGCACAGTCTGCCCGGTGCCAGAGTTTTGAAAGAAACTATAACTGTGGAGCTTCAGCCTTCTCCTATCAGAAGGGACAATGGTGAAAGGTGCATTTCAAACCTCTGGAGCCAGCATAAAGAATGTATGAATGACACCAGAATTTTTCTGCCGTTCTTTACCAGTGTTAGATGCCAGGACAGACTAGCACATCTTAATTTACCCAAGTATCCAGAATGCTAATCCCCATCTTTTGGATGGCATACTGTCAAGCCCAGAGAAAGGATTTATGAAAACAAACAAATACCACACAGACACATAACCATCTCTTGTTCTGCTTTTTCCTGGATCCTGCTCCTCCCCAAAGCAGGTACAGTATAGTCCACCCTGAGGTACCTGATCATGCGCCCAGTAATGCAGGGGTGGGCCTGCTTCCTTGCCAGGTCTAAATGCTGGGTCAACAGCTCCCTGCCCCCAGGAGTCAAAGCACTTTTACCGGGCCAGTTTTCTCAGCATGACTACTTCTTTCCTGATGGTAAGTTGCTTTTTCAGAGGTTCTCACTGAATACACTTTCCTGCTGGGTCCACCTCACTAGACTTGCCCAAGTGTCCATGGCTTGAGTTTGAGCTAAGCACTTAGAGGCATACTGTTTGACACCCACAGCATTCACCAAATTCCCCGTCTTCCCACAAACCCTCAGGAGTGTTCATGTCGGGTTCCTTCAGCTCCTGCTTGAAGCTCACTGCGAGTCACTCAGAAAAGCCATCTGCTTTGTTATGAACCCGGCTGTTTGGGTTCTTGGGTTCTATAATTTCCAAGACATTTAAAAGTGGGGATGATATAAAGCTATACTGCAGGCTCCATGCTTCCAATCACTTGTTGATACTGTCTCCTTGTTTAGCAGGCTTGTTTTTCATTTTTACTTGAATGTGGTGAAAAGATCTTTTCTGTTTTCTGAACATGTGCTTTAGGTTTAATTCACCTTGATGAATTAATTTAATTCATCAAGATGAATCTTCATCTTGCAATTCTAGTACAATCAACACAACACAACATCATCCACTTCAGTGGTTGCAGTATCTTTGCTGCTTCTCAACATAAGGAAGAGTAATTTTGGAAAAGGACCGTCACAATGGGCAGAATATGCTTCTCGGGTTCTTGGCGTGGATCTAGAAGACATAAACAAAATGAAACAAACAAACAAAAATGGAAATGCTATGGTTAAAAAGTTTTCAAGATAAGTGCCATTGTGTAAATGTGTCTCCCTCTTAAATTTGATGTTGAAAATAACCCCCAACTTCATTTGTTGTGGTTACTTGGAAATGGGGACTCTGGGAGAGCATTAAGATTAGATGAAGCTGAGACGGCGACCCTCCTGCCATGGCACTGATGGCTTTGTCAGAACAGGCAGTGTTCACAGTTCCCATCCTTTTTGCTCTCTTGCCATCTGATACTTCCTGTTATGTTGTCAAGTAGCAAAGAGGCCATGACCAGAGACTGGCTCCATGATTTTAGGATCCCTGACCTCCAGGTCAGCGAGCTGAATAAACTTCTCTTGTTTACAAATTACCTAGAGTGTGGGATTCTGGTATAGTAGCATAAAATGAACTAGGACAGTAAAGGCAACTTTACTGTGCTGTGTTTTGATAGCAGCCCTACCGAGGTTTGTTCTGTCTTCCCTCTTGCTGGCTTTGAAACTTCGAGCAAGTCTCTGCAACTGCCTGAGCCTCTAAGCATTGATTCTACATTAATTCTGAGTGTGGACAAGAAGCCCATTGTAGGGTGCGGAGGAGAAGACAGACTGAGCTGGTGTGGAGACACGGACCCTAGGAGAGAGCTTGACACAAAGAACACACCTAACAAATGATGTATATATGTATAGGTCTATGTCCAGATCTTCGTTGATTTATCACTTCCATCCACTCTCCAGTCCATCCATCCATCCATCCATCCATCCATCCATCCATTATCCATCCATCCATCCATCCATTATCCATCCATCCATCCATCCATCCATCCATCCATCCATCCATCCATCCATTCATTATTCATCCATCCATTATCCATCCATCTATTATGCATCCATCCATGCATCCCACCATCCATCCATCCATCCATCTATTATGCATCCATCCATGCATCCCACCATCCATCCATCCATCCATCCATGCATCCATCCATCCATGCATCCATCCATCCATCCCTGTGAGATTTGAATAAAGTCTAAGCTTAGTCTCTTTCGAAGACTATTCACCACCAAGTGACCCTAAGTGCTAACATGAGCTTGGTGGCAATACTTACTTTTCTCATGATCATCTAATTTATCTAGAATAGGCTTATATTAACTTTACTGTGAGGAGAGAAAACAAAATTTAGAAGTGCTCACAGGCCCCTAAAAATAACATTCTATAGTTTACAAAAAGCCAGTACTTTGCACATGAGAACATTAAAGTAAATTGTTTTAAATTCCTCTTTTATTGCTAAGAGCTACCTGTTTTTCCTCAAGGGGGTGCATTAAGAAAAAGAAAAGTTAATAAGAAAAGAGCTATCCAAATAAAGTTTGCTCCCCATCATATTTGCTAGTGAGCTTAACTCCTGAGACACTCCTCTGAGGTAAAGATTATCATATTTGTATGTTAAAATAAGGAAACTGAGGATTGTGTTGATTGAATGACAAACTTTGGCTAAGAAAAAGGAATGTGCATTTGAACGTAGGTGCATGACTTACCTTCCTACAACTCCACTTTGCCACTTGAGAAAACAAAGTATAGAACAGTCGTTCATGCACATGGTCGGTGAGCAAAGCTTTACTGAGTTCCTGCCACATACAAGCCACTGAGAGGTTACAGGGACATCGCTGGCTTTGGACACGAACTCCCACGGTGGCACCTGTGTGAAGGCCCTCCCTCCACCCTGTGACATTGTGATGTTGTGTCTCCCCGTGCCCCACACAAGCATTCCGCTTTGGCGAGCTGAACAGACAAGATTGATTTATCCTGAAGGAAGAGATGAAGACTCTGGGAAGGAGATGACAACATGCTCGCCAGTTCTACCAGTGCTCAATATTGTGAGCGCTGTCTCCACAATGCCTCACTGTAACGAGGCCACTCCCATGGGCCTGTAGTCACAGCATGCCCCGTGCTCACAGGCGCAGTGCCTCACTGTGCTACTGTGCTGTGGACTGCCCTCTGCCTCTGCCAGTCCCAGCGCCCCATTTTGTTTCATTCCTGACACCAGGCCACAGAACTGTTCTAGAGAAGGCAGCTGGCCTGACTGCAGTATCTCAGCTCTTCTTCTCAGGGATGGTCGAGGAAGGGGATATGGGATCCACACCCAATGAGATTCATTTCCTGGGAGTTTTCAGCTGGACTCTGGAGGAAGCTGGAAACCATGAGGTGTTGTTGGCCATGATGCCTGCTTCCCGAGGAAACCAGGGACAGAAGGAATTTGAGAGATTGTGACTGACCAGCATGGACTGGGGAGGGAAGGGGCCTGCCAGCTGCGGCTTCTGAGCCGTCCCTTTTCTGCCTTTCCAGAGCTCGGCCTGGGGATAGCCCCCAGCAGAAGTCACTTGCAGGTGGAGTTTTGCTGCTTGCATTGTGATGGATCTGGGGCACAGTGAGGAGTGAGTGGGGCTGGACGGGGCAGCGATAGTGTTCTCGAGCCTTGGGGACCCCGGGAGCCCTGGAGTCACTCCAGTGCAGCAGGAGGGCCCACAGCAGCGAGCAGACAAGGCTCATCTGGGGGGCCTCTCCTGAGTGTCCCGTGTGTCACTGATGACGGGGATCCAAGTACAAAAAATGAAGCATGGCAGCGGCAGTCACTGCGTCTTCCACCTCTGGTCTTTGGTTTCCGTTTCCTCCCTATCGAGCTCTCGGAAGAATTTGCCAGTTCGCACACTCTGCCCTTCCCATGTTCCAAGCATGGATCCAAGTTTTTTTTTTTTAATTTTTTTTACTTTTTCAGTCGTGGGGATTAAATCCAAGGCCTTTGCCCTGAGCTATGTCCCCTAAGGCCCTCAATTGCCCATGCTTCTGCCTCAGCCTCCCAGTGCTGGGACCCCAAGCCATACATCACAGCATGCTGGGCGGAGCTGGGTGAGCCCGGTATTACCTTTAGCCTCATTTTACTGATGAGGAAGTGGAGACACCGTGAGATCAAGTGCGCTGTCCAAGGTGGAGTCCAGGGTAGGCCTCCAGTGGCTGGCCTCCGACGTCCGTGGGAGCCTGGCCTTCAAGGCCACTTGTACTCTCACCTCTGCCGGGGCGCTTATCGCCGCCCTAGGTGGCATGTGGCTGACACCACCCGTCCCATCGCTTTGTCTTTCATGTACTCCACATCTTGTACTGGACACCAGGGAGCCGGCATCCACGTCTTTTTCTCTAGCGATCCCCCCGCCAGCACTCGTGCCCAGCACCAATCCATAGGTGCGATGGGATTAGGCAGCCCTAGAGGCGAATCCGATAGCGCGCTGCCCAGCTTTGAGGAGCGGAGAGGTGGTAAGATTGGTTTTCTCCTTCTGCCTGGTTTAGTTTTGATGCGCCAGCAGCAAACCCAAGGACTTTCCACCATCACGGCTCCTTTCTTGCCTGGGCCACCGCCTCTGCTTCTGTCTACTTCGTTCCTACACAGAACGTCCGATGTGAAAAGCAGGATTGTTTTATAGGCAGCCTTCAGACTCCAATTAGTCAGGGCGCGCCGTGCCGGGACATACCGTGGATAATTTCACCACTCGGCCTTCTGTTTATTTGCGCTTTGGGATCGGAAAATAAGCGGTTAAAAGATGTTTGCCCTTGAAAACACGTTTGTGAATTAACCACCGGTTCAGATGCTATCTCTCGCGTTTGAGTCCCAAACACATTTTATACCTGACTGAAGTCTCCGAAAACAGGGATTTGGTAATTGAAGCACGAACCTGATGTTATCGTGGATAATGTGCACCCAGATCCCGCTACCAGAGCAAAGAACGCTCGCGGGTACGGAGAAAGCAGAGAGCCAGGATGGTGGGGAATTTCAAGATCCGTCTTTTCAGCGTACCTCACGCACACACCCCTTGCCCCCGATGGCTCCGAGGAGGAGTTTCCACTTTTTGTCCTTTGGTCCTGGGCGTCTTTGAAAATCTTAATCTGAAAATTACACCATTCCAAATAAGATTCAGGAATCTAGTCTCCAGAACAGCAGCACAGAGCCGTGGCTGGCGAGGGACCTGAAGGGTGCTGTTTCAGTTGCAAAATTTAATTCTAGGACTTTTAAAAAATTGTTTTTGTTTTTATAACTTGTGTTTTTACTTCTTAGTTTTTTTTTTTTTTTTCTCCTGAAACTAAATTATATCTTAGGCTTTGGAAATAGCTTCAAAGCACAAGCCTGCCTTTGTAAAAATATCTCCCAACTTCTTTGAAGGTGTGGTGTTGCAGGTTATTTCAGATTCTGAGGGAGGCCACACCTCTGGGCCACAGCGAGGGAAGATTCCAAATGCCTTTGTATTTCGTCTGTCTTTTGTGCCTGCGCCCAGATGTTCACCGGACCCAGGACTCTGTCTCCAAGCCTTCCCAGGGACAGCGTACATTACTGTTGCCCAAGAGGACACCTTGACAGCCACCAGAGCACGGCACCGAGCCTCGCCATATTCTTGTTGGGCTCGGTGTGTTTTGCTCCCTCTGTGGAGGGCTGTGCAGCACACACCTGTCCCTTTCTCTGGGACTGGTGAGCAGGTTGGTCCTCTCCGCCTTGCCCCAAGGCGCCTAAGTGCTCCTCTCTCCTTGGCCGCCCTGGTGCCCACTGGAACGTGCTCTTCGAGCCAAGCCAGCAGAAGCCACAGCTGCCACCTCGGGCCTGGCCTCCAGCCAGAAGGGCCCAGGCAGAACAGGGCAGCCATCAGGCTTCTTGGCCACCACTTCACACACAGGGAAGGCCGGTAACCGCCAGCCTCGCCATGAGACCATCCACACAAACAAACAAATAAAACATGCCAAATACAAACATGAAAAGGAAAGAAAGCACACTCCCTCAGAGAGACCCAAGCAAAAACCCAAGCACGCTATGGTCTGGGGCCTTTAGCAGCATGCGACTGGTGTCCCCAAGAGGTGGCGGGAGGGCGGGTGGCTTGGAGATTCCTGTGGTCGGAACACACACTCTCCTCATCCCAGAGATGTGCCTGGAAAAAAGCCGTCATGGTCCAGGCCTCTGATTTATTTCCTGATAAAATAAGCTGTCCTCTCTCTGGCTAAACTTGCCTCCCCGGCTTTCAGAGAACTCTTCTTTGTTCTCATTCCCCGAAGCTCCTGAGAACTGGGTCATTCCGCTGGCAGTCCAGGGGAGTCTCCCAGCTCCCGCCCACCCCAAGGACAGAACAACGTCTCCTTCTCTGCTTTTCCCAGACTACACCAGACATAGTGGACGTGGACAGTGGTCACAAGCAAATTATAGAATGGCGTTACGTGGCATGAATTTGTCATCATTTAGAGCCAGCAGCAAAACCTTGTATGACTTGGAAAATGGCAGATTTTGATATGGGTATTTCCCTCTTGTCTGCCTCCTCACTCACGTTCGTTTTCTGCTGCTCAGTGCTACTTTCTCCTACTAGGCAGAGTCCACATGCTGTAGAAGGGGGAGTTGGAAGGTCCACTTGGGCAGTGAGACTGCAGATTACGTCTGTCCTTGGCTCTATCCATCTGGCCAGGTGTAGGAATCTTCAGTGCCGCCGCTGCAGGAGACGTGGATCATTCCCTTGTCTTAAAAGCACCTACTGTCTGCATATGGGTTGCAGCACTACCTGTAAGCTCCCGTGACCTCTGAGGAAAGGTGACTCTTCGTTCTGGAGGGCTCTTTGCTGAGTGCTATCTATGTGACTTGGTAAACATGGCTGGAAAGATGTGGGCACAGCCATGTTGCTTCTGGTGTTGGGGAGGGTAACTAGCGCTGGGATGCAAGGGTTGGGAAAAGTACAGAAAGCGTGGCCTGGCCCCCAAGACTTGGGAGAGGAAGCAAGCTGAACACATGCAGTTGCCAGTGTGTGTGTGTGTGTATGTGTGTGTGTACGTGTGGTGTGTATGTGGTATGTGTGTGTGAACCTCTTGAGCTCCTCCCAGGTCCTTGTCTGCCCCCCTCTACCTCTCTGGTTCTTCCCTAATATTCTCAGTGTGAATGCATTAGATGTACAGTCACAGCTGAGGTTTGGGGGCATGAAGGGGAGATTCTAAATCTTTCTAAGGAGCACATAAGCAAGAGGTTCCCAGGGCATGTGAACTTAGGTATGGTGGATGACTCTGCTTGTGGTCCTCAACTGGAGGGTGACAGCCTTGGAGAAGGGAGAGGCTGGGAAGAAGAATCGCGGCAAGGGTGTGAGTGTTTAGGATGGCTTTTGGATGGAAATTATCTCTTGGGAAGATGGCCAAGTCAACAGCGATGGGGTACTCTGTATAACACCACAGGGTGACAGGGGAACATGAATAGCAAGTATGAGTTCACTGAAGAAGAAGGTACATGCTACACCAGGTGGGAGGGTGAGAACTTGGATGTTGGTGGTGGCACCATGATGTGCTTGTGGCTGTATTTTATAGTCTCTGTACTTCACCCTTGAGGAAGGGATTATAATGGATCTACCCATGACTCTGCATCATCCCAGATAATCCTGGAGCAGAACCAAAGTATCAGGTGCCTAGCAGCAAGAGCTGGGAAGCCCCAAGGAGGGTGGAAATGAACAATGACCACAGATGTTGTTGCAACCATTTCTACTAACCACAGTCCTTGGTTCACAATAACAGACCTCTGTGTGCTGGGTTTGTACTGATTTCAGGGTACAAAAAGAATGAGGCCAGCATGGGGAAATCTGGGGCAGAATCCTACCTCTTTTTCTCACTAGCTGTGTAATCTTTGATTTGTCAGTTGGACTATGAGCTCAGTTAAGTTTGCTAGAAATAAGTGTAACTTAAGTCCCAATAATACTGCAGGTGTTACTCTGCTGGTATGAAAGAGACTATGTGATAGCAAATGACTGTTGTAAGTTTCTTATACAAATAATCAATAAATAGTTTTCAGAGCTTTATTGAAGGTGGAAATACACAGCTCTTTTCCCCATGAAGAAAGATATATTGGTCAATGCTGGAATTGCTGCCTCTGAAATTTTTGTAAATAATGCAGGCATGAAAGAGTGTGCTAATAACCTTATGTTGCAGTTCAGAGTAAGGCATGCATTGCGTAAGAGGAATCGTTCACACATTGCAGTAGAAAAGTCTTTTTTTCTCAATGTAAAGACCGCATAGCTTCAGAGCAGCATTTGGGCTGAATGACTACAAGCATTTTTGTTTGCTGTTATCCACAGAGACATTTTAAATGAGATTGTAGGGAGCTACAGCTTCAACCTGGTATTAACCCCATGCTTCTAATTTTGTATTTGATGACTCATTTCTTTGGGTCTGAATCTTTGGGCATATGATAGATTAAAAGGTATCACTTTCAGAGCCAGAGCTGACAATCCCAGAAATATACCACTGGGATAGGTAAAGTCATACTCCTTGGGGTACGGGATGGAGGAAGATTGGGCCTATCTCAGGGCAAAGTCATAGATCTTACTTCATCTGAGAAATGGGGCACATTCTCAGTTTGGGCCAGCTGGTGTGGAGATAAACTAACTATTTCTTCTTGTGGTGGTCTATTTAATATTCAGCTTGTAACTCTCAGCTAAACTGAGGCAGTGTGGTGTTGTGTGTGAAAGGCCACTTGAAGATCGTTGCCAGCAGCATGAAAGGAGAACTTTTACTTGGCGGGGAAAATGGTGCTGCTGGTTCTCCGGGAGAAGCTTGTCACGGGGGCTTTGCTGCTACGAACTCGGCGGTTGTCACTGTCTGAGGTGCTCAGGTCCCCATTGTGGCTGAGGACAGTTGCAGTTCTCCTCAGGGGAGCTCTTGTCCATACTTTAAGCATACTTCCAGCTCCAGCTCAGATCCCTCACCCCCCTGGCACAGACTTTCTGTCTTCCACTCCTGGCCTTCGTGCAGATCCTAGAAACAGACTTGCCTGAGACATGGTCATGGGCTCGAGGCCTCCAGCTGGACTCATGGAGGACTTTGCTGTGAGATCTAGGCCCTCAGCTGGATTCTGGGGTCTGTAATGCTTGGGCAGATCTATTGCACCCTTCTGCATTTGACATTTTGGGTGACTATTATAAAATAATCTTAAAAATTATGTGGCCTGTATTATTTATTCCTTTTTATACCTAACTACAACGTCTCCGCCACTAATCTGTATGCATTCCCTGACGCAGGCTGTGTCTCCCCATGAACCCACTCTGTGGCATCTTCCATGTCCAGAATATGTACTGTTGGCCCCTAAGGACAGCGTGTATGTACCTAACCTATGTTTCCCCTTGGGCTCCTCTTAGGTGAGCTTCACATCCCTTCACCCTTGTTACGTCACATACCTTCTGTGGCTTGGATCTTAGTTGTCTCCCAACTCACTCATGTGCTGGTGAAGCTGATGGAGGTGGCAGAACCTCACCGGCAGTAAGTCCTCAGGGTGCACCCTTGAAGTGGTCCTGGGACCCATCCTTGCTACTTCTTCCTGCTTTCTGGCCACCATGTGATGAGCACTTTTGCTCTGCCTTGTGCCCTCTGCCTCATGCCTCTCCACAGGTGCACAGCACGGGGCCATGTGGCCACGGACTGAGCCTCTGACATCAAGGGCCAACACACATCTTTCCTTCATTTAACTTATGCGTTTGCCATGTTGTTGGAAGCTGCCTAACAGCACCGTTGATAGTGTTCTGCTCTCTGCTGGGAGTACCCTGTCTTCCTCTCTCACACAGATTCTCATCATTTGAGGCCCAGCTACAACACTACCACCTCTGGAGCACTTTTTGTACCTACAGTGAGGATTTTGTTGTTCTCTCCTGTGGCCCTTCTTTTACATAGTACAGTCCATCCCCTCCCTACCTGAGACTGGCTTGTTGACTTCTTGAAAACAGGGATGTAAGGGCTGGCAAGATAGCTCAGTGGGCTAAGTGCCTGCTTTGGCAAGTGTGGGGACCAAGGTTTGATCCCTGATCCCACATCCCTCTGACTGAGTCTGGGCATGGTGGTGCATGCCTGTAATCCCAGCACTGTGGAGGCTGAAACAGGAGGCTCACTAAGAGTCCCAGCTGTGTAGTGAGACCCTGTACCAAATACATAAAATGAAAATAAATAAATAAATAAATAGAAAAGAAAACAGATATGAGGCCAAAGGAAACCCATCCAGCATCATCCAGCCAGGGGAGTGTAAGGTGATTCTATTTACCTTTGTTTATCCTGGGTGATACCCTATGACTCTATACCATCTCTATCTGTATCTCTGTCCCACCCAAATCCAGACAGCCAGAGCACTTCCAGAACCCAGTCAGTCTCCCTTACATCCCATCTAGTAATTAAAGTAAAATCCCCTACCCGGAATCCACCATCATCATTTCTGTCACCATAGATTAATTTTACTTATGAAATCTTCTGCTTGTGACTTTTTTCACTCATCATTTTGCCTGTGAGATTAGTCTATGTAGCTCCATTAGTCCATGGGCTTTGTTCCTTTTTATTCCCGAATAATCATTTATATTGCTTAGGGCTCTCTAGAGGAATAAAATTGAATATATATATATATATATATATATATATATATATATATGAAAAAGTGATTACATATATATGTATATATATATGAAAAAGTGATTAGGCAGATTCACTTAAAGGATCAGTGGCTTATAGGACTAGCATAGTCCACGACTGTTTTTATGTTGGAGACTCAGAGGACCCACAGACTACTTTGTCCAAGAAGCTAGAAGGCTCAGAACAGAGGGACTAAGGATGCAGCCTCTGTCCATGAATAAAGACCTGGAAGCTCTGCGGAAAGTTGCTGGTGCGAGTCCATGTTGGAAGACTGGAGTCTGAGCGTCACAGGGAAAGGCAGCAGCAAAGGGTACACCCGTTCAAACAGAATGGAGCTTGCAGGCACAGGATTACTCCTTTCTTCTTTCTCTTGCTGTTCCACCTGAGTTATAGGCTCATTGGATGGTGCCACCCACTATCAGGGTAGGTCTCCCACCCAATTTGCTGACCTACGTGCCCATCATCTCTGGCAACACCCCCTGGGCACACCCAGAAATGTGCTTTCCTAATCTGCTAGGTGCTTGTCAGTTCGAGCAAGCTAACAGTCACGATTAACTGTCTCATGGCTGTATGGCTCTGAAGCAATTAATTTTCCCTGGTTAATTTTATGAGCACTTGGGTTATTTCTGTTTTGGTTCCTACAAATAATGTGTCATGGACAGTGTCGCACATGTACACATTTTGGGGGATACAACATGCTGCATTAGAGGGCTCTATCTGGGATAAAGTCACTGGCAAGGAGCACATACTCATATTTAGGCTTAGTTGACCCTATGAAACACTTTCCCACGTGGCTATTCCAATTCACATTCCCCTCCAAACATTAGAGGATTCTAGTAGCTTCTTATCCTTGCTGACCTTTGCTGTGGTCAGGATTTTACATTTTAGCCCTTCCGGTGAGCATTTGCGGTACCTTGGCGCAATCACTGTGGTCTTCATTAGCCATTTTTTCCAATGAATGGTGGAATTGAGTATTTTTTCCTGTGCCTATTCATTATTTTGATCATTTCTTTAGTGAAATGTCCACTCAAGCCTGGTTGGGTCTTCGATTCTAAACTATAGGACAGTGGCCCAGTGTGTCTATTTAGTGTAGGGATCGACAAGAGAATTACTTGGGAGACCTCTTTAATACCAGACTTTCTACCAGCAAGAAGAACACTTTCCTGCATATTAAGCACCATAAGCAC
>NW_004524755.1:1695313-1696300 GCF_000260255.1 Octodon degus | reverse complement strand
TTAACCTTAACCTGTAGACATTCTTCTAAGAACTAGGTCTAGCCTACTCTTAGATTTCTTTCAGGTCTCTTCTGCATGCTGTCTGGTATGTACACTGGACTTACTTCTGTATGGCGTCTTCATTGCTACTGGCAGTTAATTCCTAGTTTGTTGCTATATTATTGTTCAAGTTGATGTCCAGAAATTGATCAAATAAGTTCTATAAAAAGAAGCACAGTTGCTCAAGTTTTATTTACTTAATGCTGCTGCTAATTATTTCATTTCCAGCAGCGGCCTCTCCCTTAAGGCCATCAGTTTAATCTGGGTCCTTTTTGGCCCTCTCTGCTTGTTGTTACCCGTCATGGGAGAGAATTTTATTTTGCCTTATTTTTTCCAAACATGTTCATGCTAAATTTGCTTTAAGCTAAAAATGTCACTCCCTTATTGAGTGGAAATGTGAATGCCATGATTTGTCCTGCAGTATGTCACACCGTCTCCCTGGCCACAGCTCAGGGATGACGTGCCTTTCAGAGCTTTCAGTGATGCGAACGGCCTGCTGTGCTCGTGCGCCCAGGTCCCCTACCGCTGCTCTTGCTGATCCGGGCTCTGCCCTTCAGCCGCCTGACTTTCGCGCTGCTATCGCTGATCCGGGGTCTGCCCTTCAGCTGCCTGACTTTCGTGCAGGGTGGGTCATTGTCTAATCATCAGCTGGCATTCAGTAACTGTCGACTTCCATTGAATTTGAGTGGGATGAGGCACTACCTGCACTGGTGCTCGCCTACAAGGTCTGGCTTCATGAGAAAACATTAGGGCCGAGAACGCAAAGCGCAGCAACTGGAAGGTGTTGCTGCAGAGTGAAGATGTTTCGGATCGAGGGCCTTGCACCGAAGCTGGACCCTGAAGAAATGAAACGGAAGATGCGCGAGGATGTGATTTCCTCCGTACGGAACTTCCTCATCTACGTAGCCCTGCTGCGAGTCACTCCATTTATCTTGAAGAAATTGGACA
>NW_004524755.1:1692619-1694003 GCF_000260255.1 Octodon degus | reverse complement strand
ATGGGAACTATTTTTATTAAATAATTTCTACTTTACAGAGTTCCATAGAAAATATTCACTAATTTGAGCTTTTGAAAAATCAAGAATCTTATAAATTCTTTGAAACTACCCCCAGTCTGGGCCTTTGGAACAGAGGAAAGGTGCTGGGTCCTCTTGGTGACGTGGCTGTCCTGACTGACTCTCCGCATGCTTCTTGGGGACCGCTCAACCTGTGACAAGGGCTGCAGCAATGCCTGAGGGAAACACGGTATTGAAATCCCTGAGGCCGTGACTGCAGACCCAGATCCCGGGATTCACATCCCTGGATTCATGCCGCGTGACTGAGTGAGTTTTTGCAGCTCTGCCGTAAAAACAGGCATTATTAACACGACCTTTAGGTTTCTCTGAATGTCCTATAGTTTAGTATTACTGGTCTGAGATCTTCCTCACAGGCTCCTGCTTGCTTCAGACCGATGGGTTCTGACTGAGCATGTGTCAAGACAATTTCAGTTACTGTTTCCATTGTTTTAGTCTGAAAAATTAGACTAGAAAGAGAACACTGCTTAGGTTAAGCACTTGGGTTGGCATTGGATGGGTAGTGGGTCACAGAGGGCAGCCGGGTATTTCAGGTGAGAGCGGGACTCCTCAGTGCAGACCGGCAGTGGCAGCTCCATCGCTCCCAGGATGCTGCCGCCTCATGCATCTGAGGCACTGAAGTTAGTCTTGCCAGCGTACACACACGCATATGCTTATTATCTAAAAATTACTTGTATGTGTGATGATGAGTTTTATCTATCCTCTGACTGGGCTCCAGGGTCCAGTTGTTTGAATAAGTGCCAGGTTAGATGTGCTGTGAAGCCGATTCAGATATGACCAGTGTTTAAGTTACTTTAGAAAGCAAGCAGGCAGCCTTCCTGAACAGGAACAGGTGTCGTCCGCTTAGTCGACCACCGTAAGGGCAAAGACTGGAGAGACACTGTCTGCAGGCTGAAGAGTCTTGGCCCCATGTTCAGCCTGCTGACCTGTGGAGTTCAGACTCAGGTGTGACTTTAACTCTTGCTTGAAGAGGGTTGAAGGCTGTTATTGGGTTGAAGCTATTCAGCTGCTCAGTGAATTCAGCCTTGCCAGCCTCATGGCTGTGTGGAATTCTTAAAATGTTTTTCTCTTTACCTCCCTTCCTCCTCCCTTCTTTCCCCTCCTTTCTGTCTCACTGAAAAATATACCATGCTAGAGATTCCCCGTCTTGCGTTGAGATGGGGAGTGTCCGTATTTTGCATTGCCAACGCTTTCAACAGTGGTCTTCTGATCAGTTTTTTAGCTGTCACATTTAAAGATGGCTCCCTTAAAAATTTTAATATAATCACAAGTATCCCAAAGTGATATCAAGTAACTCTCACTAGAATGC
>NW_004524755.1:1668610-1677522 GCF_000260255.1 Octodon degus | reverse complement strand
CAAGGAATAGAGGGATTTGTTCTAATAGTGTTTGTAAATAGGATATCATGTCTGCATCTTGTACAACAAATAACCACTAAGAAGACAGTATGCAATGTGTTAATTTTTGGAACTATCCTACCAATTTGATTTTAAACTGTCTCATTGCTATTTGTTTCTCAATAAAATTAAGGAAAAAAAACCCAAATATTTAGTCATGATGTGTTAAATATTTTAATAATACAGTTAAGTTTTGGGTTCTACCCCTAAAATATGTAAGAATAACCCTTCTTATTTTAATTTATCCTTTTGAAACCTTAGACCTTCAGGTACAAAAGGCATAGTTTGTAGATAAATGTGTGTTGGAGGTGTGTCTCCACGTCTCCCTGCGTTTGGCCTGAGGAGGTAGAGAAGTTGTGAGAGTACTCTTGAGTGGGGGAGGTAGGGGACCCGGACCGCAGTGTGCTCCAGTGAGGTGGGAGAGGTCACAGCTGGGCACCGCAAGCCTTGGGGCTACATTTGCGCTCCTGCAGCACAGGAAGTAAGGAACAATCTGTGCCCACTGGAAAACCCCAGGGGCATTCAGCGAGGCTGAGGACAACTGTGCCAACTGGAGCCAGTCCAGGGGCTAATGCCCCTCTTCTTACAGCTATGCCCTGGGACCTGGGGAGGAGAAGGGAATACGAATCACTTGGAAGTCTATCAGGAAATCCAGGAAATTTAATTTTAAAATTAAAAAAGTTTTCACTTAATGGGATTAAGGAAAGCATTGGGTAAGCACGGCCTAAAAATGTTAAAATGCACACCGAGTGGCAGCCTGCCAACAGCCTGTGGTAAGATCCCTTCCCTCTTATCTAGAATGCCTCTTTGTATTTTCTTTTTTTCCCCTCTGAAATCTAAAACTGGTTGGCTGGTGAATCCATGGAGCACATACTTTTGCATAGAAGAGATATAACAAGGTGGTGCTTTTATATAGCTTTTTCTTTAGAATATAACTGGTCCGATGTATTGGGTTCTGGCTTTGGGCTTAGGGTCTGGCTCCAGCAGCCAGGGTCTTGAGACTCTGAGCAATAAACCAGATAGGAAAGGGGCCAATTTTTAAAAATTCTATTGCCTCAGTACTGCCTGCCTGAGACTAGCTACAGCCATGCGGACAGGCACAGTGTGGCCTCGAGAGGGGCCAGTACGGGACAGACTGCCAAGCGTACACTGTGCTTAGCCATGCGAGATTCTCCTTCCTCTTGGCAAGCATTGGATTACTGTGCGAGAGCGGCGAGGAGAGGTAGGAAGAGATTAGGGAGGGCGTGCCAGGTAGCTATGAAAACAGTTGCAATAGTGTACGTTATGCGTAGGGAATAAAGATGAAGAAGCGAGTCTGCGTTTTCAGTACAGTCATGATTTTTATTTTTATTTTTTTTTGGTGGAACTAGGGATTGAACTCAGGCCCTTGTGCTTGCCAGGGAAGCATTTATTCTACTGAGCCATCTCCCTGGCCCCTGTGATTTAAAAAAAACGTATGTTTGAATTTGGTTGGTTGAGTCCATGGATGCAAATCCGCGCCTGCAGAGGGCTGACGCTGCACCTCACAGGCTAACCCCTCCTCAAACTCCTGCGCTTTTTGCCATGTCTGAATGGCCATCATTTCCTCCTGGATTGTTACGAGGCCTCTCCACTGGTCTCCCCCATTCTTGTTCCTGCCAATCCTAGAAATTCTCAGCACATTGTCCCATTGACCATTTCGTAAATTAAGCAGATCAGGACTCTCTTCTGCGACTCCTCGTTAGCTCAGGGCAAAAGTCGAAGGTTGTCCCAATATTTCATTTTATTTTTTTTTCACACATTGTTGCACTTGGGATTTTATGGTTACTTCTACTTCTCAGAGTCTTGAGAAACTGTAATGACCAACGGAGTATCTCCCTTCCTGTTATGGTTGCTTAGAGTTGTAGTTTTATGCCTTTTAAATATAAAGTAGTGAATCTTGGCTGATAACAACAGATCTCTTCATGTCTGTTCACTCTTCTTTGCTCTTATTTCTTACTATATATGAGTTTATGTTTCTTTTTGTGAAAGCATATTCTTTAATATTTCTTTCAGAAAGTGCCTGTGGGTGGCAAACGCTCTTGGTCTTTCCTATCTGTATGAGTGTTTCTTGGGCCGCCACCTCGGCATGAGAGCCTCACGGGGCGCAGAGGTCCGTGGGTGGCTGCCTTCACCCCCTGCTGTGTGTGGAAATCCTGCAGCATCCACTGGCACTCAGAGCCAGCGCTTGGAAACCCTTTCAAGGGGCAGGATTTGCCTGTTGTGTATGATCTATGTCTCCTCTGGCCTTTTCCTATCTTTATAGCCTGGTGATACGCATCTATTTTTATTTATCAAAAGGCATGATTGCTGGGAGGACTCATGCCATCAGTCTTTCTCTTTGACATGTCCAGGAAATGTTGCTTCAAGAATTGCTTCTTTGCCCCCTGCTCTCTGCCTTGTGGACTCTTAATTAGATATTGGAGACATTTTTCTATGTATCTTCATTGTTCTTTTTTTTTTTTTTTAATCATGTTGTTTCTCAGGATTATTTTCCAGTTAAGGAATTCTCTCTTCAGCTAGGAACGGTCCAGAAGTTCACTTAGTATTGCTGCTTTTAATTCAGTACCCATAATTTTTATTTCCCAGAATTAATTGATCCTTTTTCGTAACCTCTTGTTCTTGTTTGGCTTCTGCTTACTTAATAATTCCTTACTCCTGCAGACATGATATCCTGTCCAAACACTATTAGTACAAATATTTCTTCTCATTGAATTAAGAGACAGTAGCTATATATCTATCCTAAGTATTTTGTATATACAGATACAAAATGGTCCTTCATTTATATCCCTTTTTTGTTTATTTTTGTCAGAGATGAGTATTCCATTGTCATTTAAATATTGGAGGTGCATGAGTTCAGCAAAACAATCCAATATAGTCCAGCAGTCCATGGTAGTAGTGGGTTATCCATAGGACTGGCAATGTAAGAAGTTGTTGACTTGAGCCTTTTACAGCTCAGCATATTAATATGGCTTTACTTTTTATACCTTGTTTTTATACTTTTCCTCTGTTTGGACAGGATATCATGTCTGCAACTTGTACTATGAATAACTACTATGAACACAACAATATTCAATGTATTGATTATTGTAACTGTCCTGTTAACCTGTTTTGCAACTGTCTCATGGCTATTTGTTTCTCAATAAAATGAATTGAAAAGTAATTCCTTGCTGTTTTTAATGAAGGCAATGACTTCTTTTATCCTCTTTAGCTTATTTCATTTTCAAGTCTTGGTATGATATTGCTGTGATAGCATCTTGGAATAAATTTGTGTTCAATAATTTATTGCTTCACTTTTATAGCATAATAGTTCCTTTTGCATTTAGAAACTTTTATTTCTATGATGATTTTGAGTGTGGGTGTATGTATTTTGAATTTTATTTTTGGTTTCCTTACTGGTTCTGCAATTTCCTTCATCCACTTCTCTGAGTCCCTAGTCCAGAACCAGATCTGATAAAGGCAGCTGGGGGAAACCCTGCCTCAGAGTGTGTCATGGCTTCACTGTGTTCCTCAAGAACTCAGGTGCAGTCTAACTCAGGCACCTGTGAATGTGACCTTATTTGGAAATAGGGTCTTTGCAGATTCAGCAAGAATGAGCTTATATTAGATTACGGTGTCCCTCATCCAATAATGGATGTCTTCATAAGAAAAAGGGAAGGAAGGTTTTCACAGGAGGTCATAGTTACATAAAGTCTAAAGGAACAGTTGAAGTGGAGAACCACAAGCCAGAAAATGCCTGGGGTCACCCACAGCTGAAAGAGTCATGGAAAGATTCACCCTAAAGCCTTTAGAAGGAGGCTGGCCTGGTTGATGTCTTGAGTTTTGAAAGTCTCGCCTCCAGGACAAAGAGAGAAGACATTTTTGTTGTTTAAGCCACTGCACTGGGGGTCCTTTGTCTTGATATATTAGTTTTAGGAAACTAACACAGAGTGACACTGGGGACACTCTGCTCTGTCACAGACACAGAGGGTGGTCTGGGCTGGTGCCTGGTTCCACCTACTTTTTTGGACTTGCAACTTTCAAGACATCCTTATTCTACACGGAGGTTGCCAGCTGTATTTTTTTCTTCTTCAGTACACATGATTGAATGTAGGTAGCTATCACTTTATTACTGGGCTATCCTTCCAGGTCTTTTTACTTCTCATTTATGACAGAGCTCATGAAATTGCCCAGGCTGGCTTTGAACTTGCAATCCTCCTGCTTCAGTCTCTTGTGTAGCTGGGGTTACAGGAGACCATTCCTGGTGACTTGAGATTTTTTTTAATATATTTTTATTCTTTTGTCTCGTCCTTTGCCTCCTCTGGAATGCAGGACATGAGAGAAGCTGCTCCTGGCTCAGGCTCTAAGCACTGGGCTATGACTGGATCGTGTAGTGGTTACCAGTATCTACTTGTTTTGGTCATGTTTGAACTGAGCGTGGCAGTCCTGAGACTTCAGTCCTGTCCATGACTTGGCATTTCTGTTCCATCCTTTATCCCACAAATGTATTTGTCTTGTTTTTAATCAGATATGTCTTTTGATCTTTCTTTAAAGCATCACATCAGTTGTCTTGTGCGTTTGAAGCAAAAGGGATGATTGAAAGGTGAATTTAGTAAGGTACCCTGGCTGGATGATCATTCTGCAGTCTCATATATGGCTTTAATTCATTAGTAAACTTTATATAGTTTTCTCCAAGTTAACAGCAGTAATAAAACTATTGTTACTATAAATCTTTTAAGAACATATTGTTCAATGGCTATACAGTATTCTATCTAATTGAAATACGGTATTTCTTTACAGAAATGTTTTATAAGAGATAAAAGTCCTTACTGTGAAATATATCAACTGATAGCTTGAAGAATATATTTTTACTAAAGGCTGAGGTGTTGGAATGTTATGCGTGTTAGTTCCTGCAACAAAATGCCAGTGAAAACCAACTTAAAAAGAAGAAAGGTTGTTTTGGCTGATGGCTTTGGAGGTTTCAGTCCATGGTTGTGGGTTCTCTTGCTTTTGAGTTTGTGGCCAGGCAGGACACCATGCTGTGAAAGCATTGTGGAGAAAGATGTGCATCTTGTGGTGACCAGAAAGCAAGGAGGAAGGAAGAGGAGGGAACACTTATTTCATTAAGTCCCACCACTTTAAGGTTTCAGCATCTTGCCATAGGTCCAGGGGCTACAGGGAGCCTGTTAACACTTAGGTCTTTGGGGTTACTTACCTGTGCCATGGAGCCCCATGGTCTTCTTTTGGGCTTCAGTCTGGATGGCAACAGTAAGTTGAATACAAAAGAGAAAGGCCTCTACTTGTGTTTTAAATCCCCCAGGCCAGCATGTGTTTATTTAAGAGAGACTTCCTAATCCACTAAGAAAATGAAGTGATTTCCATGGGATTTCATTTGGTTTCTGAATATAGGCTCAGATTATGTGCTGTGAAGATAGTTTTGACATTTTCAATGATTGTAACTTGAAACCAAAACCTTTTTCCACTGGAGGTAACAGGTCCTATACGGCTGTCTTCCACAGCACTGTAATTAGGATTCAGCCTTAATCCTTGAGAACTTCCTCCCAAGATTCTGAGTGAAGCCTTGAAAGTCCCCTTGACCCTGTCCTTGGAAGTGATGCAAAAAGCACTTGTATGGGTTCAGAAGAGTAGCGTGAGTTTTCTATTCATCCTGCAGTACCATAGTGTGTATCATAGAAACACACAGGCTCATCAGGATTCCAAACCACCTCCATAAAAATAAGAACAAATGAAGAGATAATTCTGGAAATGTTGTCCTGGGAAGAGTTTTATTGAGAGTTGTACTTTCACCCATTGGCTGAGAAAAGCAATTTACATATTTTAAATCACAGTATTGCAAAGTTGGCAGGGCCTTAGCTGTTCCTAAACTAGCTTTTATTTGATTCATGAATCTCTTCAACATTTTCATGAAGTGGTCATTAAATGTCATAGGAAAATTTTGCTTACAGTAGCAGTGTAATACATTTTGAACAACATTAATGGTTAGAAAGTTCTTTATATCAAACAAAACTCTGTCTTCCCACTTCCTCCAAATTTTTGTCTGGAGCCATGGAATAAATCTAGAATTTCTTCCACATGGGCGACCTCCTTGGATTATTTTTCTCCAGTGTACAGCCATGTTCTTGCAACAATTCCCATTTTCTTTGACTTTAACTGAAGACATGAGGCAGGGTGGATGGACTGAGGCCAAAGACTGGTGTCCTAAAAGCCCAGCAGGAAACTGGTGCTCTGAGGAGCACATGAGGGCCAGCAAGAAACCATATAAAGTTAGAAATCTGGAACAAGGAATTAGGAAGGAGCTGGGTCCAGGGGTCTGCTATAGAAGTGGGGTCAGATCTGAAAAAGAACTTGGCAGAGAATTACACTCTGATGCTTACCGTGACAGCAAAGATCAGGGGTGAATTCCAGCAAAAGGAACTGGGAGAGGACAAAGGGGACAGTCAGTTTCGGATCATCCACAAGACCAGTGTAGGCAGAAGAGAGCAGATAAGAAAGAGGACAACTCTACTTCTTGTTAGTCGCCTGCCTGCTTCTTCATGGAAACCAGATGTGGCCTTGGGTGTTCAACGGCTTCGTGGCTTCTCATCTTCTGGTTCTCTAAAGGACAGCTTTGAGTAACTCAGTTTGCTTTACAACTAATGTAAAACCCACACAGAGAAGATACTGTCTTCTGCTAGTAATTGCTGCGCACTCCTGTAACACAGACTGGCGGTTCCTGGAGGCGCCATCTAGACAATCACTTTTATTGGCAGATTATGTCCGTTAGCTCTCTTGACTTTTACCTGGGTCACAAACAAAGGTCCTAGGGAGATGTGACCCGAAGAAACTTAAATGATTAATTTTCCATTTTTAAATAAAGCTTTCTCTTGGTGGAATCCCGCTTCTTCCAGCTCAGGTCCGTGCAGTGCTGTCTCCTGACCCCTGAGACCCCTGCAGTCAACACTTCACTCTGCATTCGTTTACTTGGCTTGGCTGTGCTTCGATCAGAAGGCACGGCTATGACTTGCATCACTGCTTTGCCGAGCCTGACGGGGCAGGCAGTGTAGGGCTGAAATTCTGGCTTTGCCACTTCCAGGCAATGGACTGGGATTAAGCATGTTTCCTAATCCAAGTCTGAGTTTGCTTATTTATCAAACAGGCATGAAGATGGTTTATGTGATCTAGGTTAGATGAAGTGTGTCAGTGAACTTGGGTTCTAACGACAGAGGGCCATATGCTGGGTGGCGTAAGCAATAAGAAGCCACCTCTTACACTTTTGGAGACTGGAAGTCGGAGATCAGGGTGTCAGTGTGGTCAGATTTTAGAAAGGGAACCTTTCTGCATGCAAATTGTTGAATATTACTGAAATCCTCATATAGTGGAAAGGTAGTAAAAGAACTCTCTCTGGTCTTTTCTGTAAGGACACTAATGCTATTTATCATGATTCACCTTCAGACCCAATTACTCCCAAAGGCCTGGTCGTACAATGTTATCAAATCAGGGTTAGCATTTGAGCACTTAAATTTGAGGCAAGACACAAATATTTAGTCCATGGCACAATGGACATAATGTGCTTACACAGTACTTGACAGGAAATCACTCTTTTATCTCTCTAGATCGTATGAATTCTGACCCTGCACAGTAGCCCAGTAACTCATGACTGTGGGTTCTGGATGTCTTGTTACTCATATGAATGTGAACCGTCAGCCCAGGGAAACGTATGGCTGAGCCCCAGAGGTCAGCATCTAAGCTGATATCTGCTGACCAAAGATGCTTTTCTGTAATACTTGGGGATTACTTGTCTGGGTTGAGGGATTAGGCAATAGGTACGAACTGACCTCTTTGTCTAATCTGCATGTGAGTGATAACACTGAGAGAATTCTATATAATAGTGTGTATACAATTAGAGTATATAAACCTATGAGGTTGGTATTTGTGAGACTTCGCTGTGGTGTGTCAACCTGAATGGATTAAGGATGCCTGGCAGGCTAGTGGAGCCCAGGTCTGATGCAGTATAGTGCCCCTGTAAAGAAGAAAGATGCTCATTCAGTGAATCTGAGCAGCATATCCAAAGGATTCATAGCTAGCAAGTAACCCAGTGTGCATTTAATCCAAGTCTGTCCAACTTCAAAATCTCTCTTCCATCCTGTGGAGAGAGGACTTGAAGGACAGATCTGAGCTTGTGTTTAGGAGTGTCCCTTGGAATCAGAGTGTCCTCTGGCCCATCTACAACTCTTCTTGGGTCTGAGTGGGATCAGGCAGTCGAGACCCAGAAGGAAATAGACATAAGTTAGAAGACAGGGCCAGCACTGGTGTAGGCCGTTCTCACAGCAGCTGGCACAGATCTGTGAGTTCGGGCTGTCTTGTGACTCATGTGAACGTGAGCTGTCAGCCCAGGGCAACATGTGGCCAAGCCCCAGCTGGGGTCCTGATCCCGAACGCACAATTGCTGTGGAGGCACTCATTCCTTTTCATGCAATGCATCCCTTGGCCTGTAGTGGGTGCTCATACACCACTGTGGCACGAATGAATGCTTTAGAATATTTATTCTTCATTAATTCTGATTTGGAGGACATTGTCAGTAGGAGAAGACACCCCATGGACTGCTTCTCCACAGCAGTCACTCCCTGCCTAGTGTTGTTGAGGAGGATATACAAGGAGGGCGTGGTGTCCACCTTCTGGCTCTGAAGAAAAACTCAGTGTGGGCACGATGCTGTCTTCTCTTAGTGTTGGCTTTGTAAAGTTGGCTCTGATACAGTTGTTTCTGCCTGTTGGATGCTTGGCTTGGACAGCAGGGAAACCACAGCCTTATAATGGCTCCTTAATGCAGTGCACTCATTGAAACCTTCAAATGGGAGCAGAGTGTTCTTTTTTTTTTT
>NW_004524755.1:1665497-1668490 GCF_000260255.1 Octodon degus | reverse complement strand
TGGCATGTGGTGCTGGGGGATTGAACCGCGGTCCCTGATGCTTTGCTAAGCTTGTTCTAAGTAGGTGCTTTAGACCACTGAGCCATCTCTCCAGCCCCAAGTGTTCTTCACCAACATTGGAGATGGTTTCATTAAACTGGGGCGAGGAGGACACAAAGCAGCGGAGCCTCTTGAAATGCATTTCTTCACCGAGGATTTCTAAACTATAGTTCCGAAACCCGGGAACATCTGATTGCGTAAAGAAGAGCTGCATTCCATGTCGATCCCCAAGTCTCTCTCTCCTCCTCTGATCTACTCACTGCAGGCCAACGTCTCTCTAACCCAGCAGCCTCTTTCTTGTCTCTTTGCTCTGGTAGCATTTCTTCTTGATGCATCAGCCTATTGGGTTTGGGTGAGTAAGTACAAAAAGGGGAGAAGAAGGAAGAGCAAAGACTGTTTTTGAATGATAGAATCTGTAGGGCAGTGTCACTTTTACCCTTTCCCACACAACCTTGGATCTCATGTGTAATCTTGCATCAAATGTTTCCTCCCTGGATTGCCTCTTAATACTCAAAAATACACATACACATGCATAGAAGAATGTTCAAGATCGCTCTGTCTTTTGTTGTTTTCTTCAGTAACAGAACCTTTTCTCATGCCTAGTGCGTAGTCAACAGAGCAGACAATGCAAGACTGTTCCAAAAAACAAAAATTGTCCCAGGACATGAAGAGTCAGGCCAGATTGTCGCTAGTGTGTATTTAACTAGAATATTAATGAAGAGAAAAGCCTCAGTACTATTGTGGTTAGCGCAGTTCTTTAAAACTTCACAGCTCAAAACAACATGTTTTACATTACATTACCTCCTCGAAGGAAACGGTTGTTTTGAGGCGACATCGTGAGACCAGCCTCATTATGCGCCACCATGACCGCTCTCCTATCTCCTACAAATCTGAAATGCTTTAAACATATCCACATATTTCCTCGGTGAGGATTTCTTAGTGCAGTGCTGCCAGGCGCTGCTTCAGCCACAGCCAGAGACCCGTTCTTTACCAGAGATCTGTTAATTCCTGTAACAAATAATGCAGCGCCTCCTTTGGGCAGGTGCGACCATCTGTGATTGTAGCTACTGAGAGCCTTGGCTTGGTAGCCACGATTTCAGTGACTTCTTTTTTCTCTTGGATGAGCTAAAGGAGAAACTCTTGCTGGGGGCTGACACATTAGTCCCCCTGTCAGTGTTTTAAAGGTAGATGGTCTGTTGGGGTTTCTGCAGCAGTGTCCCTGTGTTCACCACTTCCGGCTGGTGCCACCTGTCTGTGCAGGCTGCTCTCTTGGTGGAATGCTGCGGCTCTCTGTGAATAGCTTTTTCTTTTCTTCCTTGCAGAACCAATCTTGGTCTGGGGTACAAGTTGGGAGTTTGAGGGACCTGGCGCCTCAGGAGCATCAGTGAAGGAGGGAGGTGGGGTGAATGCCACAGCATCCCTGCTCCTGGCTGGAGGTGCTCTGAGCCTGTCTGCCTGTGTCCCCAGAGGGCACTGCCTGTGTACAAGGCACCCTGGATGGCTCTTCCCCTTCCCGTGCCCCCTTTCCCTGAGTGGTATTTCGAGGACACACCTCCCAGCTATCCATCCATCCTAGCATCTCAGGATCCACCTCTGAGGAACCCAGAAACCCCTGGGAAAGGCTTGGGACTCAACACAATGAATCCACATTGTACTGAACCCACCCCAGCCTGCCCAGTGGGAATTGTCTCTTTGTTACTCCTTTGCTTTTAAAAAAGATACATTTAAGTTTTGAACAGCTTTAGCTTCATGAAAAATCAATCAGGCAGCACAAAGAACCCCCAGATCTCCCCACCTCCACACCTGCATAGCCTCCCCGTCACTCACCGACATCAAAGCGTGACATTCATCCCAAGAGACCTTCTACTGATGTCATTGCCATCCAAGGTCCGAGGTTTAAGTAAGGGCTCACTTTTGGCGTAGGTTCTATGGATACTGACAGTCTTCCAGTGACCCGCATCTACATACTATTGGTGTTTCTTTCTTTTTCTTCTTCTTCTTCTTCTTCTTTTTTTTTTTCTCTTGGTTTTTCTTAGAGATTAATTCCACGGTTTTCAGAAAAGCCTGAATCACTGTTTAGGTCTCAGCCCTTTAGCTTTCCATCCTTGGCTGCTGCCAACTCGGGACGCTGTGGTAACTCACGTCACTCTGAGCGGAAAGTCACCCTAAGAGGGTTGCCTGTTGGGGTGGTTGTGTACACCTCCGCATGCAGGTACTGTCGTGTGTCTTGGGGTCTGAGCTGAGGCAGGATGTGTAAATATTCTCTGTTATTGTTACTCATCAGTGCCAACAGCTGCAGTGCCGCAGGCCCCGGGCGAGCTGCCTGCCAGCGCCTTTGTGCTCATGGGGACCTGCACTGCTGTGCACTTGACTTGTCAGACCACATCTGCAGCGAGGAGCAAAACCCCTGCTGCTCCGGGGTAGGGCCCAGTGTGCCTTCCTGCAACCAGCCCCCATTTGCACCTCTGGAAGTTTCTCCCCACCTCCTTTTCTGTTTTAAAGATGTAGAGAGGAATAATCAGCTATGGTGCTTGGTGGGAAGTCCCCTGTGTTCTGCCTTAGATTTTCAAGCCGGGTGTCAGGCCCAGCCAGATTGTAGATGAAGGGGTGTGTGTGTGTGCATGCGTGTGTGTGTGTGTGTGTGCATGTGTGTGTGTGCATGCATGTGTGTGCATGCGTGTGTGTGTGCATGCGTGTGTGTGCATGCGTGTGTGTGCATGCGTGTGTGTGCATGCGTGTGTGTGTGCATGCGTGTGTGTGTGTGTGCATGCGTGTGTGTGTGTTTAAGCAATTTTCTTTGCTTTTCTCTTTTCCCTTTCTCCTGTCTTTTTTCATCCCTTCTAAATCACAGGGCTCACAGCTACACAACTTCACAAAACTACTTCCTCCCTACAGGTTGCAGGCAGCCAATGACCTTGCTGGGAACAGTGATGGCCCAGGTACAGGGGCTGAGC
>NW_004524755.1:1664295-1665397 GCF_000260255.1 Octodon degus | reverse complement strand
GGGGGGCGGTGTGCACAGTGTCCCTGGGGAGCCTGCCTTTGTGTTCTGTCGCCCCTTCATTGCTGTCTGGGTGGCCTTGGAGGACAATCAGGACATATTATCACTCTACAATCAGCTCAAAATTAAATTTTATTTTTTTACTTCATCCTTTTTTTTTTTTTTTTTGCCGGGGGGGGGGGGGGGGGGTTACATTTCCATTCTGCATCCTGTCCCTGAAAAGGGGAAAGCACTGGGGTCACAGATAACCCTTCCATGCCTTCTTAAGAGCATCTGCTTGTTTCTGGTAGGGCTGTTTTTACTGGGCAATGCATTGGCTGGAGAATTCTCCCTGCCAATGATCTGCCTCCCATGGTAACTACCAGGACAAACCCTGCCATTGCTGTGCCCAGCACTGTGCCGGCCCACAGAGAGTGCTCACAAAGGCCTTGCTGGGTGAACAGGTGAGTGAAAAGCTGAAAGTAATCTTAGCGATCCTGTGGCCCACTTGGTCCCATTCTGGGGAAGGCCGAGCCCAGGGCCTTTGTGGCAGACTATATCCCCAGCGCCAGGGTTAAATTTTGTGACCTGGTCACACTGAGTCACTAAGTTGCTCACCTTGTAGAGCGTCTCCCTGAGTCTCGCAAGTGCTGGGATGACAGGGGTGCACCACCATGGCTATTGGAAATTGGCTTCTGAAAAGTTTCAGAACCAGAACCTGGGAGGAAGCCATACAGGAAGTATTTAAAAACTACAACCTTCCAGGGGATAGTGTATTTTTCCTCCTCTGGTGATGAGCAGGGAGTGTGCCGGTGTGCCGAAATGAGAGCAGATTATGTTTCCCACCCAAAGTGATGCTTCAGGCCTTGACGATCTTCAGTCTGTGGGGCTGCTGGTGCCAGCTTCCACGGATTCTCACAGGCTCATTTCCAGAGAAGGAGGAGGACACCCCAGTCTGGGTTGCAGCCCAATTTCCATCGCAAGTGCTTGTACCATCAGCTGTCTTTCAAATAACAATAATTTCCGCTAGCCGTTGATTTCCCAGGAAATTATATTTTGATTGGCCACTGCCCTACTGAAGGGGGCTGATGTGTTCCACACAAGATTGTTTCTAGGCTATATATAT
>NW_004524755.1:1658461-1663490 GCF_000260255.1 Octodon degus | reverse complement strand
AGAGCGTTTAAAAGGATTGTAGTTCTGAGAAGCTTATCTTTTGAAACAATCTTTTGATGTTCTCCCAGGGTCCAGCCATTTGTGATTCAAATGTGTCCTTGGCTCCTGGGGGTAAATGTTTCCTGCTTCGGGAATTGGAATGCTCATGGCAGCCTTTTTATTCTGTTTGTCTTTGTTACGGTTTGTGTCTAGTTGTGCCCCTAAAGCCTCACGCAGTCATGGGGCAGCTTCTGGAGTTTGTGACTGATTCTTGTTCCAGTGCTGGGATTACGGATGTGAGTGCCCCAGACAAATACTCTGCATTACAGCCTAAGGAGGGGAGAGGGGCTAGCTAGCTGCCTGAGCTGCCATTTCTCTGTTTTGCTCTCTGCTCTTTGCCACCACCATGAAGGGTTGCTCAGTACCATGCGCCACTCTGCCAAGAGCCAGCTGAGTACAGGCTGAAGCCTCCACTAACTGTGAGCTAAATAAACCTTTCCTTCCTTCATTTTAGGTGTTGGGTATTTGACCCAGCAACGAGAGAAGAATAACTGAGAAAATCTTTTTCTGCCATTATCCAAATGAGCTGTTCCAGAACAGCTATCAGTCAACATCATAGTTTTAGATAGGTCCAAATACTATGCCGAAGTTGAGGTATTGAACACCCAAATAGGTCAGATAATTCACTCAAGATCAAATCATTATTGTATTTTTTGCCTTCTCAGAATATGAGCTGCTCCAATGAAGATCTTTCTAATTTCCTGCCTGAAATCCTTTGGGTCATCCTAGAGGGATATGCCTGTGCTCCTGCCTGAACAGAGCAGGGGTATCCAGAGCCCTGAGTGACTTTACATACACTTAACCAAAGGGATGTTCCCTGCTGAGAACTCTTGACCTCATAAAGGAGCTCGAGAGGAGGATGATTTCATTTTGCTTGTTATTGTTATTATTATTTTTTTTCCTTACATGCTTTTGCATCATGAACAATGAAGAAATGGAGCAGGGAAGAGAGTGCTAACAGAAGTCAGGCCCCTCGGAATAATGAACCTACTTGTTCCACAGCCTCATTGCCGGGACATGTGGATCGGGGAAGAGCTCACCTGTGTGATGGAACATACAAGACTGAAAAACAAAGTTCTGTTCCACCCCTGCTTGGTGGGAGGCCCTCCTGGTGTCCACGTCTTGCCTGGAAGACAGAGGAAGTGTTAGGGAAAAACCAGTCCTTTCATTTTCTTTTTTTAAAAATTTTTATTTTATTTATTTATTTATTTATTTATTTATTTATTTATTTATTTATTTAGTGAAACTGGGGATTGAACTCAGGCCCTTACGCTTGCCAGGGAAGCACTTATTTCACTGAGCCATCTCCTCGGCCCCTTAGTCCTTTCATTTTCTTATGAGCAGTGGGGAGGCTATGGTAAGTTTTGGGTCGGTTCTGAAGGAATGATTAACATCTCTCTGGGCAGGTCAGAGAGAAAGCTGCTCGGGGGCAGTTGGGAGAAAAGAACGAACAGAGTTGATGTAGCTGTCACTGCGTTCCAAGGAGGACCCCAAAGGCCTAGAAGTCCATATACACAAGAATCCCCAAATTGTGTGGTCAGGAAATTCTTGAGAACAAAGTTTTGTTTGGAGAATTGGATTAGAAGATGCTGGTGAATGAACAATAAGACCCAGGTTGCCAGGAGTCTGTTATAGCAGAATTACGCTGGGCCAGAATGGCTTGTCAATAGTTTCTCTTCCTGTCCTGAAAAGCAAATCTTCTCTGAAGTGGAATCTCTGATTCAGACACAGCACCTGTGTACCACACGTGTGCCTCACACAGCGAGCTGGTTCACTTTGTAAGCTCCAGCACTCAGCACAGTGAAAGAGGGACTTCATAAACACTGGCTGAATGAAAAAAAAAAAAAAACAAAACTAAGTTCCAAGGTTGCAACTTCTGCTAAGTCCCCCTCAGGCCTTTGAGCTTCTTTTTCCTTTTTATCTCTCAGGTCTCCTATGGAAAAATCTGATAATTCACCAGAACATCCTTCTGTTGTTCAACTCAGGAATCTGGCAACCCCAACATCTTTGTTAAGAAAAAATGTGGTGCTCCAGAGCATTTGAAAACAAGGGGGAGTCTGCAGAGGCCCCTTCTGTGTGGCAAGGAAGCAACTGCAGGAAAGGACCATGTTGGCCAAACTCCTTGCAGTGTTTGACAAACCAGTTACTGCAGATACCATAACCAGGTCCCCAAGGTGGGGGCAGAAACTCTCTTGCTGTGTGCTTCTGGAACATTCTGGCTTTTCAGGGTGTTTCCATCTCTGAATCCCAGCACCTACCTCACCTTCCCAGGAGAAGAGTGCAGGGTTTAGCAGTGGGATCCCTGGGTTCAAGGTAGGTTTATGTTTCCTCGCTGGCAGCCGCCCTTGCAAAGTTCCTGGTTCTGCCAGCACAGCGCTCTCCCTGATGAAGTGGAGTTGATAAGAAGCTTCTCCTCTCACAGCATTTTTCTAAGACCCAAACGAGATAAATGAGGAAGTTCTTGCCAAGACCGAAGGCAACATGAGAATACTGGTTAGTATGGTGGTATCTCACTGTATACTTGATGTTAGATATTCCTGATGGGTTCTTCATGCCTTGAAAGCAGAGCCCTATATGTAATGTCTTCTACAGTATATAGGTAGAAGACTTACATAAAATAATTGCTTGTTTACTTATTAATAGTTAAACTATTGATAAGTCTTAATTTGGGAACAACATCCCTTTGTTGGTTCAGGGAAATTTATGGAGATGAGGAGGGGGCTTGAGGATGTTGTGGATACTGGGGATGCACAGGGTGGAGGACAGAGTAGGAGAAGGCAAGATACAACCGAGATTAGCAGGGTGCTGCCGTTCTTGCCTAGGGATAGTTCAGGAGAGGAGGGCCTACTCTTCCTACCCGAGGGGCTCTTGAGAATGCGCGCCTGCCTTGTGGTGACCATTTGCCTCTAGCCTGATCACGTGACTAGTGCTGAACATGAGGCATAACCCGAGGATTTGGAAAAGCCACAATGTATTTTTGCCATGAGTATTTGGCAAAGGTCCTCTGCCTTCTGGGCAACAGTGGCAGAGTTGAGAATGCCTTAATTTTTTTTTTTTTTTTGCCGAAGTCTCACGTGGGAATGCCTCATTTATGTAGCTGAGCTCCATGTACATCTCGGGCTCAGGTGTGCTTCTGGGAAATGTGGCGCTTTCAGAAGCACATTTGCAAGCCCAGACGGTTGTCTTTGCAGCTTCTCGAGGGTCCCGGTGACCTGCCCACGACCTCAGCCAGGTGCCCACGTGTTCCTCCAGTCTTGCGAGGCAGTTCGGGGATGGGCCCCTCTTTGAGCACAGATACTCCTGGGAGCTCCAGACGAGGCCTTGCCAGGTCTTGTTAAGGACTGACCTGGCTCCATCCGTCTGACCGGCCTTTGCTTCCTCTTCTGGCATCCTCCTGCTGTGTCTGCTGCTTGATCCTTCGTGTGGGGCTGGCATCGCTGCCTGGGAGTTCTCCCATTGTGGGTTCGGGTGTGGCCGCAGGGACAAAGAAGAGCATTCTTCCTGGCTGCCTCCCAACGGGCTGTCATCTCCCAGTGGCAGCCCAGGAACACCTGTGGGAAAGTCACCCAAAGCCTAAGCAGGACCAGGACTCTGTCTCAGCACCTCCTGCCAGGTGTCCACTCACCTCTGCCTCTCTGTCTCAGTTATCTCACAAGATAATCCTGCTTGTGTATTGTTCTCGAAGGCTCAACCTTCCCTTTATCTTGGCTCATTCCTGTCGCTCTCTGTTGAGTTGTTTCTCCCACATGTTTATCTAAGCTGACCTCTTCCACCTCCCGTGAGAAGTCCATGGCCCTGGGGGTGGCCACTGATTTACTGGTGCCTGTCCTAGCGAGTGTCGGGAAAGCAGAGAGCAGACTGATCTGCGATGGCTGCTCCAAGACTGCACAGCGTTGTTGCTTAATAAAGATTTGGGGGATTGGAAATTGGATGATGCCAGGCTTCTACATGTGCCAGGAAAATAAAACACAGAGGTCATGAATCATGAGTGTGTTCATTAAAGACACACAGGGCAATTCAGAGTGGTCAGATGAGTGCAGGCCTATGGACGTCAGGTAGAATGAGTTTCTGGAATGCTTTGGACTCTCCAGTGTGGGGCAGGACCCACATTTCAATGGGTATCCAAGAGAAGCTGGGAATCTGTAAGTTCTCTTATGAAAGAAAGAACTCAAGCACCCCAAACCAGGCTTTCAATAGCATATGCCTTTGGGAGACAAAGAAAGCTGCCTAAGAGTCAATGGGAACCTTGGAATGGTGTTGGGTAATCTTTTCCATAGTTTCTTTGCTGGCTCAGTAATTCCATCAGCTGTGTATTTGCCCCTAATAAATCTGCCTTTCTCCCTAATAAATCTCCTCATTAGGTTGTGTACGCATAGTTCTTTTAATTTCTGACTAGCTCAATTACCCCTTAGAACACTGGATAATTTCTATTGTGACTTGTTATTGCTTGGAGAGACAGACGGGAACTCCACTGCCTCTGTATTCTCTGGATACTAATGCCATTCTGTCAACATACCACTGATTCATGACCTCGGGTTTGCTTGTCAGTGAGTGAAGGTCATCACACCGGGCTTTTCTTTGCTTTATCCTAGTTGGTGGACTCTGCTTTTTTTACAGAACAGCTGAGGGAGCACATTGGAAAAGTAGAATCTTGCACCCTCTGGCTCCTTTCTCTGGACCTAGGATAGCACTGGTGGAGTAAGCCAAGAGGTCATGTGCATAATGATGATCCAAATTGGAGATTTAAGAAGTAATGTTGGAAAAAGGTACTTTTTAAAGTTATTCTAGCCATGGTCTCTTCATACCACTTAATGCTGGAGAAATAACAGCTTACCTACACCTGCATTTTGATTGGCATGGAACGCGACTTCTGTCATTTCACTTCCACGTGCTCTATCTGAATGCCCACTGTAAAGCCAGATACTTCACTCTCCGTGGCATCTGTAGAGCTCTGTGGCACAGCTTTAGTCTCCAAAGAGGGCCCAGAAAC
>NW_004524755.1:1635350-1654401 GCF_000260255.1 Octodon degus | reverse complement strand
GCGCCGGGTAGCAGGAAGCTCTCCACACACTCACCGGACCTGGGCTAGGACTCACAACTGGCCCATCTTAATCCATCTTGGTCCACTTCACATGTCAATTATCCAAAAGTGACTTCCCTTCGTAGTGGCGTTAGTAAATCAAAATATTAAAACAATTTTCAGTTAGATCTGGGAAAAAGAAAAATATAAATAAGCTCTAGCTACACCGTCATCAGATTGAGTGGAGGTCGTTTCCTACACGTGCTCTGGTGCCATGAAGGCCTGCCTTCTTTTTGCTACTGGTTGGAGGAGTTTTCTTTTCTTTTGTTTTGGCTACTTCAGGCTGCCTTAAGGGTGCAGCTTCTGGAGCTGGGAATTGACCCGCGATCCTATGCGCCTGACTGCATTTGTGTAAGCAGCACTTTAAACAACTGAGCTACCTGGCAAAGCCCCTTGCCACTGGTTTGAGCTCCTTCCTTTTTGGGTTTGGCTCAAGTCTCATGTTGCTTCAGGCTTTCTTAACTGACCCAGGCCCTTCTCTGCCTCCTAAAACACTGATTCATTGGGCCACATTTTGACACTTAACTTGCATTTTATTACTTCTGTCACTCATCTCTTTCATTTTTTGGCTGAATGAGAAACTCAGAGAGAAGCCATTCCTCCAGCCTTTTGTGTTCTCTGGGCATCTAACTTGGTAACTCGCATACCTAAAGTACTCAATAAAGAGCTCCTATTTGTTAATAGGTTTTGCCTTCATCAACTTGAAGTGTCAATCCCCTGCCATAATTAACACTCAAAGCAAAACATGGGAGACTTACTTCTGCTGATCTAAGAAAAATATAAATCAAAGCAAATTCTTGATATCTGAGCATTTGAAACCTCATCTTGATAAAAGCGAAGAACAGTTTCATGAGCTGTGCCTTCATTCAGGGTTCTGGCTTTCCCCTCATGATTTGGTGCTGTACCATACCACAGAGAAGTTTGTTTACTTCCTAGGACCCTGGGCTGGGGAAACATTGCCACTCTCCAGTGACAGCCTTTGCCATATTTCATGTTCTGCAACTGAAGAGGTTCCAAATAAAATGTTATTTACAAAAGAGTTAAAAAACAAAATGACCACTGAAAAGACCTTCTGCTATGAGTAGGGAATATTTCTTTTTGTTTAGTTTCCCAATGCAGGTTGGCAAGATTGTGGGCTTATCCGTGCCTGGCTGTTCACCATGCAGCATCTCATCAAAAACAATGAGAATGATACAGAAAATTAAGGGCCATGGAGCTGAAGCTGGGAGTTTCCTGGGAACCACTGAAGATTCTTGGCAGTTTCTACCAAACAGACTTAGGCCACATGTAGGAAAATAACCATGCGTTAAATTTCAAATCTCCACGTAATCTCTCTTGGACATCTTTTTCTCTTTTGTTTTCAAGATCCAGAAAAGGAGTCAGTGCCACTGAGCACAAATCATCTTCCTTTGCTCAGAGATGGGGTCACACAGGTCAAGGTCCCGAAGTGTGGAAGGACGGAGCCTAGTGTAGCAATGAACCTCGTTTCCTGTCTTCTAGCTCTCGGAGGATACTGCCTTTCAGTTTTGATGTGTACTATGAGTTCAAAGCCCCTAGATCTCAACCTATTACATGTAGGAGAACCTATAGCAAACTTTCTTTTTTAGGACAGTATGGAGAGAAAGCCTCAGGGAGTCTGATCATCCCTTGTAACAGGAGACCTTCAATCCATATCTTTACTTTGAGAATCCTTCTAGGGTCAGAATTTTCTAGAAAGTTCTCACATTGTTTCCTTTCCAAGGAAAAGAGAGTCATGGGTCAAGAGGCTTTAGAATTCTTATTTTTGTGGCCACAGGGATCATCCTTTGATGAAAGCATGAACTAGCAAATAACGCCCAGCCTTAAGCATTTTACCTCCCATGCAACCCTGCTTTCCCCAGGTTTATATTCTGCAGTATTCTTTATGGAAAAATGAGTTTGCATTTCAAGTGATTCTCTCCTGGTACCATGCTTTTCTGAACTTTGAGTTCATTAAATTGAATTAGGTTTGGACTAATGCTTCAGAGTCCTTATCTGGAAAAGCCTTGGGTTATTACCGAGCTTGCCCAAGCTCTGGAGGGAAAGATCTCAGTGCAGGTTATACTGCACATGTTTGCCCACAAACCCACATTTGCATTTGCATCTTAGCCAGTCTTCGTTTCTTGGAAAGCATTTTTCACACATGCTGAGCCTTGGTGGGAAAATATAAACTCCTGGCTTTGAAGGGTGCCATGTATGCAAATGTAGAAATGTGGCAGGATAAAATATATTTCCCTACTGGGCCAAGTTTGGCTTTATAATTTCTCATTTCAGTTGGCACCCACACTTTTTCCCTATTCTGAAAAATTTCAGTTAAGTGCAGGGCAGACCTTATCTAGATAATGTTTCCCATGTAGTTGTACAGTCAGGACCATGCAGGCCACTGACTGCTGTATAAATTCAGGAAGAGCTTGAGCTTCCGTGTTCCTCTCGCTTTCCCTGTCACGAAGAAGAATGACCATTCCAGTGAGATGCTCTTCTGTTGGGACAGGGGCTTACGGTTCTTTCAAGACCAGAATATAACCTCTATAATGGCAAAAAGTAGTTGACGTGGTTGGAGAAAAGTTACTTTTCTACTCAAATTTAACTAAATTATGGCAAGTGTGGAAAAATGAACCCAGTCACGAACTGCACATGACAAAAATGATCACTCAGAAACTGAGTTCAAGATGCTTCCCTCAAAAATTCTAACAAGTGCTTGCAACTCTTGGGTGTCGCTGTGGAACATCACAGTGAGATAACCAGGTGCCACAGACATTTGTTTGTGTGCCATAAAGCACACAAACAAAATTGGTTCTGAGCTGAGCTGGGAATATTTTCATTTACCAGAATCCCATATCTGGCCATTGACTATGAGACTCAGACAAAATTGGCCTTGGATGTTGAGTGAGGTGCTGGAGTCCAGAGAACCATATTACTTACTCATTTTTCCAGGCACTGTGTGAGAGGTGCATCCATGGAGTCAGTATTTTTAAGGGAATGTAGAAAAAGGTCCTAACATTACATCTGTTAGGTACTCAGTGTAGTGGTTACTGTACACTGAAGAAATGATCCTTGTTATTTGGGAGCATGTAGTTAAGAGTGTATGCAAGGTGCTGTTGTTAGTGACAATTTGCATTAACAGTAGAGTTAATCAGAATGTTAGTGGTCCAGAGAAGCGAGACTCTAATAAGGATGTAGGCAGGTGTGGAGGGTCTTGTGCAGCAGGATGGACCTGAACTAGACCTGATGGTGAGGCTCTGGTGAGGCGGAGAAAAGGGAAAGAGGAGACTAAGAGTCAGAAATGGGCGTGGCATGGGGAGGGCAGTGAGGCCGAAAGACGGGTTGCAGGCGAGATTGCACTGGGCTTCGTGCGCCTGCAGCTTCAGCCTGGCCTTTTCCTGTGGTCCATGGAACATGTTTGCTCACCTTGGAGCGAGACTGGGACTGAATGAAAGTTATTTTTTTGGTGGGGGAATTATTTTCGTAGTGATCCACAGCACAGAATATTGGGATGGAACTAGGAACGAACGATGGAGACCACTGGGGCTGTTGCAGGAATCTGGGTGAATGGAAAGAGCTGGAATTGCAAGGGCACAATGGAGAACTGAAAAATAACATGTACTCATGAGAGTACACATCTCAAAGGAGAAGTGGATAAGATGTGTAAACTAAAAGGCTTTGAACTTCAGGGAGATTCAGGGTATCTATTAGCATGAATTGGGGTGGGAACCTAAGGTATGCGGAGCAGACCTCAAGTTCATTGCCAATGGCATATTTTAATCTTCAAAAAATATTTTTCTTTATTTATTTGGCACAGGGTCTTGCTAGGCAGCTCAGACGCGTAATGATCCTCCTGCATCAGCTTTCCTAGTGCTGGGGTTATAGGTGTGCACTGTCACACCTGGTTTCGGTGGCCAGCAAGGCATGCCTGGGGTTCTGGGGCTGGAGAGGCATTTGGTATCTGGGATCGAACCCAGGTCCTTGCACTTTCCAGGCAGGCACTTAGACCACCGAACTATCTCCCCAGCCTGCTGATGGCATTTTAATACAGTTATTTAGACACTGCCCAATCATTCTCTCAGTTTCATCTTGCTTGAATAATCTCTGGGTTTAGCTATTTTTGCAGCAAGAAAAAAATTGAATTATTCTGATTACCCAGATTTTCTGAGGGAGCTATATATGTAAACAATTACTTTACGAATAGAAGCAGAGAGATTACTCATGAAGATTGGTTAAATTTCCAAAGTATTTGCCAATTGGTGATGGCAAAATTTCCCCTTGCCTAAATGAAAACTTAGAGAGGTCACATCCTTCCAGAAAGAGGCTTGTCTTCTCCCTGATTTTCTTCCAAACCCTAAAACTTAGCCACTTATTGTGAGCACTGCAGAGTCTTTTAAACATTGCTTGATATTGACATTCTAGAACTTGTCCTTTCATTTTCGCTGTAAGAAATTCTCAGAAGGTGGGTACGCTCTGTAATTAAGAAGTCCTCTCTTTCTTCCGAGATATGCTCTATAGTTACCAGATTCCTGAAAGGAACAATATTTTTCTTTTGTATTTAGTCACCCTAACTTATCAAACAAAACAAAACAAAACAAAACAAAACAAAACAAAACAAAACAAAACAAAAGCCAAACAGGAAAGAGAGCTTACAGTCTATCACCTCGGAGGCGCTGAGGACCAGTTTGTCCGAGAGTGACACTTTCCCGGGCATCAGATCTAAGCTGAGATACCGGAAGGAGGTCCTTTGTGTCGATTTCCCAGCATATCTGGTGGTTGTCTGGGTCACTGAGTTGACATCCAGTGATCAAGGGAGATCATTTCCATCACAATGGTCAAAATGCTGCTCTTTTAGGTAGCAAACTTGAAAAAAATCCCAGTTTCTGAGCATTATTTCTATATTTCATTGCACAGGGCAAATGTTACGGGCCTGCTGCATAGGGTAGGATATCATAAAAGACACTTGTTCGGAGCTTAATTATTATACACAAGCCTCCAGCAGAGTGATTTCAAAGCCTTTGTCGAATGACTGAATATTCAGTTTTTGGAGCCTGCAGCTGTCTGTTCGTTTGCTTTACAGTGGTCTTCCGTTCTTCTCTTTGCAGAAGATATAAAACCGCATCTCAAACCCCATGTAGAAATACTATAAAAAGCATCTATGATTAATAGAATATTTTCTACATTAACTGTCTTAACCAATTCTATTAAAAGAAAATTTAAAGAATACCCCCCCTTTTTTCTCCTTCCAAGTTTTAGGGGGGTTCCAAATATGGAAGCCTTCTGTCACATTCCGTGGGAGCCACGGGGAAGCTTTGTGATTGTGATATAAAAAGACAGAGGTTTTCCTTCTTACCCCCCACACTGTTGTTTCAACCATTCTTCAAGGAAAATATGCTGGCGAGAGCTTGGTTCCCTTATGAAAATGAAGGCCACCTACGTGATCTAAGACTGATGCCACTTCAAAAACGGCAGGAAAAAGTGAGGGCATCTTTGCTGTTTCTTTAAGCCAGAATTTCTGGTTCTCCCCTCTTGGTGGCTGCCCTGGATCCCGCGCCCTCCTCCTACTTCTCCTTTCTCTTCCCCTCATTGTGTCCCATGCTGACTGCGGACTCCGTCTCACTTGGGATAAGTTGAAATGACAATATCATAGCGCAGTCGATGGTCAGATTGCAAAGGACGATTGAGCGCACGATGGGCAGTGGTCACCAGAGGCTCGGGAGGAGATAAAAGAACCTTCTTTTCCTGGCAAGTACCGTGGGTGCTCGGCGACGAGGAATGATACGACTGTTATCTCAACACCAGACTCTCCCTGTTGAAACTGTTTACGAGAAACAAACATTATATGAAAAACAGATTGCCAGACACTAAGTAAATCACTGTACAGGGTAGTGAGTCAAGTATTGCCAGTTTTACCCGCACTGTCATTGTTATGATGTAACACATTCCTTAAGACTGATATTTTATCCAAATTTGGGCACAAAAGCCTCCCCTTCATCAGTTGGCTGAGAGTCTCTATCCTATAATATGTCACACACACACACACACACACACACACACACACACACACACACACACACATCCAGATTTGGACTCATACTTAACCTGAATTAAGCACAGAGAAGGATCTAGAGAGGGTGGAGGATTCAAAAGGTGTGCAGAGATTATACAAACTGTAAATTGCAGCCCTTGCCCAGGCAATAAACCCCGTAATCCTCCAAGCTCTGCTAGCAATGATTAATAAGCAGTGGGTGTGCTAAACATATGGAAAAATCATCCCATCTGGACCATTTAAAACTAGGACATAGACTTTATCTTTGTTTATTTCATCCTTAGCTAAAAGGCTTATTATGAATTGCAATAATCCAAGAAGCCAACCATGGAAGACAGACAAACTCTTTAGATAAAACCAAAAAAGCAAGTTCTGTAACCGAGGACCAGATGTATCTTTGGGTTTAGCCCTTGTACATATTTAGCCGAGCTTTTCAAGTGGTGAAGATTTGCATGTTTGTTTTGCAATACTAATGAATATGTTTTTGATTTACATTTTAGAAAATGGAAACTTTTATCTTCTTGGGGCTTTGTAACTTAATGACTTCCAGAGGGTGGCTTGGTGTCCTCTGTTAACCCTTCACCAGGAGAAATACATCTTGTTTTGAGGCTCAGAGCTGTTTTTTGCTGAAGAAAACTCCCAGTATAATGTGGGTCTGTCTTTCGTTGCCGGGAGTGTAAGGGTTGAGAGCTTTTGACTTTCAATCTAGTGAAAACATATGTAAATGGCAAATTATTTTTAAACTGGCTTTAATGTGAATCTTGGGGGCATAAAGAACGACTTCACAGATGATCTTCATATTAGACGAAGGAGAACAACTCTTTGGGATAAACATTGTTTTGCAAGGTAGGATCTTGAGTGTTGTTTCAGTTTTCTCAGAGATAAAGATTGTTTTAGGAGAATGGAGAGGAACCATCTTATCAATTTTTGTTTTCTTTTTTCTTCTGGATGATAGGCCTAGGATCTGTTCTTTCTTCCTTTATATTTCTTTGAAGATATTGCGTGGAAAAACATGTAAACACGTTTTCCCCTCAAGACTTCCGTGGCTTGTGATTTGGGTTGGACAAAGACCTTATCAGAAGTGGAAAAATTTATCCTTGAGGGATAATGAAGTGTTTTAGGAAAAGAGATAACTAGAGCTTTGAACTCTCATTATTTGACAAATTGGTCCAAAAAGACTGCCTGTTTTCCAAATTCTTCTAGTATTTTTTTTTTTTTAATAGCATGTGATAGAATAGCATGCCTTTAAAAGCCCATGTTGGGGCCATGAAAATCTCTTAAGTGCTTAACCTCCTGAGGCAAATAAATGTAGGTGTGATATCGCACTGGGCATGACATAGGGGATGTTTTACATTAGTTCTACAGTGGCTACCCATGCTGAGATGTAAGGATAGTGTCCTGGGGAGGCCAGCCTGGTGGCATGACAAGGAATCTAGTGGCCTTTTTCTTGTTTCACATAAGGAAGGCTTCTGACTGGGAATCCTAAATCCCATTCTTCCCAGGAGAAGTCAGTGTATCCCTAGAGAATATTTTTCCCACCCAGAGTCTGTTAATAGCTACTTTCAACTTTCCAAAACAGTTTTATAGTGTTATATTAAAATTGGATACGTATTTGCTATGAGTTCTTGGATAGCAAACATTTTATGACACAATTTCTTCAAATCAAAAAAGACTTAAATGCAGTATAAAAATTCCTCCAACCTTTCACCTCTAGCCTGTTTTAGAAGAAAAAATAGAAAGAAGACACTATCCAAAAACTACCTACATGTCTTCTAAAAATAGATACTTTTCTTATTCTGGATCCAATCCTAGAAAGACACTTCTTTAAGTGTGAGCTTAATTTATCAGATCTTGTTATTTATTAACTTACCTTTCATCTTCCTCTATGATAAAAAGTGGGAAACAAGTAAATAATCCTATAAACACTATGCAGAGGGAATTTTGTTCTTATTATTTTATTGTCACACAGACTTGGCAGTAGTTCTTACTCCTAGGGGAATACAGAGAGGCCTGTACAAACAAGGACATAATGAAAGGTGAAGATAGAGCTAATATTCCAACTTACAACTTTTTGTTTTGTTTTGCTTTGCTTTGTGGCAGGGTCTTGCTTTGTAATTCAAGACAGCCTTGAATTCACTCTGCACAACAGGCTGGCTTCAAATTCTAGGCAAGCCTCCTGTCTCATCCTCCCTGTGATGGGATTACAGGTGTGTGCCATCATGCCTGACCTACTTAGGACTTTTTCCTTTCCCCAATCATTTTGTTTGTCTAACATCATGCTGGGTTAATTCCTGTCTCTGAGTCATTGATCTCAAACCTCTCTCTCTCTTTCTTTTTGATTTCTGAAGTCTCTTTAAATGAATATGTTTCAGCTACCAGGTACCTTGAATAGTGGAAGTGTGGTTGGGTGCAGAAAAACCTTTGCTGGCAAGATTGTAGGAGCAGCTGGCGGGAATACAAGACAGAAGGACCTGGGCACAGCTAAGGGCCAACTGTGTCAGCTGTGGCCGGTGTTTCCTTTAAGATTCCACAGATGTCACAGGCCCTTCCTGAAAAGCTTCCAGACACTTAAACCTTTGCTTCGTATTTCAGGAATTTGCAGGTATTCTGAGGCTGCTGGGATGGGTGGCTTCTGTGTTGAATTCCAGCCCAAGGCCTGGCGGCTTACAGAGGGGGTCTATGGAGCTGCTGTGGCAGAGGTTTTAGAAGAACAGATTCTCACACCTCTCTCTGACCTGCTGATTAGAAGCTGGACTTTACAAACTGCTGGGGTGATGCCTAAGGGCGGGGCACTTTGAGAAACATGATGTAGGCAAGCCATAGTCAAGGGGGAAGTGAAAGGCAGTGGATAAAGACAGGAGCACGATGGGGGAGCAGGAGGACTTGTGGGAGAGCAAGGCTCAGGTTCCCTGGATGCGGGGAGATGGCTTGGGGTTGGTCAGATTCCTACCCCAGGCATGTCTACACTCCCGTCATGAAGCAGTAGACAAGGGCTATGAGACGGAGTCATCTGATTTTTCTTACCAACCATCTATTACTGCTGAGTCTCAAATGTCTAAGGTAGTTTTCATGTTATAGTCGTAAAGCGGCGACAGCATAGACGTCGAGAGAGTATGGGAAATTAGGAAATTACAGCTCCGACTGTTACTGAGTCACTAATTAAATTTGAATTTGAGCTCCTTAAATCAGTAACGTTTATGGATTCATTTCACATCATGGGAGCCAGTGGGTTGAATTATCTTCTTTTAATTGAGAATCCCAGATTGATTTCCACATACTCACGGGGATCCCTCTTTTTACCTGAAAGAAGGTTTCAGGAAGTAGCTGAGCAAGGTGGCTTCACATTATGGCCATTCAGAACATTTAAAAACTGAAAATGTGGCAGCTTCTGAGGCTTTCTGGTAGGGAATAGCTATGGCAAGTTTCCTTTTTAGACTGGTATCTTCGGGACACCTTAAAATTCAGTTCACCGGATCCCAAAGGAAATTCAAGTCACAAAATGGTGGCCAAAAGAGTCACAAAATGGTGGACTAAAAGTCCAGAATCCTTTGGTGTGAAAGGACTCACCTGTACCTAGTTGCCTTTTTTGGATGTGCCACCTTAGTGAGTGTTAATTACCTGCTCTAGCCCTACGAATCTCCTTTACGATAAAATGGCATATAAGTTTTCCTATACATGGGAATGATGCTGATGTCTTACTGTGTGTCTGTGGGTTGGACAGGAGATAGGCCTGAGACCCACGCAGTAGGGTCAACTATTGTTGGTGCAGCTATTTTTAAGTGCAGTGGATTTTGGGGAGGATTTTTCATTAACAAGTAATTCGTTTAACACATATGCACTTAGAACTAGCCGGGCTGCAGGCCTTGTGTGGGTGATGGACACAGGACTGTGACAAGGACATGCTATGCCCCACCTAAAGGAATCAATTTAGAGGAAGGGCCATGAGAGGAAAGGTGTAGAGTGCCACCAAGACTGACAGTAAAGTGTCTTTCCTCGAAATTATTAGGGCAGTGAAGGCTGGGAAAAAGTACAGGAAGTGAAGGAATTGACCTACGTATAAGGTCGTATTTGGAAGGGCTGGAGGGTGGGAGCACACCTCTAAGAGGAAGCTGGAGGAACAGAGGCTCATAACGCGAGAAAAGATGGCAAAGTTGGAGAACGGGTTATAAACCAACTCCGGTAGAATACTCGCTTGGGGATCTGAAATAGGATCTTAGAGTTTGCAAAGGCCTTTGAGCTTGTCTAGTCTGGAGCACCCAACAGTCTGAGTGGATGACAATTCCTCCCTGCTTCCTGAACACCCCTGGGAAGGAAGGCTTCTCTGAACAAATCCATTGCTTTTTGCGACAGCTCCAAGTTCTGCAGTATGGGAACCCAGATCTGCTGCCCCTTTGCTACCACTGGGTTTTTCCTTCTACCCTTTCTGGTCACCGGGACAACTTGAAGCTTTTCGTCTGACTAACAGTTACAGTCAATGACTCCTTGTTTGTAGGCACCTACGTGCTGCAGGAGACAAGGCATGATCAAACTTCAGTGAGTCATACCTGTGGCAAATACTTGGACTTTGTGCATTAAAATCCTACAATATCCTCGAAATGCGGTTTATATAAGCTCCTACTCAATCATAATATTGTGCAGCGGGGAGAGGCAATATTCTGCTGAAAGAGCTGCCATTATTAAGATTATATTAAGGATTCAATTTTGTGCAAGACTTCCTGTAGATTTCCCGTTCCCATCCGCCGAGTCTTGCACCACGCCGCCATTGTGCTAGCTTGAACCGTCAGCACACCTGTATGTTTTTAATGATCACGGCTAAACCTAAGTGCCAGCTGGAGGGAAGGGTCACATTTCATGGTGCTGTAACTAGAGAACAGTGCTTCTTTGGGACAGAGTAGCAGAGCCATGTTGGAAAGTCGGGAAACATAGACCTGTTTGAAATCCGCTTACCCTTGGTAGTGAATCACCTTTTAAATACCTGATTGGACCTTCATTTTTACTACAATTATTCCTTTATATCGCCAGAGGGTTAAGTTAGTTGTCAGAATTAGATAGGTCCAGAAACCAAGGGAGAATCTTGGTTGTAAGGTAATTGGGTCTGGTGTGTAATGTAGGGTCTATAATGTATGTCCACACGTCCCCCCCCCCCAATAGCACTGAAAGGGTGCTTTTCTTCAGCAAGTGGTCCTGAATCAGAGTTGTTAGCTAAAGCCGCATTTGCTGTTCTGATGATAAGAAAGTAACTGGATTCTACAGTCCATCTTCGCTCTACACTGGTCTGTTGATGGAGTGCAGAAATGGATAAAAATTGTCATTCCACTTTTTAGACTTTAAAAGAATGTCTTTAAAAAAGACATATATGTATATATTTGCAATGCTTACATTGTGGAAATCAGTTCGATTTCAAAGGAGGCGAAGTGACATCTGAAAGATGAAGCATGAATTGCACTTGAGTTTAGAGAATTTTAGTTTCATTTGCAGAAATGCAGTGAAAATATCCAAGCTGTAATCTTAAAATAAAACTTGGCTCTGAGAGACATGTGTAATAAATTAACAGATTAAAGTTGTTTACACCTTTGGCATTTTTAATCTCATATTCCTGCTTTAAATAACTTTTCTGGCAATTATGTACTAGATTTTTTTCACCATATAGTTCTGAAAGTTGCATGTTGGGCATACTTCTTTAATATTTATCTGGAGCATTTCTTTCTCAGCATCAGTTCCTGAAATGATCAAAATTTAGCGACAATAACTAATAAAATGGTCTCCTTTATGTTTCATTTTCATATGAATAAGCACAATATTTGGCCAAACTATTTTCTGTCTCTTTTGAAAATACTTTGATGTTATATTTTGAAGTGACAGCTACTTAAGTCACTTTGTCACATTTAAGGAAATCATAATGGGAACCTCACTGAGTTCTGCGTGGAGCCTGTCCAGGACATCAAGCAGAGCGATTCTACAACTCCTCAGGAACCTTACAATCTTGCAGAAAACTCAGGGCAGGTAATCCACTGGTATGACAAGGGTGCCTGGATGTGGTCAAAAAAGGTCCCCAGGAATTAAAAAAGTGGACAGGTGAACACACAAGTTTTTTAAAAAATGTATTTGGTACATGGTCTCACTATGCAACTCGAACTCGTAGTGATCCTCCTGTTGTCAGCCTCCCTAGTGTTGGGATCACAGGTGTGCGCCACCATGACCAGACTCAGTGGCACTCAGTGTGTCCAGCGGCAGGGCCAGTGTGGCATACGTTACCAGGGATCCAACCCTGGTCCTTGTGCTTGCCTAAGCAGGTGCTTAGTCCACTGAGCTATCTTGCTGGCTCAAGAAATTTTTTCTTTTTCTTTTCTTTTCTTTTTTTTTTAAATTTTGAGACATCTTCATCAGAAACTTTACTAAAGAGAGTTTTCTTAGTACCTTCTTCTTCTTATGTCATATAGTTTTTTTTTTTTCTCTAAGAGCCACCCTGTTTTCTATTTTAAATGGGGAGAGTCGCAAGTACTATAATGCCCATTCATTTAATCTATACTTGGCTGTACATTTCCCTCTGTGAGTGTGTGTGTGTGTACAGGTGTGTTTGTGTGTGAGAGACGTGTACATATGCCTATGTGTGCATATGTGTGTGGGGTGCAGGGACACGGGGTGCGCGTGCGTGTCGGCGTGCATACCTGCACAAGTGCTAGCCTGTGCTGAGTCTGCGGGCTGGAGCACGTGCGTACGCGAGGGTGTCATGCACCAAAGGTAACCAAAGCCTGAGACCCTGCTGCTGTCCCCTCCAGCGGTGGCTTTTGCCACGCGTCCTCGTACCTCTGAGTCTGCAGGTGCAGCTGTGTGTCTTTCCAGTTCAACCTTTTCTTTTTTAGACCATTGCTCCCCCGCAAAACAATGCCCTGCAGATTTGATCCCTGTGTAACCTCCCTCCCCGCAGTCCTAGGTAGACTTTCGGGGCACCCCTGCTCATTGCTGGTGGCAGCTCCTGGCTCAATGCCACTCTCTTCTCTCTTAGGGTTTCTCACGTAAATACCCGGATGTCCTTCCACTGTGCTGGGCTCTCAGGTCCTCCCGCGCCCTCTCCAGCGGTCGCGTTTCAGCACCATTCCTGGAATCCACCTCAGCCCCTCACTTCCCTCGTTGTACCCGTTGCGCTTGGGACTAGAGCCTGTGCTTTGGCCGCCAGCCTGTATTCTGGGTCCGAGCATCCCAGCCTCTGGCTGCTACTTCCTAATCCTTCTAAAAGCCTGGTGCTGTCCACTCCTTAAGCTTTTGGGGATGAGCAACCCACGGATCCTCCGCCTTCTTTTTCCTGCACCTGTGGATCTGCCACCTCCCCTTCACCTCCCTTCTAATCAGCGCCTTCCTTCCCCAGGCGAATGCCACGGACAGGTACAGTAATCAGGACCTTGTGTCTGTGCTCAGGGGTCTGCCTCTCTCGCACCCAGGCCTTCACTGGGCGGCGCCCCACCTGGGCAGCGCCCCACCCGTTGCATCTGCTTCTCTGGCTGCTCTGTGTCAGTTCCTCTGCTCTGTGCGTGGCTGGGATGCACTCACAAACATTAAATGTTGCCTTCTTGGTAAATTTAGGATGGCAAATTTTATGTAAGTACATATCCTTCTGCGCAGCCACGCTACTTTCTCTTCATTCATTTTACCCTCCTGCTCTAGATGTCTCAGACCTCTTCCTGTCTTCTCAAACTCCCAGTGCCTCTGTGTTGGTGGAGACTTTGCTTCCCATTTTTACTAGAAGCGCAGGAGCAATCAAAGGAGACCTTCCCAGGGACCACTGCCACCACCACAGTCAGCGCCTGCTTACACCTCCGCTGCTGCGCTCTCCTTTCTGTCCTGTTACTTGGCGTGGGACAGCCACTCTGTGTAGGCAGCAACTCTACACCTTTTACATTATTTGAGGACAAAGAGAACACCAACAGTTCTCTTTACTGTATCATTATTTTCTCCCCTTTCCTGGGAGTATACAGATATATGATTATTTCATTCCAAAAATTCTGCATCCCAAAACTCCTTTCCTTGAAAATGTCAGCGACCCCACATTGTTAAACCCAATGGTCGGTGTTTAATGCTTATGCCTGACTGATTAGAAGCATGAGATTTAGCGATCACTTTGTTTTTGAATTTACTTTTCCCCTTGATTCCAGGAGACTGGACATCCCTGGTCTTTTCTCCGCGGATCGCTCCTCCTGTCTTCTTTGCAGCTCGCCTTCGTCTCCCCAGCGGATGCAGCCCTCATCTTTTGTCACCTACATCCCTCCCTTTGTGATCTCACCCAGTTTCCTAAATGCAACGCGCTGTCAGCGCTCACATTTCTATCTCTACCTGTGACCTCTCGTGAGCTGCAGACTTGAGTGTCAGCGGCGCTTTGGGCGTCTCCCCTGAGACGTCTCAAACAGAGCAACCTCAGGGGTGGGCTACTGGTCGATGCTTCCAAACCATCTGCACTTTCAGTCTCTCATATCTTGGTTGAAGATGGTTTCATCTTTTCAGTTTTTCAGGACTGAAGATGGGGTGTCACCTTCAACACCTTTCTCTCATTGTTCACATCAAGTCCACCAGCAAATATAATTGACTCTCTTATTCAAAATAGGTTGGGAGTCCTAATACTTTTCCTACTTCCACTTCTGTGACCCAAGTTGCATCATTTTTTTGCCTAAATGCTGGTGATGAGATTCAAACTCTTTGCTCTATTTTTGTTTCCCCTTTTTGCAGAAGCACCATGGAGACCCACTTAACACACTGTGGAGATTCCTTCAGATTTGAAGATGATGTGTTATGCGTGTCAGCAAAAAGTGCAAAGGCTCTGTATTAGAGGCAGAAGAAGAACCCAGGTGCTTGTACGTGTGACAAGGACCTCACCATTCCTTTCCCAGACACCTTGTGACTCTGTACCTCCTCTTCAGATCTTTGCTCAAACATTACCTAGCTGGGAACTTTCTTGACCATAGCACATACAAATCCCACCTCTCTGGTCTCTACTCCTCTTTCTCTGCTTGCTTTCTTTCCATTTAGCTCATTTCTTTTACTCCTTCTAATACAGGCTACAGCTTTTTATCGTGTTTGTTGACTTCCATGTGGGCAGGGATCTGCTTCTGTTGTATTCACTGCTGTACTTCTGGAGCAGTCCTACCTGGATAGACAAAACTCAGCAATATTAATTCTTAAAAAAATGAATGAATTTCATGTGAGGTTAGCTAAGCTGAAGCCCATGGGGCCTGTGAAGGTCACGTTACCTTGTGGATACCTCCTTCGAGCATGAGATTTTCTAAGCCTGCCTTTTCTCCTGAACTCCTCTCCTTCATTTTTCCCTGAAGACTCTTCAAAGGAATCAGCTAAACCCGAGTGACTGATTTCCTGAGTCAGAGGCCAGAGGATGTGATACCTTCAAGGAGAGGGACAAAGGAGTTAAAGTGGCAGAGGGGATACAGGAAAAAGAGAGAGCAGTTTGAAAGGAGATTTTCTTCCCTGGCAACTGGCAAGTGCCCGTGACTGTGCTCCTGTTCACAGCATCCCGCGAGCCCCCACTCCCCAGAGGCCAGACCCACCTCCCCAGTACTTGTGGCTGATCGTGTGGCCACCAGCCTCTTCTTACAGTTGTGAGATGAAGCTTCTTTAAAGTGGTGAGGGAGGGATGGAGCGACGATCATTTTTATAAAACACTCAGATTGTTGCATGAAAGGTGCTAAACATGCAAACTGTTAGATTTTATTTTTAAATTGTGCAAGCTATATATTTTCCCCATTAAATGTTCACTTGCCAGTTATCCTCTTTCTGCCTAAAAAATAATAAAACCAAATTACATGTTATTCAGTTAAGATAAACTGAAGATGTAAAAAAAAAAAAAATCACTCTTCTTTGTATACAGGAGAAAATGTTTCCAATCACTTCAAGGATAACCCTGGCCATGATGCCTTCTACAACTTTGTTGCTGATGTCACTGCCATTCAGGCACAGACAACTATCTCTGAATCAAATCACAAAAGGAATGGTGTCTTAGGGTATAAGATCTCTCTCCTATTCAATTTGCCCTACTGAGTTCCATGAAGCTTTCCAAAGTCAAAACATTTCCCTCTTGATTGTATTTTAATTGGAAAAATTCTTTCCTTGATGGGAGAATGAGTCTCCTTTTTTAATATTGATAGTACCTCTTTTCTGTTGAGGAGACCTCTTTCCTCACCTAAGCTACCCTGACCTCTTGACAGTTTGGCTTGCTCAGTCATCGTCTGTGTGTTTATGACCACATTTCAAGACAAGAATGAAATTGTGAAGTTTATGAGCCTAAGCTTTTGCATTCTGCCACTGCCTATGGAGGGGATCTTGGGGAAGTTACTTAATCACCCAAAAACTCAGTTTCCTCCACTGTTCAGCATGGGTTACAGGTCACATAGGGGTGTTTAAGGGTTGAATGGGACATGCTGTGCATGTACTTTGGCCAAAGACTACTGGGTAAATGAACACTTATAATTAAACAAGTTAGATTCATACGTGTTGTGTCAAGGGGTGATATATACTATGGGCAAATGTGCAGTACAGTGTACAGTAACAGAGCGTTAGAAAGAACCTGTTTTAGAATCTGGGCTTTGGATGGGTGATTTGGGGAATGAAGAGTTCACTCTACATTAGATTCTTTCAGAGAGCAGGGACAATGGTATGATTACTTAAACAAATCTTTGAAGAGGGAGTAGAGACTGACCAGAATTGGTAAATCAGCAGTCATTCATTTTAGGGAGAAAAGGGGTACCTGGTATTTTTAGGGTGGCAGTGACCTTGTGCTTGTCTGGGCTTGAACAAAGTTGTGCTTTGTGGCTTTCTTTGCCTCATGTTGTCATGGTATCAGCACCCCAGTCTGAGGATGTGCTGTGAGATGGTTTCTCTCTAGCAGGAGAACAGCAAGGCCACTGTGAGTGCCAGGCCAGCTTTGCAATGCTGGGAACAGCTTTTGTTTTCTTCCTTAACATAAAATCTTGGCTTAATATCTACCCCATGAGGGGTTGGGGGTGGTGGCATACACGTGTAATCCCAGCATTTGAGAGAGGCTGAGGCAGGTGGATCACTGGGAGTTGGAAGCCAGCCTTGGCTACATAGTGAGCTCAAGGCCAGTCTGAACTGCTCAATTAGTCTATCTCAAAAATCAGAAAACATAACCCCCCTAAACAAACAATCCAATATCTACCCTTAAAGACTCTATACATTGTGGCTTATTGTCAAAATCAAAATTATGCACTCAGCTTCCTCTATTCTAGAATAAATACTTTTGGTTTCTTCAGCTGAGATTGTGGACACTGCAGGGTAACCCAAACAACGAATGTTTCTTTCAATTTCATGCCAATATCATATTGGACTCTTGAATGAGATGATCATGTACTATGGCTTGTGTTTATCCCCAAAGCCTCATATGGTCATAGGTGGGGCTTTTTCAGAGGTTGCTATATCAAGTCTGGGGTGCTGGGATTGAGTCATGAAAGAATACCAGAATCAATGGCACCAGGACTAAAAGTATGAGTGCTACCTGCTCTAAGGGGGTATCTTGGATGAGATACAAGGAACAGAAGGGACTGTAGATCCCTTGTCACTTTGCTATTGTTATGGTTTGTGTATAGTTGTCCCCCCAAAGCCTTATGCAGTCTTGGGGCGGCTTCAGGAGTTTGTGATTGATTATTGTAGGTGTGGATGCTGCACTTGTCCTGGGGCAGGTAATTTGCATTACAATGTAAGATGGGAAGAGAGGTTAGCTGCTTGAGCTGCTGCTAACTTTTTTGTGCTCTTGCTCTTTGCCACTGCCTTGAAAGGTTACCCTCTGCCATGTGCCACTCTGCCTTGGAGCCAGCTGAGTATGGAATGAAACCTCCAGTAACTGTGAGCTAAATAAACCTTTCCTTCTTTCATTTTTAGTGTCAAGTATTTGTCCCAGCAATGAGAGAAGGGTAACTAAGACAGCTATCTTCTACCTGCCATGAACTGTTCTTTGCAATGCCTATCTGCCATGGCATTCTGCCTTCGATCCTGTTGATTACAGACTGAAGCCTCTATAAACAATGAGCTAAATAAACTCCCTTAACTTTAGGTGTTGAGAATTTTGTTTCAGCACTGAAAGAAAAAGTAACTATGACAGAATTTGGCACCAAGAGTGGGGTTGTTGTTGTGGCTGTTCTGACCATGTAGTTTAGGAGTTTTTGAAGCTGCCTTGTGGGAAGGGGAAGAGTTAGTAAAGGTTTTGAAGGGCTGGGGATATAGTTCAGTGGCATAAGTGCCTGCCTGGTAAGCACAAAGTCCCGAGTTTGATCCCTGGTACTCCCCTCCCCCACAAAAAGGGAAGGTTTTGAGATACTGGATGAAAAACTAGAACTGAAAAGCCTGAGGGTGTACTTGATGGGAGATTCAGGTCATAACCCAGAAGATCAGGATGCTGATAGAAATTCTGTTGATAAAGACCATGCCCAGGAGGATTTTGCAGGGAAGAAGGACTGCATTAGCTGTTGGACTGTAGACAATGTGTGTTATGCTTGGCAGAAAGTTTGTCTGCATTTTGGTCATGTACAGAGACTTTGCTTGAAACTAAGATTAAGGGCAGAAAAAATTTAAGACAGTCTAATGTGGAGGAGGTGATATGTTGGGGGCTTTTAGCCAGATCTATGTTGAGAAGCAATAACAGGGAGCCCAGTACAATTATTTAAAATGTTGTGAGTTTGGCCAGAAAGGAAGCACCAGTAAAGTGGTAGACTACAAAGATAGAGCAGAGGAGATCTTGATAGTTGAGAAGGAAAATAGAAAGGATGGGTTGAGAAGATCACAAGAAGTCACAGGACTCCTCCCTTTCTGGCATGAAAATTGAAAAAGTGAAAGATTCAGAGAGCACATTGGCCAAGCATTGGCCGTGACTCATCCACATGGCTGCCACTGACAAAGGTTCTACAATCTGAGGTACAGGATCTCAGGATAAATCCTAAGGGCATTTCA